>NW_026938238.1:600000-1117500 GCF_032062105.1 Saccostrea cuccullata
AAAGGAAAATTAATGGGTCCATTTTCTGCTGCTAGTTATGAATAATCTAATATATATGGACAACTTAAAATGGATGTTCCAACACAAAATACAACTCTGCATGTTTGGTCTGAGAACAGTTGTCCAGTCATGCATGGGGAATGTTGCTGGGTCATTAACAATGTTAGATGTGTAATTTCTACTTCTCACTTCACTTTTCACCAATAATGATTTGTTATCATTGCACTTTCTGACACCTTGTATGGACAGTTTGCACGTTTTATCAACAACACCACTGCTGACTTCCCCACCTAAACTTGAGCTTACTGTTTTTGAGATGAAGTTTAGATTGTATTTTACCTAGCACCTGTCTCTGTACTGCCTCTGATTGATATTGATTTCCTGATTTACAGTTTGAGGGTGGGAAACACCCAGACCCTGACATGGTGGGGCTGATGCAGCGATCCTTCGCTTACCTTCTAAAGCAAGCTGAGGGTGTTAGTGGGAATAAAGTCATCAGGGCCTCCTACCTAGAAATATACAATGAACAGGTAATTACAACAACTACCAAGAAATCTACAATGAACAGGTAAATACAACACCTTTACCTAAAAATCTACAATGAACAGGTAAATACAACACCTTTACCTAGAAATCTACAATGAACAGGTAAATACAACACCTTTACCTAGAAATATACAATGAACAGGTAAATACAACCCCTTTACCTAGAAATATACAATGAACAGGTAAATACAACACATACCTAGAAAACTACAATGAATAGGTAAATATTACATCTACCCAGAAATCTTTCAGTCAACATATAACAACAGGAAAAAAAAGGAATCAGGAGCAGGAGGCATTAACAGTCCCTGGACCCTCAGCTTACAATTTTGCATTTCACGGGGTTGACAGCTCTGGGATTTAACATTAAACTTTTAGGGAATTAAAATTCTAATACTCGGTACCAACAAAGGCTTTCTTGACAAGAAATTGTGTGTAAGGCACATGATAATTAAGCTTTTCTTTATGTTCTGAAAGTAAAAGACATTGAAAGTGCTTGATCACAATACCTGGTATGGTGTTAATTGGACAAGTTCCTGTTCTTTCTTGTGTGTAGGTTTATTATGGACAATGGAGAGAGCTTCCTCCCATTAGTGTAAGCTTCCTTTAGCTTTCAAGTCGGCCATTACCATTAACCCAATACACCAGACTGATTTAAAATACATAGCTGTAACACCACACTTATGGATGCATCCCAAAATACTAATAAGACTTAGGCCCCTGTATCACAGGAGCAGTGTTTTATGTTTTGATCTTAATTAAATTATATTTTGATGGAGGGGGCATTCTTCATAAAATGATTAGTTTTAGAGACTATTTAGTTGTGTGTCAGACATGCCCATTTTACTTTACTACACCCAAACCTTTTTATCTTAAACTTGATAGGACCCCTCAAAAAAAATAAAAGAAAGAAAAGGATTTAAGATATTCAGGTTTATAAGATATGTAAAGGAAATGTGGTTGGGACTTCAAAAACTCTTGATATGACCTTGGTATTCAAAATATGAGTTCAAGATACCAATTTAAAGTTCAATTGAACAATTAATTTATAAAATGACAAATCATTGACATTGCTGAAATAAGATCCCTTGCTTTGTAGGTGATAGACCTGTTGAATCCTAACCAGAAGCGGTACCTGATGGTCAGGTGGTCTAAAAATAAGGGGTTTTACGTGGAGAACCTGTTTGTGGCGGAATGTGAATGTGTGGACGACCTCATGGCGGTGCTCGAGGAAGGTCAGTTCTAGACCAATCAAATCAATTAATTTATTTTATTGATGTGAAGTAGCTAAAAAAAGGTATATTATTTCATTCAGTCCAGTTGAGTCTCGTTAATCTAGATGTTAGTGTTTGCAAGCAAAAATAATTATCTGGATAAATGAAGGGGCTACACTACTGGAATATTCCTTGTACATGTATAATAGGTAGATATAGATGCCAATTCTCTTCCCCACTAATTACCGCCCACAAGGTGAAGCATCTGTATTCTTGGCATTGGGATTACTAAGACTGTTCCCAAGTTAAAGTGAAACTTTAGAGTAATGCAAATTTTCATGATTGAACCTATTAGAGTTAATTACATTGTGGATAACAATATGCATTTGAAAATATGTCCATTTTGTAAGTTTAAATTACATTTATCAATTCTTTTCATCATTAAATTTCACCCCTCCTTTTGAAAACAGAACTTCTTTGGTACTTGTAAAAAAAAAAAGAGAAGAAAAATCAGTGCCTAGTTTAATTGTGTACTGTTATTAGGGGTAGGTATCATGACAAACTCGCTGATATCTGGTTCATCAGTCTGACGGCAGAAATGGGACAATAATTAACGGTAAATTTATCACATTCTTTAGTTACGGTATAATTATGGTGTAGCTAGCTCATTGATCAAAGTTGTCGTGTAGATTTAAATGTTATTTTTTATTTTCTCAAGTCTCATTTTCTCTGCCATATGAATGATAATGTTACAACATGGCCATTCATTCATTGATTCGGAAAAATCACTTGTCAGAATGCTCAATCTTTAAACCATTTATAATTGTCCCCATCATAAGAACTGTTCAAAACCTGATTGATTTATAAAAGGAAAATAAATTTTCATCCATTCATTGGTTTGATATTGATCTGACTTGAGAGCTTTTAAATTTAATGCTACAGCATTGTTAAAAAATGTTTTGTACTTGTCATTCAGGTGTTTAGAGACAAATTTCTTTACTACTGTGTAACTTTTTTTTCTCTAATTTTTAACTAAATTGCCACTTGAAAAAGTAACAGAACAAGAGCTGGTTTTTATGATTTGGGCAGATTTGGGTTCTAAGGTCAAGACAATAATAAAAGTTCCTGCTCTTGAATGCCTTCTCTGCATTGGTCTGTATTCAAGTTATTGATCTTAGAGTCAAGTGTTATTGATAAAACTTGGAATATAAGTTGAAATTTAATGCTTCCAAATTAAAACTCTAGACTAGGAACAAAGCTGAAGTGTATATCTTCTGAATATTTAATGTTTGCTATTTACAGAAGGACTGACCACTTAAAGTTTGCTATAATTCAATCTGAAATATATTAAGATGTCATTTTTATGATACATGTACTAAAAAATTAAGGCACCATACATTTAAATATGTTTCAAGTGCAATAATGAGAGAAGAGGGGTGGGGCAGAGGAAAGAGTACAGACTGGGCATGTGAAAGTCATAAAATCGTAATATTTAGATCAGCCATCATAGAGATCAAATTTAAATATGATGAGATAGAAATTTGATATACAGTTTTGTGTAACAAAGATATTAAGGTAAAAGGTATGCATTTAGCATTCTTTGTTCTGATGATGTATTAATTCATGTAATATTTAATTATAGAAGTTGCCCTAATGTGGTCCATCAAGTAAACATTTATCTGATTCTGATCTTGGTGAATGGAAGAGAACTCTAGTTCAGTTTTGCTCAAGGTGAAAAGTAGAACCAAGTTCTCTCCCTTATGCCTACAGTGACATTATTTTTTAAAAAGATTTCTAAATGTTTCATTATAATTTTTTTTTGAGTTACCATACAAGTGTCAGCTAGGGCCTTTTATACTTGTATGGGCCTCTTGTTTTTGAGTTACCATACAAGTGTCAGCTAGGGCCTTTTACTTATATGTATTCATTAATTAATGGAATTAATCTTCGTGAAATTTAAACCTGATTAACACAAATCTGCTCTGACCTGAAGAAGAAATTTTAATGCCATTAGCTACTGGTCAGTGTAAGAATATTTTAAATCATTATTGGTTTTTAGCACTAGCTACTGTTCAGAGCCCAGAGGAACTGATGCAATTATCTCTTGTCCATATATCCGTGTGTTTGAAAAAAAATTAAAATTGCTACTCCTAAAACTTTTTTCCAATTTCAGTACTTGTCACATAAGTCGACAGCAAGAAGATCAATTTTATTTAACTTTTTTTGTGATAAATTGTTTTGCTATGGTTACTAAAAAAGGAATTTCTGTGAAATTCTACCAGAACACTACTTCTCCTACAGTTTTAATCAGATTTCAGTGTAACTTGGCATACAATTTGACAACACAAAGATAGTACCTAATTTCTGAATGATTTTGCCATGGCTGTGAAAAATAGAATTTTATGTAACATTCTTGCAAATGGCTACACCTCCCACAGTTTTAGTCTGATTGCAATAAACATGATAAATCTTGCTACAAAAAGAATAAATAAACCGAGTAAGAATATTTTATTGTTTTATGTTTTAAGTACAAACCAGTACAGCTGCAGTCTCATCGGAGACTGATGGTTATATATATTTTTAGAAGTATTGTCTGTATCTCTAATTGTCATCTCATGAAATATTCGTTAATAAGAGTGTTAATTGACTCTGTCAATCTGTCTGATTGATCATTACATGTTTACAATCGTAATCTTAGTCTTCGGGGTGTTTTATAACTAAACTTTATTAATTAAAGTTCCTCTGATATATTCAGCATGAACATTATATGAATTTGTAAAGGGAATGAAGATTGTGTATTTAATATGTCCCTGAGATTAAATAGAAAGTCCAAATATAATTTGTGTTATAAAATGACAGGTAACATGCGTATTCTTTAGATATGGGATAAAAATCTTTTAATTATACTTGTCATTAATAATTTGAATGGTATTGATTTTTTTGATGACATTTTTTCGCTGTTATTTGCTTTATGGAGTAGGAAATAGTCTCCCAAGTCTGTTGTCATGGTATAATTTTGACTTTGTGAACTCTTCACACTTAAACCTACCTATAGCTGCTTTTAAGTCAACAGTTAACAATAATGAATATGCCCAGGACAAATGGAATAAAACTCGCACAACAGAAAGTTATTACAAATAATAACAGGGATTCAATCCACGTGGAAAATTGTCAATACTGCCCAATAAATGATTTCTTTCAGTAGACCTGGGTTTGTGTTGGGATTGACAATCGGGTTGTCGGTAGATAGAGAGGACAAGAACAAAAAAGGTTTACACACTGAAAGGTGGGCAAACAGGGACTATGTAAATACTGCAGATAAACCATCCCCACCCTATAATACAGACCTTACAACATTTATCACACAGTTGGAAATTTTTTTGGGAAATATTTCAGTGTCGGGTATGTGATCATTGCATTGCCATCTCTTTTATATCAATGCTCAGTGTGACTGGTTTAATCCAAACAGAGGAAATTATAGTAGCCAGATCAAATAAACCCAGAGAGATTAAGTCCTGCACCTCTTATACCACTGCCAAGTCTTAATAATAAATATTTTAAACCTACAAAGACATTGTAATGGTCTTGCTCGTATTCTCTCAGTTTGTATATGTACTGACTAAATCTGATCAATATTGAATCAGGCTGTAAACAATTATAGCCAGAGATAACCATTTCATTTCCATGTGGGACGCTCACCTTGTAGGATTTTAAACATCGGAGGAACATGACTTTGGTCTGTCTCTGCTAAGTTCTCTTCCTTTTGTGTTAATTAATTGACCATGTCTTTGTGTGGATGCAGGGTGGGTTCAGATATGGAAATTTATCAGTGTTAATGTCATGACTTGGAATGTAGAATTCACACCTGTAGTTAGTGAGGTATAAATGACAGGTAAACTAAGTTGCTCAATTAAAAGATGTCCTTGTGAATTGTATTAGATTTAGGATTTACTCAGAACGTATTTTTTCTTAATTGAAAAGTTTTTGAACATTTTTGAGATGTTTACGTCCACTATCTGGTGGTTGGAGATGGAGGGGGGGGGTTATATTGTGTTTTACCTGCACCTATGTCTGAGTGTTGCCTAAAAATAAGTCAAATTTAAATTGAAAACAAAGAACTTATCTTGGTATGTTATCTTGAAAAATATGACCCTCTTAATTCCTGAAGAATAAAGAAAAACTACACCTATTTTCGTTATGGCTAAATGAGCTTTTCTTGTAAATTCATTCATTGTGTGGTCACCCAAGTTGTTTTAAATGTTAAAAGTTTAAGATCGTTTAGCCTTATGGTAGTATCAACAAATAAAAACAAATGTCTGATCTTTTATAAAATCACCATGACACTGAGTTTACAAATAAAGATGAGGGTGAATATATTTAAATTGTCAAATTGAAGTTCTTAGCTCTGTGAAAATTGTGGCATATAAAATTCTTCACTTTGTTAACCATGTTGAAAGAAAAATTATTTAAAGTTTTCCATTTATTTGTACAGTAATAATTCCTTTCTGTACAGTGCATATTTTCTATTCTAAATTTTTAATTTGCCAAGTGAAAAAGTTATATCATTGCTCTTAACTTCAAAAAGGCTAAGAGTTCTGTTATACAGTTATAGAATGACTTGTATTCATGTTAAAAAAGACATTGGCATATTAAACAGACAATCCACTCTTGCTGTCTGAAGTAAAGTTAACGTCTATTTTTTTGACATAGGTCCATGTCTACATAGATATATATTTTACTGCAATTTAAAGGGTTAAGTAATCCAGGCCAATCGTAAGTGGAACGCTGTAAATTACAGGATTTACGAAAAGTTGGTCAAGCTCGGTCAGCTTAAGTTTTCATTTAAACTATACCCGCAATAACGATATCTGTCAAAATGATCATTTGTAAACAAATGGAACTGTTACTGTGTGTCTTTGACAAAAACCTGAAACAACAGAAATTTAAAAACCATTAAGAAATACTACAGAAGTATATGTATAAGACACTTGATAGTACATTGTTGATTAATGTAGGAGTTTAACTGTGTCACATTTAGTATTGATACGACAGATAACTATTGGATAACTAATGTTGGCTTTAAATGTCATTCAGGGCCTTAATGGGTGAAAGTACAGGGATTGTTTCTTTGAGTGTTTGGAATGTTCCACTCTTTGATATATATATGTAAATCAATCCTAACTCCAGTTAAAACAAAGCAGTTAGCACCTGTGAAGTATTGAAATGAAAAAAAAAATCAAATGGGAAGAAGTGCTCGTCAAATTTTTGCCTTTTGCGTAGATGATTATAAGGAAGAATGTCAAGTCATTGATTAGATTTTTCTTGGCAGGGGAGTTTTATTTGATGTGAATTTTAATTACAGAGGATAATCCCCTTTGTTTCTAAATATAAATGGACTTAATTTTTGTTCAGATTGATTCTCAAGTTCTAAAACTTGTGTAGTTATGTGAAGTTGGAATATTCGCTTATTAGAAATTTTGCTCCTGTTTACTTGCTGAGGACAAGGATAATATTTGTCTTAATTAACGTAAAGTTTATGATCATGAGTTACTGGTCACCAGCCCCCAAAGATTCTGGGGTGTCTAAAACTAGTGAGGGGTTGAGTAGGATAAGTTGGAGGGACAGACCAAAGTCTTACCAATTCTCTGATACCCACAGACCGGACTATAGACCACACGTAGAGTTAGACAACAAAGGGAGTAAGTCACCGAGGAAAAAAACCCGTCCAACGTCCTTCCCCTCCGATCTAAAGGAACACCAGATTAAACACAACAAGGAGAATTTAAATCAAGATGTCCATCAAGGAAATAAAACTCACAGGGATAGAGAAGAGGACATTAAGAATAATGTGAAGCATTCTAAAGTGACAAAGCACCGGGTAGGATTAGTGAAAAGTGAGGAGGGCAAGCATGGAAAAGGACACAGTTCTGTACGTATAAACGATCACACTGCTCACAAACATACCCCCAAACATACCAAAATGTCACATCACCACCACTCCAGTGCTAACCAGGTGTGGGCAGAATCTCCTAGAGGTGAGGGAGGAACTCACAGAGGCAGGAGGCATCAGCAGTTTGAAATCAATGTAGAAATCACTCCACACCAGAGAAAAAGGGTTCCAGATCAGCTAGATGATGGTCCGCTATCCACACACAGAGGGAACCCTGGGACATTCCGCAGCCGACCGCAGGATAATCCTTCCAGGAACCAGTACGTTCCCTCCCAATTCTCTCAGCAGGATGGAAATCAGAGGGGAAACCAAACTCAGAGAGGCAAACGCTTCCATGAGGATCAGACCTATGACTCAAGGTCACCTGCATCAAACCATACAGACAGTGGAGAGAGCATGAAGAAAGTGAACATTAACAAAAACCCAGACTCTGTAGTGCAATATGTGATGAGATCCAAATCTAATTCTAGAGCCTCCTCCACATCTAAAGAGGCCCCGCCTGTAAGTGTTAAATATAATCCTGTCCAGAGGGCCCCTAATACGGCCCAGTACCTAGACAGTCCAAATGTTGGTGCTCCATTTAGGGATGAAAAGGATGAACTTTATCATCAGAAGGAGGTGAAAATTGCCAGTTATGTACAAAATAACACACAGCAGAGGTATATAGATGAGAATTCTGACTCTTCCTATTCTTACAACAACCTGCCTCAAAGTAATGGTGTACATTCTGGGAATGGAAAATCTGTGCAATTTTCTGATGATGCGCGCAATGACGCCATGTTGAGGACAGGTCAGCAATTAGGTCCTCAGCCCTATCAGGGTGAAAGGCCAAATGTACAGAGAAATATTAACAGCAATTCTAATGGACAAATGATGAATGTTAAAGCTACTCAGGATAATCCCGATCAAAGACAACCATACATGCAGGGTAACCAACCAATGCAAAACTCAGACAATCAGTCAAGCAATAAACTAAATCAGGAGTACAAGTTCCCAGATTCTGAGGAGGAAGATGAGGCACTGGATTTGGGTGACATTGATTCTGTTTACGAGGGGAATGATGCTTATATATGTTATCTGATGAAGGATGATGGAGGAATGGCCGGTCCATTACGACTGGACATTAATGATGTCCAACTAGGCCTTCCCAGCGAGGTTCAGGTGAAGGAGAATGAGCCAGGTACTGTATCCTATTTTATTCTTAGACCATTAAATGGCTGCTTGCAGAAATTGAACTAAATTGCCCCTGTCAATTTTTTTAGTGTCAAGGACCTGAATTACAAAGAGAGAGAATTTTTATGTAAATTTTTGCGGGTTGAGAACCACTGAAGGATCTCTCTCCGTGTTTGTTTTATTGTTTGTTTTATTGTTTACAGTCTTTGATGTACAGTGCTCCTTAGCTGCCTTTATTGAGGCCTGAATTGATATGTCAAATGAAAAGCTACCTGAACATCTCTCTCTCTCTCTTGACATGCATGGAAACAATACACACAACATAAATTTGTTTTATTAGGTGTAATTCTGATTGAGCTTGTATTGAATTTTACTTGTGAAACACAGGTGTGCACATTGGAGAAATTTAAAAAAAAATACCAAAGACTACCAAACATTTCCGAGTTTCTTGTCAGCATTACATGATAGAAGAATGTACACAGTTACCAAGCGCTAATTGTAAAATTTATCATTTATTAATGATAGGTAACCCCTACTGTTTAATCAACCTTCTCATTTATTAAAGATTCTTTAGATATTAGCTTGATCAAGACTTAAAGGCTTATGTCGGAATCCAAGATCTAATGAATTTCCAGCACTTAATATCTAAACCTTTCATTTGTACTGCTGGGAGATAATAAAGTAAAGAGAATTTCTAAAATGGAATGTTTGCATGACATAGTTCTGATAATGATTATGTCTAATAGTAAATGGTGATCTAAACCAGAGTTTCATTTTAATACAGACAGTGGAGCTGCAGTTTCATCAGAGACTTGTTATTGTTTAGTTGGTAGTTAATCACCAGCAACAGACACATGCTTAGCTTGTTGCAACCACCAGGTTTATATGGCTGGCCTTTCTTAAAATCTCTCTGATCTTGTCAAATAATACCTCAGGGTAAAAATAACCCTGTACACAGTATTGGATAATACCATTATAATCTCAGTGCTATACACTGTACTAATGTCATTAGTTCTTGCTTTAGGATTTCCCTTTTACTACCATTTTGTTATTTTTGCATTAAAATACTCTATCTGTACTTTAAAAAAGTATACTTTAGCATCTTTGGCGCAAAGTTGTGCTAATTCATGAATTCCACTAAGAAATATCATTTATAAATTCATTTACAATGGTAACAATACATGGCATGTTATTATTGAGTGCTAATTCATGAAAACGTCAACAACTCAATATCCAATGATTGCGCTAAATTTTGAATACACCAGTTTATATACATGCACATACAGTATAACATAACTGGTATTGATAAAGTACATGTATCACAAAATTAACATTTTTTGCTTTCACTTAGATGAGGATCTGAACAAATTGATTTTGGTATAATTGTCATATATACAGTAAAACTCGTATAGTACGAACACAGATATAGCGAATTCACAGAAATAGCGAAGTTTTTCGGGGTCCCCAGCAAAATTCTTAACAATTCTTTGTGAATTTTATGGTTATAACGCACTCTGATATTACGAATTTATGGATATAGCGAACTGATTTTGAGTATCGTAGAGTTAAAAATAATGAAATTTACATCTTTTAAAACGAATTTTCAAAAGTTAAAAAATTTGATGTATTGAACTGACCTTTATTTTCTATAAGAATTCATAAGAAATAAAATTCTATTCATAATGAAAACCTTAGATACATAGCCAAGATATGATTTGTGATAATTGGTTCATAGCCACCATATTCGGTTGTAATACTTGAAGGAAAACGTGCATATTGCGAATTCGCTATATATACTGATACAAATTCGTTATACGGATATAATAAATTACAGATATAGCAAATTAAATTCACAGGTTCCCATGACTTTGCTATAACCGAGTTTTACTGTAGTTGACAAATGTGAACAGGACCTATATTATTAAGTGTTTTAGAGGCATATAGTATGATTTTGTTTGTAGGTATGAGGAACAGACAGACGGGGTCTCATGGTCTGAACGAGTTCTCTAGTAGAAGCCACAGCATGCTGACCCTGACCATCGACACTGAACAACAGGACCCCGACGACGAAAATCTGTACCTCACAAAACGGGGAAAACTCACCTTCGTAGATTTAGCAGGTAACTAGAAAATCTGTACCTCACAGAATGAGGGAAACTTACCTGTATAGATTTAGCAGGTAACTAGAAAATCTGTACCTCACAAAATGAGGGAAACTTACCTGTATAGATTTAGCAGGTAACTAGAAAATCTGTACCTCACAAAATGAGGGAAACTCACCTTTGTAGATTTAGCAGGTAACTAGAAAATCTGTACCTCACAAAATTAGGAAGCGTCTCATTATTATGTTTATAGATCTAGCAGGTAACAGGAAAATCGTATGTATGAAATGAGGGAGAGTCCCCCTAAGTTTATGATAAAGCAGGTAACAGGATAATCTATAATTTACAAAATGAGGGAAACAGTTGTATTTAATTTACAATGATGAAGGATAATGTAAAGGAATAATTCTCCTTCTATGAATTCTGATTATCATTGCCTGATTATCTGAATGGACTCTTACATGTAATACGTTTATTGACCATTTCAGGTAGTGAAAAAGTGAAGGATTCGGAGTCCAGTGACCAAATGTTGAAGGAGTCAAATAACATAAACAGAAGTCTGTTGGTGCTAGGTGGGTAGTCTTACATTTATATCAGTATACTATATACCAACTTATCTTCTATTCGTGATTCACCATTTTGAAATCAATCTACATTAATTTTCACAACTGAGAAATTAGCAAAATAATTGGTTCGCTTCAATAAAAATTCGCAAGTTAACGAAGGTCAAGAAACTCATGGATATTTATAAAGCGAATTGATTTACAGTAAACTCTGTGTGTTCATGTTAGGTTGGTACTGTGTGTCTAGTCATAGAGTCATTACACTTATAACACTTATTAGTTCCTGGGGGAGTGGGGAGTGGACTGTACATCCAGGTCTTACAGTTATAGATACAAACTAAACTATCAGAGAGGTCTATAGCCCTGGGATAACTCTCAGGTGCAGTGAACAAGGATTGTTTACTTATAAGAAGATGATTGAAATCAGTTGAATTGCCCTAAGAGGGATTATGGATTTTTAGTTCAATTTCAATTCAATTTATTTAACATTACTGTTAGAGTAGTGAACAATAATTAAACTTTATTCAAAAGTTTTAAATGTGCATTTTAGTTGTAAATGCCACTTTATGAATTTCAATTTAAATTGGGAGATTTATTTCAGTGTAAGGAAATGCTAGATCCTTGTTATGGAAAAAATTGTACTGGTTTTCTGAAAGGAACATGAACGTAAATTATTATTATTCCTTTAGTATATACCAATAAAAATTACTGTGGTGTAAAGTTCACTTAATGGGTTTTAATGTGTCAAACCACAAAATATTTTCTACGAAAAAATATATTTTTAACTTAGAAAAAGGAAAAGTAAGGGGAAAGTGAATGACACTACATAACAGAACTGATCATGCAGATATTTGTTTTTTATTAATGAGTTATTTAGTTGCTTGAATGAATTATTCACAGTTACATCACAGTGACTTGCAGTATCTTCCAGTTTGTGTTATATAAAATCTGGATATCAAAAAAACTATATTGGAAATCAATTTTGTTATAAAAATGGGAAATCAATTTTTTGTTGTTGTAAAATTCTTTGATATTCAAGAAACTATATGGGAAATCAATCTATTTTTTTTAACACAGGAAACTGTATCTCCTCCCTGGGTGATCCCAAAAGGCGGCAGGGCCACATTCCATACAGGGACAGTAAACTAACAAAGCTCCTGGCCGACAGTTTGGGAGGAAATGGGGTTACTCTGATGGTAAGTCACAAAAAGGTTTTCTTTGATGGAAATTTCACAAAGAGGTTACTCTGGTGGTAAGACACAAAGGGGTTACTCTGGTGGTTAGACTAGACACAAAGGGGTTAATCTGGTGGTAAGACACAAAGGGGTTACTCTGGTGGTAAGACACAAAGGGGTTACTCTGGTGGTAAGACACAAAGGGGTTAATCTGGTGGTAAGACACAAAGGGGTTAATCTGGTGGTAAGACACAAAGGGGTTACTTTGGTGGTAAGACACATAGGGGTTAATCTGGTGGTAAGACACAAAGGGGTTAATCTGGTGGTAAGACACAAAGGGGTTACTCCGGTGGTAAGACACAAAGGGGTTAATCCGGTGGTAAGACACAAAGGGGTTAATCTGGTGGTAAGACACAAAGGGGTTACTCTGGTGGTAAGACACAAAGGGGTATACTCTGGTGGTGAGACACAAAGGGGTATACTCTAGTGGTGAGACACAAAGGGGTATACTCTGGTGGTAAGACACAAAGGGGTATACTCTGGTGGTAAGACACAAAGGGGTTACTCCAGTGGTAAGACACAAAGGGGTTAATCCGGTGGTAAGACACAAAGGGGTTAATCTGGTGGTAAGACACAAAGGGGTTAATCTGGTGGTAAGACACAAAGGGGTTAATCTGGTGGTAAGACACAAAGGGGTATACTCTGGTGGTAAGACACAAAGGGGTTACTCTGGTGGTAAGACACAAAGGGGTTACTCTGGTGGTAAGACACAAAGGGGTTACTCTGGTGATAAGACACAAAGGGGTTTATCTGGTGATAAGACACAAAGGGGTTACTCTGCAGGGCTCGACATAACGCTTGTCCGGTACCAATGAAAAAAAATTACAGACAGGTGAATAATGCTGGGCACTTGTCCGATTGGACAAGTGATTTTTTATGTAAAGACTTCAAATAATGATAATGTAAAAAAAAACTTATTGAAAAGTTTATTGAATAAAAACGGAAGCAGTACACCAACCCAAATTCTTATCCCTATATCAATCGCTATGTAAGTTCACACTTGATCGGGATCGATGTTCACTAATTGCAAACATACTATTGCATGGCGTGGATCTCACGACGTTTGCAGGTTTGGAATATATTTGATTGATATTACAAATTCATTTGCGAACATTTATGTTGTTGTCAGGACAGGAAGTCTAGATAAAATTTTATTTTATATGTGTTTGTCTTATTTATCAATAACGACACTGATAAATCAAGCACGTGTAATTTTATAAGTATTTATTTTCAAGTTGACAGAAGAATTAAGATATTCATTGAAAAATTTTCGGACAAGTGAAGTTGAAGTTCGGACAAGTAAATATCTTGGTCACTTGTCCGAATGGATGAGTAGGAAAAAAAATTAATGTCAAGCCCTGCTCTGATGGTAAGACACAAAGGGGTTACTCTGGTGGTAAGACACAAAGGGGTTAATCTGGTGGTAAGACACAAAGGGGTTAATCTGGTGGTAAGACACAAAGGGGTTAATCTGGTGGTAAGACACAAAGGGGTTAATCTGGTGGTAAGACACAAAGGGGCTACTCTGGTGGTAAGACACAAAGGGGTTACTCTGGTGGTAATACACAAAGAGGTTAATCTGGTGGTAAGACACAAAGGGGTTAATCTGGTGATAAGACACAAAGGGGTTAATCTGGTGGTAAGACACAAAGGGGTTAATCTGGTGGTAAGACACAAAGGGGTTAATCTGGTGGTAAGACACAAAGGGGTTAATGTGGTGGTAAGACACAAAGGGGTTAGTCTGGTGGTAAGACACAAAGGGGTTACTCTGGTGGTAAGACACAAAGGGGTTACTCTGGTGATAAGACACAAAGGGGCTACTCTGGTGGTAAGATAAAAAAAGGTTAATTTGATGGTAAGTGGCATTAATGAATCTCCTAACACAAATGATACAACTAATAATTGCCAGTTACTGTAAAATCACGTATTTTTGTGGTGGACATGAATTCATGGGTCTCTTCACACCTCGAAAACAATGAAAATTAAACCCTACGAAAATTTGTGATTTCACAGTACATGTATTTGAGCTATAGACAGCAAATTGACACTTTCCACCCAATCCTAGCAATTGAATTGTATCATTGTGTTACATTACACCTGTGTGATTTTATCAGAGAACTATAAACTCGAGATTAACACAGGTTCAGGCAAGGAAGTCAGAAAGGTAACATTTTTGTTTTACAGTTTGCCTTTTTTATGTTATCTCTCTAAATGATTGATAGGTAGGCACTTAAAGAACACTCCTTGTTCAGAAACTCTGATTTGTACTTCTGTATTGGTTATGAAAATAAAATATTGAATTTTTCGGCCAATGTATTTTAAAAATCAGGTAGAATTGATTTCCATAAAAGTTTGATTACTTTGTAGCATTTACTCTTTGCCCATTTATGGTAGATATCGATAAATGGCTATTCACTGTATTGTTAAGTATATTGCATAGCACTTAAGTGGTGATTATGTGTGATATTTAATTGGTATCTATTTTAAATAATTTTCTGTATTTATTCGATTATGTAGTGTGAATGATTAGTAGGTCTTAGTTTAACATTTGTATTTATGAAAATCCTAAAATGGTAAAAGAGAAAAGGGTAGATTTTTTGTTAATCTTGTTATACCCCCCACTTGAAAAGTGGGAGGGTATATAGTAATCGGTATTTCCGTCCGTCTGTACGTCCATCCATCTGTTACGCTTTGGGGTACCCATCTCTTATCTGCAACTCCTCTCATACCACTGAAGGAAATTTAATGAAACTTTCATAGGTTCTTAATTACATATTGCCATTGTGCACCTCCTATTTTACTTTTTGATCTGACATATATTTTTGATTTTCCAGAGCAAAACATGGACACTGCCATTATATTCATATGGGAGGCGGGGGGTATCATTTAGTGAGCTCATTGCTCACAGTACCTCTAGTTTAACATTTGTTACCCATCAGATTTCTACTGTTATAGATTGCCTGTGTGACCCCTTCATCTCACCATGTCCATGAGACCATCAACACACTGCGCTATGCCAGTCGAGCCAAGAAAATCAAAACCAAACCTATCGTCAAAATGGTAAGGATTGGTCAAGGAAGTGCATGTAGATATGTATTACTATCAGAATACTAGCTCCTCATGTCACTGCCAGCTTAAGTTTTAATAAATTACTGATATATTGATTTTATGTTTGAATTTTGACAAGATTCAAATCATATCTATTTACTTTGCTCGTATGTTAAATTTGATAACAAAACACCAGTCAATGGATAATGAATATCTTATGAAGGTATTGTATGAAATGAATGTTTATTATGTGAATCTTTTTCAGTAAAATGATTTGTATGTGATTTATAATGACAATGGCATGATTGATTTTGTAGGATCCTCGAGAAAAGTTAATATTAAGTTTGAAGCGCGAGATCAAAATCCTCCGGAATGAAAACATCTATTTGCGGCAACAGGTAAGTTAGGAGTTATTTTCCTTTTTTGCCAATCTCAAATGTTTCTTGTCAGCATTTCTCCTGTCAACAATATGTCTCTGGAAAGTCCGAAACAGGTAAGAGAACTAAGAGTGGTTTCCCTCGTAGGTAAATGATGGACATGGCAACAGATAAATCAGGATTTATCTCCCCTGTCAGTGTGTCTCTGGGACCAGTCTATCTACCTTATAGGTAGATACCCCAGTTGTCTGCCTTGTCAGTTAATATTTGATGACCTTTTACTGGTTAAACATTAACCAGCTATGTGTTTTCCTCTGTTACTTAATCATTAGGTACCACTGGCAGGTGATTTATTGATTTTTTGCACTTGTATCAAGTGTTGACTTTTATGTGAGAAAGAGGTAATAAAATATTCTAAAAGGCCACAGTTTTATGATGAATAATTATCTATAACCAGATTTTTTTTCCCAAGAACGATTTTCAATTTGTAAACATTTTGTCTTCTATTTTACAGTTAGAGTTCCCAGCTAAACCCAAAGGAGAGCTACAGAAGTCAAATGATGAAAAATTCATGAAATTTTTAAAGAATCAAGGAAAAGGTATACATCATGTGTGATGGAACATTGTTCATATTCAAAAAAAAAAAAATTCTATACATTGTTATGAAATAATTATAAGGAAAGCTCAAATCATCAGACAAATTAGACATGACCATTATTGAAATTGGTTTTGAGACACAGAAGTTGTTTAGAGTATTGTTATAATGTGTCATTTCTGCTTGACCAGAGTCCAATGACCCCAAAACAAATTCTAAGGGCGGAACTGAGGCGGGGCTGTATGAGATGTTACAGGAGTACATGATCGAGAACGAAGCCCTGAGGTACGCATCTCTTATATACATAAACAATGAAAGGAAGTCTTCTTACAAGAAGCTTTGCCTTAAAGTCTGTTGAAACATTCATCAGATCATGTGTAGCTTAGATACTCATACATTGATTGGCTTTTAAATGTTTCATGTCATTTTTAATTATCTCATTTGCTCTCTTTAGATAGCATGAGACAATAGAGACCTTGATATTCACCAAACACGCTAGATTCTTTTATATGATAGTGCAGGCTGAAAGAATTCAACCTATCAATTAAGTTTCCTCTTCTTTAACTGTTATATAGGTCTGAGAACTCTGAAATGCATCAAGCCAAAGACAGAGTGAAGCGAGAGCAGCAGTTATTGTACAGAGAAAATGAAAAACTGCTAAAGCAAATCGAACAGCTGCAGAGAGAAATGTAAGGATTTACTATTAATATATCTCAATTAATTATACCATTGACTCTCATTTGTTTTATGTCACCAGAAATGATGTACAATGGAGCCTTTATGTTTTATTGATTTCACAATTTTTTTTAAGCTCATCCTAGATTTGTTTGCTTCATCTAGTGGAAAAGTTATTATACCCCCGCAAACGAAGTTTAGGGGGGTATATTGGAATCACCATGTCCGTCTGTCCGTCTGTCTGTAGACAAGATTTTGTCCGGACCGTTTCTCAAAAACTGTTGGATGGATTTGTCTGAAAATTTATACACTTATTATTCACCATATGAAGGTGTGCACCTGGGATTTTCATCATGATTGGATGATTTTTCTGCATTTTACAGGCGTTTTTTCTTTTTTATTTTGTGATTTTGTTTGGCTCATAACTAGAAAACTATTAGACTTACAATCATCAAACTTGGACAATTTATGCATCTTGGGTAGATGGTGTGTCACGACCTATTTCAAGGTCACTGTGACCTTTAATTTAAGTGATTTTTTTTTAAAAACCAAGTCTTTAAAATTTTAAATTTCATAATCCTAAAAAATGTAGAAATATAGTTGCATCCTTATTAAAAAATGCTAAATAAAGTAAAAACTTATTTTTTATCATATACTTTACAGCAAATTCTATAACAAATGTTAATGATTTGAGAGGAATTCAGTTTGTCCCATGGGCATAATTATCAAGCACTGGTCAAGGAGAATTTTTGATAGCAGAAATGTGCATGTCAAATTAGAGAGAAATTAATGAGTTCATTGTCGGGAGTTAACTGGCAAGAGCAACACTAGATCTAATCTTAATTTATCTCTTGGGAGTTGGGCAAAAAGAAATGGCCTTATAGTTGCTTGTGTTAATTAAGAGTTCTTGATGGCTGTAGTTCAGATAAAGATCTTTCAATTGGTGTAATGTAATTAAAACAAATTGATGTTTTATTGTATGATTAAAACTGATTTAGTATTGTATAATATAATTAAAATTAATTATACATGTGTTCATTGAAAAAAAAAAATTACATTTCAATTTTTTATATATTTGCAACAAATTGCAGTCATGTCTCACTTAGAATTTTATAGTCTAAAGAATAATTATTTTTTGATTTTTTTTATTAGACTGTAGCATTTCCATTATTTCATAAAATATGCAATAAACAATTTAAAGCTGCAGATGGATATTTGTTAAGCTCTTACACAGCCAGTTTAGAATTATATGATGTATTATTTGTTTTAATTAATCCCTACACTGTAAGTCTCTTAGAGATGTATGTACAATATTTTAAACATGATAAGAAATGGAAATTAGATCATTGAAATCTGTGTCAATCTGTTAATCAAGGTTACTTAATTTTCTTGCACCCTAACCAATTTATGATTATCGAACAATATTTGATGGGTGTATCATGCTGTGGCAAGGCACTTTATTAGACAATAGTGAATACCTCTTACTAGATCCATAAAATATTTCTGAATTGGCACCTACTCTGAAAAACCCAGCGGGGGTATTTGTCCCTATTGGACAGTTCTAGTTTGAAATTGATTTGTGGTATCTTTTACACCAATAATGGTTATAATCAATAAGAATGAATAGGTCATATTTTATCCCATCCTTACTAAAAACATGTATAATTCACAGGCAAATCTATGTTAAAACTTTTAAAAATCTGACTCGTCATTGACAAAATCGATTTCTTTTAGATGTGTACAATTTACTCATAAAATAAATCTAGCCATTTTGCAGTTACCTACTTGAAGACATTCTTATTTTATAGCTTAATTAACTACTGATGTGAACTTACTTTAGATTTTCAAAAAGCATCCTTGTTGGTTGAAGAGAAATAGTTTGTTGTCATATAGCAGTCTTGTCAGTTACATGGAAATAATTTGTAGTTGACGATCTGTAGAGCAGTCTTGTCAGTTTAGAATGATACATGTACAATGTATTTATGTTTTTAGTCGAACAAAGGGAGGAGGAAGTGGTGGCTGGCAAAGACAAGCAAATGGGCCACCCCCTCAGAGACAAACCAATGGACCACCCCCTCCCCGGCAGCCTAACGGACCTCCCCCTCCCCAGCACCCCCCACCAGATCAGTATTACGACCAGGGACCACCCCCTCCAAGACAAGGGCTCAACAAGCCTCCACCACCCCCTAACAACCAGTGGAAGGGTGGACCTCCCCCTCATCAAAGACCCATTAACAACAGGGTAAATGTACAGATCATCTAAAGTATCAAAAATTATTTATCTAATAAATTAATTTGATTAAAAATTTGGTGCACTTTGGAATCTTTGATAAACGTATTCCATTGTAGGTGGATCAATTTGTGCCTGGCCCCTCACCTCAGGCAGGGAGGGGTAAACAGTCCACACCTCCCTCTGGTCCCAAACGCCCCCCTCATAGACTTCAAGATCCCATACAAAGACCAGCCAATATGTAAGTTACTACTGAATTTCTAGAATATAGAAGCACTTATTTCTTATCATGTTTGTTGATTAAGTTTGAAGTATTTTGTATACTCTCTATACATTTATTACTGCTATTTTATTTCATCTCAGACCTCCAGAATATATGCAAAATGGAGTGGGTGGTTACCCTGACGACGGGTATATGTCACCACGAGGACGACCTTCACCTCACCTAAACGGACCAATGAGACAAGGTAGATTAATGATTTTATCTTTTTTTTTTACCATTAATTAAAAAACTTTTTTTAAAGTTACCACATGATATAAATATTTTTCACCTGAAGACTTTGGGTATAATGACTAGGTTCCAGCATCAGTTTACTACAGGAACCACAATCTTGGAGAGCTCTACATTTTTCTCCCCGTCACCTCGGTTTACGTCATATGCACAAAATTGGTCGTAGTATGCCAAATTTATCCTCTCGCAATTTACATACAGCAGGAGTTGGATATGAATCTGACTCTGAAAAGCCATATGTTCGTAAAATTCATACAGCTCATGATAGTAAGTCCCTTAGAGAGTGCATGGTAGGATCAAAGTGTGCAGTGTTGAACAATATAGGACATTTTGAACATAGAGTCATTATTAAGTTTCTGTGTTTTTAGGTCAGTCAAAATTTTTTTTTCAATTAGACATAGATTGATAGAAATGTTTCTTTTGAGATCTTTATTTCTAGCAGAATTTATACCAAGGTGAAATTTTTTTTCCCTTTATTTTGTGTTCTCTCTCTGATAACTTTCTGAGTTGTTTCCCTTTTACAATGCTTTAATCCCGCTCTGTTGACATGCAGCTTCCATTAAACATCAAAATGCAGCGGAGTGACAAGGGAGGTAATTCAGCTGCTGCTTAAGAAAATATGTTCATGTCTTATTGACTGTTAAAGGTTTTCAATGGAATATTGAGTTTTATTTTTAGTAGTTGCATGGTATATATGAAGCACTATATTGCAAACATGTTCCACACTTAATGTTATGTAGAAATGCTATTTGGTCATACACTTTTTCCATTTATAGAAGTTGTAAGTGAAGATTTTTCATACACTTTCGAGTAGAACAGTAAAAATGTCACCATGTAGCAGTTCTTCACAGCTTTTTACAAAATTGCAGTGTGAAATAGCTTAATGTACATGTATCTCAATTTGCTACAAATGTGCATTTGAAAATATAAAATTTTATTATGGACAAACTATGCTACCATATTGCATCATGACTTTGGATCTTACATTTGTTTCAATATGTCAAAGAACTCCATGAGTTGCCTGTGTTATTTATAAGCTGTTGTGTGTTTTGCAGTCTTCTATGATGAGGATGATGATGCATTTAGTAGAATTGGTGGGACAGTTTTCTTCTAGTACACATGCACTCAGACACTTTTCAGTTTGGAGTGATTCTTCCAAATTGTGTTGTTTTTGTAGAACACTGCCTTCTTGCATTATATGCACTAAACTTACAGGGACTTGTGGACGAGTCTATAACAGGATGGTCTTGTCATCAAGTACCTGTGACTAAACACACTGTGTTCCAGGGTAAAATTCACAGTGTCTATTATATTCTGCTTTGGTTGAATATTAAATCATTTTTGGACTCTTTTTAATTAAAAAAACAAAATGGTCTCAATAAATTTGATGGAATGTTTCCAGTGCACAATAGTTATCTTTCTGTGTTATATGGTTTTTCACCCCTTTTTTGCCAAGGCAAAAATTTCTGTTCATTTGGTTTTATCTTTTAAAAGTGAGATGAAATCAACTTTTTATAAAGACTTTTCATTAGAAAAATTAGTAGATACTTTGCACAAAAACAAGGATATCTTTTGAGAACACTTTACAAAAATGTGTAATAAAAGTCTCATTTATTTTTATTTTTAATTTTATGATTTAAGAAAAGTGTATTTTCATTACATATTAAGGCTCTTTTTTTTTTTTTGGAGAAATGCACACCATTGTTTATGTGATTGGACTTTTTCAAAGTCTGTTGATGAACAACTTGCAAAGTTTGATTACCAGTAATATAGTAATATTTCAAAAATACAATAAATAGCATTCCTTGGAGATTTAGATTGTGATACATGAAATATGTTTACTAACTGTTTTGTTTACATTTCAGAGTCTCCGGTGCGTTACAACGACAGTCGTCGGGCTTCCCAAGTCTCCACTTCAGGTCAGCTTCCTAAAACACGCTCATTTAACTTACAATGCTTGTCTTATACATTCATCCATATTTTAAACAATATTATATAAATAGAATATTTTGTGCTTTGATTATAAATGTATCACAGAAGAGGTACAGATAATGATGAGTTTTTGTTAAAAGAAAAATATCTGATTCTCTGTTGGATTTCTTTGATGAAAGAAAAGGGCCTGGAAGTTTCCCTGTATGTAATGCATGCATACTTTTAACTTATACCAGGATAAACTCCTAACACACGTTTTTGAATTTTACAGATTCCATACGAAGTATGAATGCGAAATTAAAACAAGAGATTTATGAATTAGAGGGTGAGATTGAACACCACCATCTTGTGAACCAGCGGACTAAGAGTATATACGGCTCGCAGGCCTCCGTACGGTCTGGGCCACGATGACGAAAAAAGTCCACTATTTCTCCCGTGCTTTCTTGATCGATATCAGCCAATGGATCAACATATTTATTGACTGATTAAGTGCATTAACTTGTGTCGTATACCAAAGATAATATCACAAGAGATGTGGATTTTATTAGTTTCTAGATTTTACACCAGATCACTAGATAAATCAAGAGGAGTTTCTGATGTAAAGCATCTGGTAGTCAGTGGATCAAAGGTTGAGGCAAGGCTATGATTGTGACATTGGAGGTTAAAAATAAACTGCGGTTATGAGATGGTCATATTTTACAAGGTGTTGATACCAAATACGATCCACAGAGACTAAGGTTCTCAGGCCTGGTATCACTCTGAGGTGTTGGGAGGCATGTCAGAACACAGCTATGTATAAAGTGAAATATTGGATTCTTGGTGAATGCTGAGGAATGTCCTTTGTATTAACCGTCCTTGTCAAGATGACTTCTGGAAATCCGTCCATTTTAAATTTACATATTTTGACTGAGTTACTGGAATGCCTGTGTAAAGTCTATTTTAGTTGTTGAGTTTTTACATGTTTATCTTTGTTATTATTGTTTACGTTTTTGTATGATTTATTTAATTTTACATACTGTACATAGGTTTCTTTACATATAATGGCCTCACTGTATACTATGTAATTTAATCCACTCCTTCATAGGGTGCTGAAATTTACAGATGTTCTTAGTACCTCGGGTACTTTTATGTAAAATTATTAAGACAGCTGTTCTGAATGTTTGTTAGTACATATTCTAACTGGTCACCAAATACACCATTGTAAATGACCTTGACACATCACTGTACATGACCTTGACCCTCTCACCTTGATTTACAGTATTGTAATAAATTGTTATACTATGTTATTTCCTTTTCACATATTGATGCATGCATGTTTAATATTGGAGAATCCAAACATGTCAATGAATAATTTAAATTATTTTTTTTCATTACCAAGGCCTGAATGTTGCTTAAACATTTACCATTGAATGTGAGAAGAAAGTGTTGACTTGTTTTTTGTCATATTTATTCAGATATCTTAAATTTGAATCATTTGTTTCATGAATTGTTTTATATTTGCTCAGACAATTGAAAATAGGTGCCAGAAAATCTTTTTTTTTTAATTGATTCAATAACATTTTTTTCATGAAAGTAATAAAATATCCAGGATGGGTTAGTAAAGATTTTTAAATAGATGGTATTGCTGATTGTTAAAAAAACAAAACAACTTTATTTCATAAAATAAAATAATATAGTTTTGTCTTTTCACTTTAATATTGCAATTCTTTTCTCCAAAGTTATTTATTTTTTCTTTTTTTACAAAAGTAAAACTCCACTTCCTTACTCTTTGCTTTTCTAGATAATATTTCATATGACATGTTCTTAAAATAGAGAGGGAGGAAATTTATTTCCATATTTGAATGAAACTTGATTAAAATATACTGAAAGAAGTGATGCTTTTCTTTTTTTTTGAAGTTTGCCCCCCCCCCCCTTCAACTGAAGATGCCATATGGTCTTTGATACCCTGTTGTGGAATTCCCCCCCCCCCCAGGTCATAATGTGAACCAATTTAAGGACATGCGCAAGGTACCTTACCTACTGATTATTTTTAAGATATTCTCAATTTATTAAAAATTCAAACCTCAGATGTCCAATGACAAAAAATCAGCATGCATTACCAGGTGTTTTGAGATATGATGAAGATTATTGTATAAAAAACAGAATATACAAGACAAGTAGTAGTGTAGGTTTAAATTTGTGTGTATGTCCATGTAGATGAGGATGTTCTCGTTTAATTATATACAGAAAAAAATACTTATTTCCTATATATTCCACAGTAAAACTTGGTGTCCTGTTGTTGTCCTTACGTCCATGATTTGAACAAAATTGAATCTACATTCTTGCATTTTATTAATACAGGTGTTAAAATTACACTAATTCTTGGTTCCCTTTGAAGAGTTCATGGCCCCATCATATGATCAAACTTAAATTTCCTTTGGCCAAGGATGCTTTGTGGTTTGGTTGAAATTGATCCTTAAAGCCGAAAATTTAAAAAGTTTCTGAACGACACAGATGGACTCCGAACACTTTTCAATCAAGTGAGCTAAAACCTGACAAAAAGCCCAACCCCTAAGTGTCACAACTTAAGTAAACAATCGTAAGATATACAGTAATATATTGGTACATGAATAATATTGATGTTTCAATTGTGCAATTTTTTGTAAATTTTATCCCTAAAGGCAAGGATATTCACCAAGCTCTCTCTCTCTCTCTCAAAATTTCCCTCCAAAAATTACAGTGACAGTAATCAAATCATCTTTGTGCCTTTACAATTCAACAAGCACTGAAAAAACAAATAATAGCAGAAAACTTTTCTTTTTATTTATACATGTAGGAAAGCAATATTGCACAACAAATATCACAGACAAAATTTGTTCATACAATTTTTCAAAAATTATTATTATGCACAAGAACAAGACAAATAATGCATTAAACAGCAACTTTTTGTATATGACTTACTTGTTGATTAACTTGTAATCTGTAATTTGTGCATATGTCTATGATTTACAATATGGTAAGTTGCTTTTAAGTGTAAGAACTTTATTTTCCCATAATTATTTGTGACAGTCTGCTGGGGAAAATTTTCATTCTCACATTAATTCTATTATTAAAGATCATATACAGCAATAACTTAAGTGGAAAATTTTGTTTTTCTCATAAACACCGAACAACAATCTCAGATAATAAGGTGTTCCAAAGATTTAGTGACCAACACTACACTGTATTTGAATTTTCTTTGGTGCTTAACATTTTACATACACTACGTATTGGAATATCAACAAAAATCTTATGATAGATCAAAGGAACAGAAAATTTGGCCCATCAAGTAACATTTCTATATATATTTAAAATAACAATTAAAACAATAAGTCCAAAGGCATTTTAAAGCTTTTAAAATAAAAACTGTAAAAACTAAAATGAAATTTGAAATTTTGATGTTGTAAATGCAAAGCTGATAGGTTTTAAAGGTTGTACAGTGTATTGCGACAATACATAAACATTGTAAAATACTTAATATAAGAAAGCACTTCAAAATTTCTTATTAAGAGTCTGAATAAAATAATGTTTGACTGTTAAGATGTTGATGCTGATATTTCACCATCTCATCTTGTACATATAATATCAACATAAACCTAAAATTGACTGTAGGGGAAACCCCATTCAGGGGATTTTATTCTAGAAAATATCAATTACTTCCTGGAATGTTCTATACGACTTCAACTTTATTATCCTCAGTGATGACAAGGACACCAAAAAATTTGTCCAAATGTCGAGATAACAACATTTCTCCATCTAAGACCAAGTTCCTCAAATAACATAAGACTGAGATCTGTAAATGACACACTCTCTTTGGTTTGTGAGGATATTGTCAGTAGGGGATGTTTTGTTGGTAGAACTGTATCCAGTCGTAAGACTTTGCCCTCCAGCTCAGGAAGCACTCTTTGATGATCCTCTTCATGAACTCTGCCGCCTCGCGCTCTGAGGCCATTGGCTGGAATCTGTCCCTCAGTTGTTTGATGGTCTGTCCTCTGAAACATGGCAGTCCTGTGTCCAGCATCAGAGACACCAGGGTAATGATCGTCTCCTGATAGGGTCTGTAGACAGGTAACAAAGATTAGAAACATTATTTTATCATAATATTGTGTCTGACTCTGCTTTATTTCAAACCTACATGGAAGGATTAAAGATTTAACATGGAGTGGCTTAATATCAAACTGATCTCAGTGTGTCAAATGATTCTAGTACACAACATAATCTGTATCCAAGAAACAATTTGTTTTAGGCCCACAGTTGCTTCAGCTGCTTGAAACAAACAAGAGGCCCATGGGCCACATCGCTCACCTGAGAAGCTTTGACCATTCTGTTCTTTACCAGATTTCACCCTTGTTATACATAATGCATCCCCACCCTACCCCACTGATCATAATTTAGACATTTTGAAATCTACACTATACCCCATGATCCTTCCATGGGCACATATGTTTCAGCTTTTTTGGCCCAGTGGTTCCTGAGAAGAAGATTTTCAAAGATTTTTCCTATATATTTCTATGTAAAACTTTGATTCCCTATAATGGCCCCGCCCTTCCCCCGGGGGTCATGATTCCTACAATTTAGAATTTACACTACCCCAGAATGCTTCCACATAAGCTTCACTTTTTCTGGCCCAGTGGTTCTTGAGAAAAAAATTTTCAAAGATTTTTCCTATATATTTCTATATAAAACTTTGATTCCCCATTGTGGCCCCGCCCTTCCCCCGGGTGTCATTATTTGAACAATTTAGAATCTACATTATACCAGGATGCTTCCACATAAGTTTCAGCTTTTCTGGCCCAGTGGTTCTTGAGAAGAAGATTTTCAAAGATTTTTCCTATATATTTCTATGTAAAACTTTGATACCCCATTGTGGCCCCGCCCTTCCCCTGGGGGTCATGATTTGAACAATTTAGAATCTACACTATACCAGGATGCTTCCACATAAGTTTCAGCTTTTCTGGCCCAGTGGTTCTTGAGAAGAAGGTTTTCAAAGATTTTTCCTATATATTTCTATGTAAAACTTTGATTCCCCATTGTGGCCCCACCCATCCCCCGGGGGTCATTATTTGAACAATTTAGAATCTACATTATACCAGGATGCTTCCACATAAGTTTCAGCTTTTCTGGCCCATTGGTTCTTGAGAAGAAGATTTTCAAAGATTTTTCCTATATATTTCTATGTAAAACTTTGATTCCCCATTGTGGCCCCGCCCTTCCCCCGGGGGTCATGATTTGAACAATTTAGAATCTACACTATACCAGGATGCTTCCATATAAGTTTCAGCTTTACTGGCCCAGAGGTTCTTGAGAAGAAGATTTTCAAAGATTTTTCCTATATATTTCTATATAAAACTTTGATTCCCCATTGTGGCCCCGCCCTACCCCCGGGGGTCATGATTTGAACAATTTAGAATCTACACTTCCCCAGGATGCTTCCACATAAGTTTCAGCTTTACTGGCCCAGTGGTTCTTGAGAAGAAGATTTTTTAATGACCCCACCCTATTTTTGTCTTTTCTTGATTATCTCCCCTTGCAAGGGAATATGTCCCTTCATTTTAGCAATTTAAATTCCCCTTTACCCAAGGATGCTTTGTACCAACTTTGGTCAAAATTGGCCCAGTGGTTCTTGAGAAGAAGTCGAAAATGTGAAAAGTTTACAGACGGACAGACAGACGGACAGACGGACGGACAGCTTAACGGACGGTCAAATGATTCTAGCACAACACGGACAAAATGTGATCAGAAAAGCTCACTTGAGCCTTCGGCTCAGGTGAGCTAAAAAGACAAATTCTAATTGATATTCTGCCCCCCACACAGAGCAGTTGCTATTAGTTGTATTGTTTACCTGACAGCTAGGTAACCCTGGACACAGAGCTCCATGAACCACTGGAACGGAGCAGCTTCCATTGTTCCTCCCATGATGTTTACCATCTCATCTGTCAACTTAAAGTGAGGCTCCCAGCCAAGATTACCTCCAGGGGAACTCTCAAACATAAAGCCAAAATCTGAAAACAGAAACTTAAAATATAGGGCAAATATCTGCAAAACAGAATATCAAAGATAAAGCCAAAATCTGAAAGAGAAACAAAGACTCTAAATCATTAAGCCAAAATCTGAAAACCAACAAAAGATGTATGTAAAACACTTATGCCCCCCTCCCCCAAACAATTGCAATTTTTAAGTTGAAGGGGCATAACTCTGTCCAAAATGGCCAGATCGCACACAAAACCGAACTTGACCTACATATTCTTATGATAAATCTGTATACCAAATTTCATTTCAGTGTGTGCAACCTCTGTGAAGAAAATGAACAGAAACTGCAAATTATTGGAATTTTTTTAAGTCTAAGGGGCATAACTTTGGCCCGATTGTACCCAAAACAGAACTTGACCTAGATATTCTTAAAACATATATACCAAATTTCATTTAAATATGTTTAACCTTTGCGAAGAAAATGAACGGACACTGATGGTGGACCAACGGACAGACAGACCAACGGACAGCCGCAAAGCAATGGGGGGGGGGCATAAAAACAGAAGTGTTCTCCTATATGTACGAGATGGCCTGTATTGTTAATCATTAGATTGTTCCTGTGTCTGTCCTTTAAAGATTTAATTTTTACCTATATGTATGAGATGGCCTGTATTGTTTATCATTAGGTTTCCATTATGACGGTCCTTTATCTGTAGAAGGAACGTCACCAAACTGTAGGCTGCCATGCTGACCACAAAGTTACGACGAGCCTGAAAAGGAAGTCAGTCTTGGTTCAATTTCTGTAATACGTTATGATGCCAAGATTTTGAAATCTCATTTAAGAATTTGTGAACATCCATGTACATGTAGGTTACAAAACTCACAGCTTGGAATTCTGGGGTATCCTCATCTCCGAACGTTTTCTGGAAGTAGTCATACAACGTAATGTCTGTCTTCTTGCCAATTTCATCCCTGGATTTACTATTGGGAACACATTCAATAACACCACACTACAAAGTAAGTAACACTGAACAAAGCTCAAATCTCAATGAAACATGTAAGTATCGATATCCAGTAAACTCGCAACAAGGATGATGTAAGAATTCCTGCATAACATGTTCAGAATAAATTTAAATTTTTGACTTTTCCTTGTTACAGTAATAACGTACCCCTGGTCCAGTGGCAACAACTCTGTATGGCACCAGGTATAACTCCAACCCAGTTTGTTCAAATATATTCTTACACAGAGAAATCACCTGAAGGGCTAACATGTCCTGAAACAGATAAAGGAATCATTTAGTATACCTGTTTTCTATTCCATCATATAAACTCTATAATGAAACATATGGAGATAACAAACATTTTAAGATCAGAAGTCCATAAAACAATACAAAACCGGAGCAGAGCGAACACGGACCTCCAAAACATCAGAGGTGGGATCAGGTGCCATGGAGGAGTAAGCATCCCCTGCTGCCCAGTCACACCCGCAATGTGCTCCTTGTCATGATCACAGAACTTATATAATTATATATATGAGAATTTTGTGTTAGGTTTACCTGTCTAACGTCGTCTCCGACTTTGAAGATGGCTGCCTGCCAGTATTCCAGTGATGTACTAATGGCCGGGTTATCCTCGTCACTCATCCCCAGCATCTCAAGGTCATGAACTCCACAGCGCTTAACACGAAAGCGGGCCAAAAAGGGAGCCTTAGCCGCACTAAAACAATTACAAGTGTTTCATAACACATGATGAAAAGCCTGTTTATTTACAGAAAGTTAAGAACAGAAAATCACAAGTACATATAGAAGCTGGTACCTCTGTAATGGTATGCCGGAGTTCTTGTCAATCTCTGTAACTATTGCCTCTGGGTTTGATGGTAGGTAACACCCTACAATATAAAAAATAATTATAAGGATGAGTTGTGACCATACAGAAAGATAAAACCAGTCATCTTTAACTTGATAATGTTCTTACCCTTCTGTAATTCAATCTTTCTCAGTTCTCGTAAACAAGCATTCCTCCTCTCATCTCCTTTGGGATAGGGTCTACAGCATATATATTGGAAAAATTAGACTGATAAACAAGACTTGCAGCAACTTAAAAACATGTAACATGGAATTGTACACTGATACACAATGTCATGAAACTATAAATTTGAAAGAATTCTATAGCAAATATTGTGGGATTTATGTATCATACATCTATAAAATAAAGTATGGAAAATGTCAAACTATAATTTAAGCACAATCATGTAATATTTACTAGCTGTAGTTGCCCAACAATTTATGTGTATGACCTACTTAATGATGCCTGATATGGCAGTGATTTTTCCAAAGAAATCAAATTCTCTCTCATAAAATTTCCTGGCTGGACCAGAAAAGGATTCTTTCATCTTTTTCATCAGTAGCTCCATTTCTTCTCCAATTTCTTCTGTAGAGATATCATTGTATAGATTTATTGACCCAGAAGCTTGATCACAATACCAGAGTCATTTTAGAATATAATAAGTATTATATTTTACAAAACACAGATTCTCACCATCTTTGATGGTTCCCTCCTCATCCCTGTATACATTAGTCTGCATGTTCCACAGTAACTGATGAGCTAAGAGGGAGGACGTCTTAGCTGCCCACATCACGAAATCAGCCACATAGCCCATCTACAATGTTAAATAATACATCAGCCACATAGCCCATCTACAATGTTATATAATACATCAGCCACATAGCCCATCTACAATGTTATATAATACATCAGCCACATAACCCATCTACAATGTTATATAATACATCAGTCACATACACCATTAAAACATTGCATAAATACATGTATATTAGCCACATATACAATCCTCATAAGTTTAACTATATGAATACATAAGCCTTGCAGCCCATTTACTATAGAAAACAAAGTAAATCAGCCACATAGCCAATCTGGCCACCGAGCTTTGCAGGCCAATATGCCTCAGTCCACTCTACCAAATCCATTACATTTTTTATCCGTAAGTATAACCATTTATTCAAAATCTAAAAATCATTATTCCTAAGAAAATTATTTGTACCTGATGTGTTGCATTTTATAATTTGTATAAGTCTGTTTGTTGGTTACTTACTGTGTCATATCTTAAAGCCTGTACAATCTGTGGGATGTAGAAAAGGAGAGCCTCCTGGGAAAAATTAAACAGTGTCACAGAAAATCCAGAGAAAGCAGTACTTTATCTAAAAATATCCATCAGGTTTGAATCTTTGTTTAAGTAACAGGTACTTACTGGTGGGTGTGACCTGAGAACTCGGACAGCGAACTGGGCTGTGAGGGGGTGCGGGGGGTACTGTCTGGAGAAGTAGGACAGCGCCACACCAGGGGCCACCTGGCTCCACGTCAACACATGACTCAGCTACAAAAGACAAGGGTGTAAGTAATTAACAGAATAAAACAAAACCATCTGACACCACGCTAAAGCATCACTCAGCTACAAAAGAGAACAATAAAAAATTGGTCCAGGAATCTCTACTTTGTACCTATGAAATATTTTATTTTACCATTTACCAAATGCTCCAAACACAGCTCCTACTAAAAGTGACTTTACTAACTACCAGGTATATTACTGTCACACTGGAAGAAAAACATAGACACTTTATACTAAAAAAATATTTGGTTTGCAGCATGAAATGAGGGTGGGTTATCTTGTCTTCTGATTATTTTACCTCTAGTGAGTCTGCCTCTACACTCTTAGCTGTCACTATTCTGATTACCTCTAGTGAGTCGGCCTCTACACTCTGAGCTGACACTATTCTGATTACCTCTGGTGAGTCGGCCTCTACACTCTTAGCTGTCACTATTCTGATTACCTCTAGTGAGTCAGCCTCAACACTCTGAGCTGACACTATTCTGATTACCTCTGGTGAGTCGGCCTCTACACTCTGAGCTGACACTATTCTGATTACCTCTAGTGAGTCAGCCTCAACACTCTGAGCTGTCACTATTCTGATTACCTCTAGTGAGTCAGCCTCAACACTCTGAGCTGACACTATTCTGATTACCTCTGGTGAGTCGGCCTCTACACTCTGAGCTGACACTATTCTGATTACCTCTGGTGAGTCGGCCTCTACACTCTTAGCTGTCACTATTCTGATTACCTCTGGTGAGTCGGCCTCTACACTCTTAGCTGTCACTATTCTGATTACCTCTAGTGAGTCAGCCTCAACACTCAGAGCTGACACTATTCTGATTACCTCTGGTGAGTCGGCCTCTACACTCTGAGCTGACACTATTCTGATTACCTCTGGTGAGTCAACCTCTACACTCTGAGCTGACACTATTCTGATTACCTCTGGTGAGTCGGCCTCTACACTCTGAGCTGACACTATTCTGATTACCTCTGGTGAGTCGGCCTCTACACTCTGAGCTGACACTACTCTGATTACCTCTAGTGAGTCGGCCTCTACACTCTTAGCTGTCACTATTCTGATTACCTCTAGTGAGTCAGCCTCAACACTCTGAGCTGACACTATTCTGATTACCTCTAGTGAGTCGGCCTCTACACTCTTAGCTGTCACTATTCTGATTACCTCTAGTGAGTCAGCCTCAACACTCTGAGCTGACACTATTCTGATTACCTCTAGTGAGTCAGCCTCAACACTCTGAGCTGACACTATTCTGATTACCTCTAGTGAGTCAGCCTCTACACTCTGAGCTGACACTATTCTGATTACCTCTGGTGAGTCGGCCTCTACACTCTTAGCTGTCACTATTCTGATTACCTCTGGTGAGTCGGCCTCTACACTCTTAGCTGTCACTATTCTGATTACCTCTGGTGAGTCGGCCTCTACACTCTGAGCTGACACTATTCTGATTACCTCTGGTGAGTCGGCCTCTACACTCTGAGCTGACACTATTCTGATTACCTCTGGTGAGTCGGCCTCTACACTCTGAGCTGACACTTCTCTGATTACCTCTGGTGAGTCGGCCTCTACACTCTGAGCTGACACTACTCTGATTACCTCTAGTGAGTCGGCCTCTACACTCTGAGCTGACACTTCTCTGATTACCTCTGGTGAGTCGGCCTCTACACTCTGAGCTGACACTATTCTGATTACCTCTGGTGAGTCGGCCTCTACACTCTGAGCTGACACTATTCTGATTACCTCTGGTGAGTCAGCCTCTACACTCTGAGCTGACACTATTCTGATTACCTCTGGTGAGTCAACCTCTACACTCTGAGCTGACACTATTCTGATTACCTCCGGTGAGTCAACCTCTACACTCTGAGCTGACACTATTCTGATTACCTCTAGTGAGTTGGCCTCTACACTCTGAGCTGACACTATTCTGATTACCTCTGGTGAGTCGGCCTCTACACTCTGAGCTGACACCAGGAAGTGGATGGCCTCTGGGATGTGTCTGACGGCCCCAGGGTTCAGTCTGACCAGCCTCATCACCTCCCTCCTCAGGGTCTCAGACGTCTTCAGCCTGTCAATCAGTAGTGGTCAAAAAGTTAGTTAAGTTTCAGAACCCGACTCAGCCAAATGTTCAATCAAGTTTTTCTGATCAAAGAGTACTGGCATGCATCTATCATCTTTTTAACCTTTTTTTCAAAACTACAGGGCAAATTTCAGCCAATGGTATATCCCATACTAGAGAAAAATTGTAGCTCAAAATTAAATAATACAGGTGAGGGTGTGACCTGTGAGGTAAGTAGACGGCTAACACAGGTGAGATGTCCCAGGCAATGCGAGCGTACTCCCTCCATTGTCTCTCGGAGATAGGATTGGTCCTCCACAGAGCCACCTTATCTTCGTCCTTTATCTTGTTCTCGGCCAGCTCTAAAGGGTTGTTCCAGGTACTGAAGGCATCAATCAGATTGGCCTGTGACAAATACAGCACTACTCTTTATACAGTTCAAGTACTTATACATATCTCAATACATGTACTTCCTTACAGTGTGAAGTATTGTGTTGTATTGTGGCACAAGTGTAGTATTCCAACATGTGTGCTGTTTATTTTGAAATGAGTGTAACATTTCTTAACATGCTAGGTGTAGTACTATGACACGAGTGTAGTATTGAGACACAAGTGATGGTTTGAGTCATTAATGAAGAACTGCGACATGTCACTTCCAATATCTATGTACAACTTACACGTGTAGTTCCGTGTGACTCGTCAGGAGTTCTGTGAGGGTGTAATACTGTGAAATGTGTAAAATTGTCAGGTATATATAGTATTGACATGTGCAGTATCTTACTACTTCCTTATACAAGTGTTGTGACATGAGTTTGATAATTTTACATGGTATTTTTTAGCACTGTGACTTACTAAGAGTAGGAGAATAAGGTTCCTCTTTCTAGCATACTCCTTGATATAACTAGCAGCCTGTCCTGGACTCTTCTTGGCACCTGACAACAGACAGAATAAGCTTAAACATGTGTGTGGACTTTACAGTCAACTTTACAGTTTATATTTCATAGGGTATTAAGACCATTGGTACAAAAATCATAAATTGCAGTTTCGTTCCTCTAGTTTAATAAAGACAAGAACAAAGAAACTGGGTTTTATTGTAATAATCGATCAATATTTTTAGGATTTTTTTTACTATATAACCTAGTTTTGTTATTATAATCATTTAAAAAACTGGTTCTTATCCCAAGTAATATCACATCAGAGTTTATAAAACAAATATTCATATACAGATTGTTATATTCAAACAAGCTTAGTAGTAACTACTCTAATGATGTTCAAGCATTGAGGAAAGATAAATATGAAACACAACCATTCACATGATAATGAACTCTGTCAAGATTTACTTTTCCATGAAATTCTTTTAACATTCCAAAACATTTTAGACAAAAAAAAAAAAATCACATGAGACATGCATACAAAGTGTAATGACGATAAAGAACCAGTCGTAATGTACTTGATTCACAGCATCTAATTCACAATCTTATGAGGCTTATCTAAACAATTTGCCACATTAATAAAGTCTCAAATGAAATAATAATATAATAATTATACTAATTTTAATTTTAATAACTGGTCATAAATATTTTTCATTTAGTTGCCAAATAACACTATGGCCATTATATGCACACGTTTACCGTATACAGTGTTATTTTTGCCCTGTGTTATTTTGGCCCTTTTACACTTGCTTAAAAATTTGCCCCATTTTAAATTCGCCCAGTCCCAGTTCTGTTTAAGAATTGATACTGTTTTCTTTGAATTCGCCCCATTTTAAATTTGCCCACTTGTGACAAGGACGAAAAGGGCAAAAATAAAATGGGGCGAAAATTTCCCTGTATACAGTATTCGTTTTAAATTTGCAGCATGGACTTTTCTTTATTATGCAAGTCTCTTTTTTCATCATACCAGACTCTCTAGAAAACAGTAGTAGCAGCAGTATATCACTCTTTCTCATGCAATATAAAAAATCAATTAAAAAAAAAAAGCTTTCTAAAAGACATCAGGGCTAAGAAAAAAATGCAGTAGAGGAACCAAGGCTTTTAAAAAGACAATAATTTAGCTTTCAGATGATAGAATCAGGATATTCCAAGAATTGACCAAATGCATAGATGGACTTACCAATCTGAGATTGACCTTTAAAAAAAGGTCAAGTTAAATTAAAAAAAAAAATAACCTGAACTTCATTTACTTTTATCGTTTGTTTTCTGTTGCACCATTCAGAGCAGAGGAAATTCACTTACCAAAAAAAGTTATTTAAGGTTATAGAAAAAAATTATGAGAACATGAGAAAAATTGTCATTATTCTTACCAGCATTTGAAAAAGGCATAAAAACAATGACAAAATTTTTTTTTCTTTACAAAGTATTGATTTCAATTGATTTGATTGTCATTTTCATATTACATGTAGACCTATATGGAAGCAAGTGTTCCTAAATATCAAATGAGTTGACCAAAAAATATATTTTAATTCAAGTTGACTCATTTCTATCTTTTTAAAACTTTGTAGAATTCATGCAAGAAAGCATGAATTGTGTATCATACATAGAACATAAACCAGTAATACTACCGTATAAACATAAAATGTGGCGGAATTGCACATCCATCAATTCTGCAGCTGGGTCAAACTGTCAACCTACATGATGCAGCATGCATATAGATGCCAACATCTACCACAATAACCCATGCATTTTGTGAAATGACAGACTAGACATATTAGTTTGAAATTTTCCCCTTTTCTATGGTATTACTGTAGATTATTAAATTTTAACAAAATCATTGTTTTCAATTTATACAAACACAAAACGAGTTGAACAATCATTTTACACCAAGACCTTTCTTCATAAAAATAAAATAATTCATCAATTATTACTAAGCATTTTTCTCAAAATTATAAACACCATATAATGATTACGAAAGAAATAATTTTCTCATTACATGTAAAATGGGAATTTTGTGAAAACAATAACTTTCCGCTCAGGTGAGTTTAAAAATTCCGATGATAAGAAAAATCTAATAAAAATTCATAGATTTACACAGAATGATAGTTGATGATTGCTGCATATATAAGGCATAGGAATAAATGATTGCTAGAAAATGATATATATGTCAGTGCTTTAACATACGACGCACGAGTGTGTCCCCAAACACACTGACAAGACCTGCAAGTCAGAGATGGATATCAGTTTGTATTACCGATTAATATACCGTTTTCTTAAGTCTGTATAATTCCACATACCGGTATAACGTATTGACAAAACATGCAGATCAGATGAAAAAAATATTTCTAGAAAATTATAAAAAAGCAATTCTAATGGCTTAAACAATTCTAATTAAAACTGTGAGTTCTACTTCTAAAATAAATAAATATAACACTCCAAGCAGGTATCAGCTAAAATAAGTTAGTTGAAATAAAAACATCGGAGTTTAAATCTCATGCGATGTCAGGTCAGACAGTTTTTCTGACATATCATGACAAAGATCTGGTATCAGACAATCGGACATTACAACTCCGATAAGAGGACACCATTCTTCATTCTGCAATGTGTGCCACAGCTAACTTGAGACATACACATAATTTTAAGTACACTAGAGGATGTAGTCTTCTCAAGTCATTCTTAATGAAATCAAATTGAGACTCCTACAATTTATTCAGTAACAATTCCAATTATCAATGTCATTGTCATTATTATCTAAATCTATGTGCATACAGGATTTTGAAAACAAAACAGACATTTAGGCTGAATAGTTGGCTCCCTGAAAGCTAGTTCACAAAAGGAGCTATCCATTTTCATTTAGAGAATTGTTGTAGGTTAAATGGACAATCTTACAACACATGCAAAAGTGAAATAAATTTTATTTAATATTTCCCCCCCTTGTTCTTTTTCATAGATTTTTCAATGAAACTACAGTTCTAAATCCAAAAAAGGTCATATTACCGATAAATCTCTTTGCTTGGATTAGACAGTCTGAATGTTGACAAGACATACATCCTTAGTGCTATTCTATTGAAAGCTAATAAATTTGTTAATATATACATGTATCTTTTTAAACCATGAGTAAATCCGTATTTTATGTAAGTCAGCATTTTGTGCTCAAGTTAGATTGGCTCCAAACACATATACTTGCCCTCCCCTTGGAGAGTGTTGTACCCCAGGTGAGATTTCTCAATAGGACCATACAGGCCCATAACAAAACTGTTCCTGTGCCTAGCAGGATCTAGGTAAACTACAACAAACTCAAACCATCACTGATTGGTCAAATCAAACAGGAACTGATAGGTCAAATCAAACAGGCACTGATTGGTCAAATCAAACAGGCACTGACTGGTCAAATCAAACAGGAACTGATAGGTCAAATTTAACAGTCACTGATTGGCCAAATCAAATAGGCACTAGTTGGTCATATTAAAACTGGAAATATCTAATAAATCTAAAAGTTCTACGGTAAACCTAAACTTATCAAATGCTGGACTAAAAGATCTAAAAATCATGCTTCTGATTCACTGGAATCATAGTGTTTTAAAGTGTTCCAAAATAATTGTGTATTTCAATTGGAATGACCACATCAATAGTTAACAAGAAAATCACTTGTTGTTAATTCCTGGAGCATAAAATAATTAACTTTCAAAAATATTTTTCTGTGTATGGAGTATAAATAATGTTTATTTAAAAGAAATTTTAACACATGTATTTTTCTACATTAATTAATACAACATACATATACATGTATACTACCCTGAAATCACAAAATAAGGTTGTTATGCAGGGGAAATAACTAAGGGGCACCTGGCAACTTACTGGCAGATCTCTTAGAGTTGGTAGACATCCCAGAATTCAGTGTCAGATTGATCCACTTCCCCTGTAAGAGGTCTGAGGGGATTCCCCCAGACTGGGATAGCCCCAGGGAGTCCTGTCTCTGTGTCTCATCTGGAACAGCTGTAATATACAAATGTCAAGTATAAATTAAAATACTATAAAATCACACATTTTCGTGAGGTCGAATTTTCAAGTTTTGAGAAAGAAATATTGATTTGTGGGGATTTGATTTCATGGTTTGAGAAGTGTTGAGTAGTAATGCATTTGAAATTTTACATCTCGTGGTGGTCATGTATTTGATGGTCTCTCTATACCTCGAAAACAACGAAAATTAACCCCCTAGAAAACATGATGAATGTAAATAGAGACATTTTAAGTCTCTAAGACTAAAAATCTGAAATGATCATTGAAATAAAATCTTGTACAATATTGTTCAAAATAAACCCCACCTCTGTTACTTTTGTTTCTATTGTAAATTTCACAGCTAAGGAACGTTATAGATGAATGTTTGTCTACATTTAACATGTACATGTACCTATTATCCCTATATGATCATATTTTATCTAAAGAGTTGCACATGCAAATGCATATGAAACTCGCCTTGGTATAAAGTTTTATCCCTGGTAGTTAAGGTCCCTGTATCTTTGTCTACAAGAATATGTACTTACCTCCAAATGGCACTGCTTTGCTTACAGTGATGTACTTTTTGTCAGTAAATAACAGCCTCCAGAATTTGATCATATTGTTGATGTCCTCCCTCAGTTCTGACCCACGCTGGGAGGGGTACATCAAGGGGCCACTGGTAAAATAAAATAATTCACTATGATAAATCTGGGAGGGGCACATCAAGGGACCTCTGGTAATATAAATCACTATGATAAATCTGGGAGGGGTACATAAAGGGGCCTCTGGAAAAATAAAGCACTATGATAAATCTGGGAGGGGTACATAAAGGGGCCTCTGGTAAAATAAAGTACTATGATAAATCAGATAAGGGTACATTAAGGGCATTTGGTAAAATAAATGTGATAGACCTGGGTGGGATACACCTAGGGGACCTTGGTTAAATAAACAAGTGAAATTTGAAAAAAAAATTCAGCAATCAAATTTCAAATCTGAGACTGCTGCTCTTTATAAAGCAAAAACAACTTGTTTAAATACATGTATTTGAAATCTGTAGGCCTCAATGTGTCTCTGACTTGTAACTTACGCAAAGTAGTCGAGTGCTGCAGCGTATATCCTTTCTCTGAGGACACTCTTACTGGTGTTGTTAGGGAGGTAGGATCCCTGTAACAGCTGTAGACCCATACTCAGGAGTCTGTGGGGAAACAAACAAAAAGAAAAACATAAAATTATATATCATATAACTGAACTTTGGTATATCTAACACTAATACATGTACCAGGGAGCATCTCAAATACCAGGATGATCCATATGTCAAAGTCAATTGAAAGTCCCACTAGTCTTATTTTTAAAGTATTTAACCCTTGATATATCTTGGAGATGGCAGAGTTTGGTTAATACAGCCAATGAGTGTTGGGACACTTTTCAAAATAACACCTGTTTAACTTACCTGAGCCTGGACCAGATGACCTCTGGGTGCTGTGACATGGGGGGGGGGGGGTTTCCTCCCCACACTGATGGACAGGGACTAACACCTGTTTAACTTACCTGAGTCTGGGCCCAATGATCTCAGGGTGGTAAGACATGGATGGGGTCTCCTCCCCACACTGATGGACAGGGACTAACACCTGTTTAACTTACCTGAGCTTGGGTCCTATGACCTCTGGGTGGTGGAACATGGGTGGGGGTCTCCTCCCCACACTGATGGACAGGGACTTACACCTGTTTAACTTACCTGAGTCTGGGCCCTATGACCTCTGGGTGGCGTGACATGGGCGGGGGTCTCCTCCCCACACTGATGGACAGGGACTTACTGAGGAGACCGGAGAGGATGCTGACCTGATCCTCACTGCTGTAGCGGGCCACCTCCACCCGCTCTGCCAAAAACTACAATAAAAAGTGTGTCAAAGATGAAAGACTGTGTATTGTTATCTTATAAATTTTGTTTTACAGAATTATCACTGCACAAACCTGTCATTCAAACTGTTGTACAATTTTTTCTAAGAATTTTAGTATACCTTCTAATTAAGATTTTACACCACAGACAATGCTGACATATACAGGTAAACTTCGGTATCTCGACATCGGATATGTCGACAACCTGGGATATGTGCCACGGTCCGCGGTCCCGGCATTATTTACTATATAAATGATTTGCAAAAACTCTGATATATCGACCTCGGTAATGTCGACTACCCCGCTTATCTCGACGTATTTCACAGTCCCAAGAGCAAAATTTACCTGGTATATGTCGACATCGGTGCAACTCTACTTAACCTAATTGTTTGTCAGCTGGTCGCTCGTCACACGGAGACTCCGTGTAACTCGATGTATCAGAAATTCACACCTTTCACACCCATGTTTTGACTACATATTGCTCTGAACAAAATTTGTTGGTAGAGGAATCCCAAGCCCCTTCGGCATCTCTAATACGTTAATTGTTTAATGTTCAGCTTGGGTAATTATCATTGGTTAATCTTCTCAATTCTGCGTAAATGTACAACCGTTTATTTGTGTCGAAATCTAACAAAACTTAAACATTTTGTAAAAAAAAATAATAACTGAATAACAATGAACAATATACACAATGAATTCAGTTTAACTTAAAAATTTTGGTAAAAATGCATTCAACATGAATCAATCAAACTTACGACATGCACGACCATTGCATCAGCCGTAATATGGATGCATATGTAACATCATTAAGTTTGTTAAATGCCCAATTCCAATTAAATTTTGGTTTGAAAATGAAATGAAAATTAATGATGAATAATTCTGAAATAAAAAAGAAGTGAAATGAAATAATTTAAAAAATATACGCATTAATTTTTTCTGTATCTCGGAAGTCGACTTTGTACCGTTCTGGTTTGGAGTTTATAAAGCGCATTTCGTATCCTGTTCTGACAGAGATAATGGCACGCGGATTGAATGCTGGATGGAAAACGGTTTTTAGTGAAATGAGATTTCGATAAAAAAGAAAGCATTTCATAAATAACATTTGTGAATAACTTCTTAGATTTTCTAATAAATACAGAGGGATAGCTGAAACAAACGAGCTACAGTCTAATTGAAGACATGTAGGTACCTGTAGTTACACGTCTGTTCGGTTTTACTATGCAGTAAAATTAAGGACGTCGAGTCTCAACTCTGATATCTGGACACCTCGGATATCTCGACATTTTCCGACTGTCCCTTCGATGTCGAGATAACGAAGTTTACCTGTATCATGGCTATTTACCTTGGTCCAAATGTGATGAGGTTTGCCAAAAGGAGGATCAGGACCTAGAACATCATTTTCTGCTTTGGCGAGGGGATCTGGTCTTCTCTTGTCCTCCTCAAATATCCCCATCTTACTGTCTACAGTACACTGCCAGGCGGCTGCCATCTCACACAGAAACTGTATCAGTAAATGTCCACTTAGAGTGTTTAACATATATGTACAAGAGGATACTAACACCATCTTCACTAGCCAAGTGTCTGATCTGTAATCAAAATCTTGGCTAGCAAAGATGTACAAACACATGTACACTTATCCTCTATAAATGAAACATTCATCTTACTGCAGATTTGAACATTCTTCACTCTAATTTTGTCTGTCTTGAATATATATTGATTTACCTCAATACTTGAACCAGGTCGCGCTGCAAGAAGCCATTCCCAGCATGCAACACCTGCCTCCATTGTTTTAATGGAAAAGTTGCGAACCGGTGCCCAGCAAAGAGCATGTAACAACTGCTTGTTTATTTCTATGTAAGAGATAATCATAAATATCTTCTAAACTTGATTTGTCCATAAAATTCCTGCCTACAAGTCTCGTATACTGTATACTTTATTGGTGATCAAAGTTGAAAATGTTTCCCTCAATGATGTCGCTCATAATTAACTACTTTCATCCTAATTACCTGGTAATTACTATATGTTTTGTAAAACAGGCTCACCTGGTATGCTGACAAGGAAGGCACAGATTCTAAACATGGCTGGTATGATCTTCTCATCCTCTGAAAATACACACTTATTACGATTGATGTAAAAGAGTAATGATTCAAGAGATGTCATGTAATATTTGCATATAGATGCATTTTTCAGGGGGGTAATAATAGTTCTAACTGAAAATTATAAAATACATATATAGAAAAATATTCAACATTTTTTTTAAAAGACCATTTTAAAGTACAATTGCAACTTTTTAATACCTAGAAATCCAGTAAATTTAGTGATATTAAACATTACCTTTACTCTTCAGTGACGACTCCAGTTTTTCATACAGTAAGCTAGAGAGCTCCTGATCAGAACAAAGAGACTTCATCCCAGACACCTACAAGTCAGGTTATTAGGAATATCAACAAATAGTGGACTATTCGACTGTCAGTCGAAAGGACTGATGCTCGAATAATGAAACAACATTCAAATATTAAATAAATGCAAGAAAAGGGGTGACAATGAAATTTTCATCTCAAAATTGAAATTCAAACTATACAGCTGTATAGTGTACATCCTCAGAAGAATAAGAGCTCAAACACAGTCACCGTATATAAATCAAATTAATAATTTTCAACATTGTACATATGGAAAATACAGTAATTAAAAACCGCAATAATTATTGCTCAATCACGGCCTTTTTTGTTATTGTACGTAGTAAATTATGCAACACTTACTGGACTATGAAAATTATTTAATTGGCTTGTTTCAATTACATGTACATTTCTAAACTCTAAGAATTTCAAACGCTTAGGAACAAACAATATATGCATGGCCGTAAAGTTTTAAAGTTCGATAATTATTAAAACAATAATCTTACATAAAAGAGATTTTGATATAATTGTAGCTTGGGCAATCATTAGTTGAACTAACAGTATTTAACATTTCATTGGAGGTGTGGATAGTGTGTGTTTACTTTGCAATTCCCCATTTCCAATTATTTAAATTTTCCAATTTATTTTAATTTGCTTTCAAAAACATTGTGCTAAAAAAAAATAAATGCTCCAAATAGTTGACTATCGTTCGAATAATGCAATCGAATGTTCGACTAAGGAAAATTAATATTTTGACATCCCTACAGGTTATAAATGTTAAATTACATCAAAGTGTCCCCTGTTATAACTTCTATACCTACAGGTATCTGGCAGTGCTTTACATTTTCATTTACAGAAATAAAATGAAATTTAATTTACATCACCGTTTCAAAATGTACTATAGACAATTTTGATAACATACTGAGGATAAGACAGCCTTCATAGCATGATTTACCTCCCCTGTGTATCTGCTTCTCAGGCTGAAGTTGACCATGAAGCTGGAGCTATCAGTTGTCACACACGTAGGTCTTCTGTCTAAAGTCGCCATCTAAAAGTACACATGTAGGTACATGTACATGTGTAAGGTAGAATATTGTAAACTTGTTAATCTTTTTATTCATATGTATATGTATGTGAGACCCTTTCCTTGCAAAAATTGCTTTCTCAGATAAGCAACTTTGCACTGGCCCCTATTAGCCACAAATACCATTTTTTTAATCTTCAAAGGTTCTGCAAACCAGGAGAAGAAGAAGTTTCCATGGAAATGACAGATTTAAGTACTGATGTATTTACCCCGAGTGGTTTAGATGTGGTGTTGTATCCTGCGAAGCTAAGAACACTCTGAGTGGCCAGGGCCAAGCCGCTGTGCTGGAACAGTCCCTGGGTGGTGTTGTCCATCTTCAGGAGGTACTCGATCAGGTGTGACCGGGTCGTGTTGGGGGCCCACTTCATGGCCTCCTGTAGGATCTGCTGGCTCCGGGCTGCAAAGTCCTTCACCGTGTTCTGTTTAATGATAACAGTGTATATAAGCTAGGTCTGACAATAATTCAGAACAACTGTACAACAGAATATTTACAGTAAATAATACTGAAGAGCATAAAAATCCTTGACCGAATAAAGCACTACTGGTATATATTTCAGTACATGTGTATTATCTTTAACATGTATCTCTTTTAGAGAAATATTTTTTTACCATAAAGAGCAGACAAGTTGAAAACCTCTGAAATCAATTCTAATACAATGCAAGGTAAACATCCATATACAATGTACATGTACACAATACATGGTAAACATATAATGTACTTGTAGCTGATATTTTATTAAGAACCCCACTAACCTCCCTGTCCGCCATGTTGTCCTGTACCCTCAGGGTGAAGGGTGTGTCTGGTACTGCAAACTCTGGAGCCTCCTGGTTAGGGTCCTGGACAAGAAATAACATCAGTAAATGTATAGGTCAGTAGCCAATCTATTGTTGATCTTGTAAAAAATCAGAGAAATAAAACTTACTATCTGTAGAGAACTGGAAAGCAGTTGTATCAAATCCAGCATAGTTTTCAGCATTGCACCACTCCACAAAATGTGTGGGAATCTGAATAATTCAGGAGAAAATCATTATTGAAGTTTACCCCAATCAAATAGGTAATGACACCATTTTCAAACAGAGGAGAATATTCTGGAAACTTTAAACCTGAGATGTAATATAAGGCGGCTATTACAACTGACCTTTCTACCATGTTGGTGAGGTATCGGTCAGCCACTCGTCTGATCCGTTTATGGATGTGGTTAAAACACACCAGGAGAAACTGGGCATGGCTCTCTAACTCTGCATCACGAGCTTCAGTCCTTGGCTGAATACAGAAAATTACAGAAGTTTTAAATGAGTAAATGTTATACCTGTAATTAATACAGTCTCAACAAATATTAATTGAATAAAAGATACAGTCATGTAATGAAAAATGTCTCACAAACATTTACAAGAATAATCTAGATATAAATATTTTTTAAAGTGCTTCAACATTATTCCTGGCTGTCCAATATGTTACAAACTGTTTTTAGCAGTTAATGTATATCTAAACATACCAAACAATTTTTAATTATCTCATTAAATGGAACAATACATTCATGTGCAGCATATGTGCCTGTCAATGAAATCATAGGCATTTACAAACACACATAAAAAAATAAAATATATAACATATATTACTTTTTGGTCTGTGACATCCAGATATTTTTCAAAAGCCTTGTCTGCTACAGCACTCACACACTGCCACATTCCTGTGTAAATATAAAGTTACAACTGTATCTAACAGGAATACCGAGCTAATACACATCATGCCTGGGGGCCATAAAACTTAGACGAGCTCCCTTTTGATCTCAGTCTTACTTTTCCACTATATATTCCTTTGGAAAAAGTGAGACTGAGATCAAAAGTGAGCTCATCTAAGTTTTATGGCCCCCAGGCCTGGCATCTTATTGGCAATTACATGTGAGTGCAGATACTTGCGTCTCATTTAAATAAAATTTATTTCTATTTAGGCCTAAAAAAAATAATAGCTTGGTTCTCAGGCCTGCCCGCAATTCATTCAACAATGTGCATTACCCATTTTTTTCCTCAAATGAATAAAATAAAATTTCTCTGATGCGCTCGTACGTTGCCAAAAAAAAAAAATCCGGAATTTCTGACTGCATTTTGACTGCACTGTAGAAATCAGTAAAATGTTCGACAAACATCAAGATGATCCAGACTTTTGGCCAAGTTAAAATCGCAAATATGGCCGTCAAGTAAACAGAATAAGGCGCCAAGATTAAGTTAAGTTATGATGGCATTGATTTCACTGCAAATTCATGAGGGAATGTACTTCCACGGTACAAAGTGCAGGTTTCTGAAGGTTTTTCCATGCTAGAACTCAATCAAAGACGGCTCCCTCAACCTCAGAACTCACACATCAGCATTGCTCAAGATTCGCAGATTTCATTTAGTGTGGGTAAACCACAGACTGATGAATTTGACAATGTTTAATAAAATCATAAGTGCTATTTATAGTGCTGAAACACTTAGATTAGTTGTATTACGTAAGCAATTGACCAAATGCATCACCAAAAGTGTTGGATTCTGTAAGTTTAAGACGTCTCGTTTTAAGGATGCCATTGTTTCATTACACAAATCATCGGATGCAAGAGAAAAGAGAAAGAAGCAGGAAATAAATTATTTTGATTTCTACATGGGATGTTGAAGCAATGTTGATTAAAAATTTAGTTTTGAAATTATTAAATCTTAAAAAATTAAAAATCCCGCATCTATTTTTCATGCCTCCCTCCCGCATCTATTATTGAGAAAACTGGCCTGAGAACCAAGTTATCAATTTTTTTTTTTTTGCCTTAGTATACCAAATCTTGTTTTGTAACAACTACATAGTACTTCAATTCAGTCAAGAGACATGAAATAAAAAATTCTGTATTAATCTAAGTATCAATTAATTAAGACTGTCCATACATGCCAACTTTTGAAAATTCCCATGGGGGATTTAGCGCGTGATGACAATTTTCAATTGAAAGCTTTAAATTCGCGACATTTTGTCGTGAAATTACATGATTATATGAAATGATCTTTTTTAAATTTATAATATTGATATCACTTATCAATACAAGAGGCCCATGGGCCACATCGCTCACCTGAGCACTGTGGCTAGGAAAAAGCAGAATTGGTTTATACTTGAAAAGCTTAAGGGCCGAGGTTTTCAGCCGTACGGTTTTCCTCAGGTAAGTTTGGTGTGGGGTGGAGCTTAATCGAAGCAGCTGAGAAGCCCTGAGGGATCGACGCTGACTTGTGTATACTACCTATATACAAAGGATGTTACCTGAGTGTATTACCTGTATGCGTTTTCCTGCGACATTGTAAAACGAAGCCATTTTTTTCATGTGTAGCTCAATTGAAATGCATGAAATAAAGCATTTATTGCGGACAGAATCCTTCTAAAATTCTTTCTTTTAAAATTGATATTTTAAATAATTCGACAATTTCAATATACTGCATGTTTGTTACTCAAACGTTATAACGGAAATTCATGTAGCACAAAAATCTGTCGTATATAATCTGGCGACAAAAAGGGAAGTAATTCAAATTACACGTCATGTACGAAATTATAAAATATAGGCATTATTTTTTTTTTTTTTTACATTTATTTAATTATTTGATGGATTAATTATACTTATGCCATATTCTTATGAATTAAACAAGAACGCTTTGCCTGCTTCTTTATCACGTTGGCAATTATGCGGTAGGCATCAAAAGCCTGAATGTCGGTACGATCTTCAGACAAGGTACACAAGATATATACACAACGGCAGCAAACTAAAAGTCAATCAAATCAAAGTATCCAATCCCAGGCTTAATTTCAGATGATTGACAGGGGTTCTAAGACTAGGTAAATTTGAGGGAGGTGCTTATTTCCTCCCCCTTTAAATCCAAAAGTAGTCCCATGACCAATCATGGCTTTGCTATTCTTGAGAAGAAGATTTTTAAAGAATTTTCCTATACATTTCTATGTAAAACTTTGGTCGGCCATTTTGGCGCCGCCCTACCCCTGGGGGTCATGATTTGAACAAACTTGAATCTACAATACCTGAGGATGCTTCCATAATTATATAAATATGATCAATTATGGCTTTGTTATTCTTGAGAAGAAGTTTTTTAAAGAATTTTCCTATATATTTCTATGTAAAACTTTGGTCGGCCATTTTGGCGCCGCCCTACCCCGGGGGGTCATGATTTGAACAAACTTGAATCTACACTACCTGAGGATGCTTCCATATAAATATGATCAATTATGGCTTTGCTATTCTGGAGAAGAAGATTTTTAAAGAATTTTCCTATACATTTCTATGTAAAACTTTGGTCGGCCATTTTGGCGCCGCCCTACCCCTGGGGGTCATGATTTGAACAAACTTGAATCAACTCTACCTGAGGATGCTTCCATATAAATATGATCAATTATGGCTTTGTTATTCTTGAGAAGAAGATTTTTTAAGAATTTTCCTATATACCGGTATTTCTATGTAAAACTTTGGTCGGCCATTTTGGCCCCGCCCTACCCCCGGGGGTCATAATTTGAACAAACTTGAATCTACACTACCTGAGGATGCTTCCATATAAATATGATCAATTATGGCTTTGTTATTCTTGAGAAGAAGATTTTTTAAGAATTTTCCTATTTATTTCTATGTAAAACTTTGGTCGGCCATTTTGGCCCCGCCCTACCCCTGGGGGTTATGATTTGAACAAATTTGAATCTACACTACCTGAGGATGCTTCCATATAAATATGATCAATTATGGCTTTGTTATTTTTAGAAGAAGATTTTTAAAGAATTTTCCTATATATTTTACGTAAAACTTTGGTCGGCCATTGTGGCCCCGCCCTACCCCCGGGGGACATGATTTGAACAAACTTGAATCTACACTACCTGAAGATGTTTCCCCATAAGTTACATCTTTCCTGGCACAGTGGTTCTTGAGAAGAAGATTTTTAAAACATACAACCAAATTTTCACTAATTCTCAATTATCTCCCCTTGAATGAGGGCGTGGCCCTTCATTTGAACAAACTTGAATCCCCTTCACCCAAGGATGCTTTGTGGCAAGTTTGGTTGAAATTGGTCCAGCGGTTCTTGAGAAGAAGTCGAAAATGTGAAAAGTTTACGGACAGACAAACAGACGGACAGACAGACAGACGGACGCCGGACAAAATGTGATCAGAAAAGCTCACTTGAGCCTTCGGCTCAGGTGAGCTAACAACTTAGAAATTAATTCAACCCAAAAAATAAAGTTTTTCTTTCCAAAATTGAAATATTTTTGCTAAAATAGGTGCCTCTCTCACTAAAGAAGGGGTATTTAGTAACAAATATAAACATTTTTTTTCTGCCAGGACACATAATTTAGTGAAAAATTGAAAAATGTACAACTTTTAAATCATTTTTTTCAATGGCTAAAAAAAATATGAGGTTTTGATACTGTAAAGTCCTGTTTCTGGAAACATTTTTGAGATTTTTTATTTATATTTCAATTAATTAGAATTTCTAATAAGATATTAAATTTACAGAAATTTATACCACCAATCTAAAAGAGAATTATTTTTTTACAGTCATGAAATTTGTCAGTCTTGATGGTGTCATGTGGGTATTTCCTTAAGACATGCACATACCTAACACATTACTTTTGGAAGAAGGGAGGGAAAAGAAATTCTAATTGACATACATGTACACTTGATTGTTTCATCTTAATTTTTTCATAATATTTTAACTGGCAAACTTTACAATATTTTTCAATAAGAAGATAAAATCAGTAGCTATGCGTTGTAGCTTTCTACTTTCGTTTTCAAAAAACGATCTCTTTGGATTATGATTTTATGGTCTGATTATAGTATTTCATTCTTTAATTTATGTTTTTAATAAAATGACTAATAGTTATCACGTTAGTCTATGTGTTTCACCTTGCATACCCCTTAAAACTGACAAGATAAGCCCCAAGCTATAAGCTTCTGAAGTACCTGAACAACTGCGTGCGTTCAAGCGTGAAGTGATTTCCTGTGGTTAGGCCTAATTAACACCTGGTTAAATATCTGTGTGCATTGAATAAACAAGTCTGACATTGTTACCCCGATTGTCAAAATTCAGCAGTAGGGAAACTTTTATAATATGAAATTTTAAGGTGATTTTTTTCAAATCGGGAAATTAGGGCAATTTTTCTTTCCCGATCGGGGAGGCGGGATGAAAGAGTAAAATCGGGAGAATCCCGCCTAAATCGGGAAAGTTGGCATGTATGACTGTCTGTGGAAGTTTATTATGTTGTTTTATATTGTTTTACAGTTTTTAAGCCCCTGTAATCAAATATTCAGGGGGCATATAATTTTTGCCCTCTCCATCTCAGGCATCTGTCTGCCTGTTTACAGGTATCTGTTTTTCATCAGATACTTTAACCTTGCCAACAACTTCTGACTGGTTGTAGCTATCGCTTTTATACTTCACAGATGTTTTTCCTGAGCAAAGACCTTTCTTGGGGTATGAACATGTTTGACCTATTGCAGCCATGATAATATTATGGTAAGCTTAAACTTACAAATGAGATGAAACAATAAGACTAAGTTTAGGTTTCCCTGTTAAAACAGACAACTTACCAGCTTTATCTTTATACAGTGTAGGATCCTCTAGATAGGCAAACAGTCCATGAACAGCTGATCTCTCTGTAGAATGTTGAAGTCTGAAGAATACGTCAAAATCAGTTCTGACAATGTGTTACAATACAGCAGTGACTCTAGTATAAGCAGACACAACAGTAGATACCTGAGGGTTTCCAGTTTGAACACGGAAAGTAGATAGGTACACTGGGCAAACGAGAGGTTCATCACCAGCTTGTAGATGTCAGAGCTCTCCAGCAGGGAAGAGATTGTCGTCCTTAGCTCGTTCAGCTCCGCCTGTAAAACCAGAGGTCAATCTCAAGATTTATTGACTTATTTCATACATGTATGATCAAAATATTATGCTGGAAAATTATTAATTTATATTTTTATAAGAAATGCTATCATAATGATACAATTTATTTTATATGAATTTATTTGAAACCTGCGGCGATTAAATTTTTTAAATCCTTTTTTTTAGTTCTGTAGTTTAAACCTTACAAAGCAGTAACATTGCCCTCTATGTCCAACAATGATACAGTAATCTCAGCATGTCAGTATCAGTGTCCTTGACATACTTTCAAAAAGATTTATCCGAACCAATATAGATCTAATGTTAATACCCTTCACTTACTGCCCCCCCCAGTCTTATCTAACCTTGAATTAACATTACACTTTTGTCAGTATGAGCTAAATGTCCGTGTCCTTGACTCACCGGTCCCACAGTGTCATCACGGAGAGCAACACTGTACTGTAGTTCAGATCTCAGGTGTTCCTTAGAAATCAGCAATGGTGACTTGGCGGCAATCTCACACACCCCATCATACCACTCTCTGGGCCAGATCACTAAAAGTCAAAAGATAGCAACGTGTTTACAAGTTTGATCTACATTTAGATGCTAAATTCTAAATAAATTCCATTTTTATTATACTTCAAACTGTACCCTAACTTAAATATTTTAAATTTTACAAATTACCTTTCAAGAAGATTCATAAAACACATAGATACTTTTTGTTTTTAATAAAGTAAAACTCTTTATCTTCCTCACCAGAATCTTCTACAGTGAAGCCAAACACAACACAATACTGCCAGAAGTCTCGGAATAACTTTAACAGGCGGGACTTTGGATCCTTAATCACTGGGAGTCTTCGAATTAACTACACAACAATATGTAATCAGAGTCATATAGTGCATATAATCATCAGCAATCTTCTAATACATTGTAAAGTTGTCTATTTCAGCAGTATTTCATATTCTAGTGTCTTTACTCTGTACCTTGTCCCTTAATTCAGGCTACATGCTAAAATGATTAAATCCAATGAAGCTTGCCCCTAAATATGCTAATTTTCATTTAGCTAATAAAAATATAATGAGGCTTAATTTTGAGTGTGCTATATCATATTAGAGTAAGCAAATCTGTAAATTATATCTTGAAATGTTTTAGATAATGCATTATAAAGCTAGAATATTTCCTTAAAGCTGAACTTACAACTCTAATGACAGGTATCAAAACTCCAAGGTTCCCTGCTGTTCCTGAGGCCTGTACATAAAGGAGAACAACAGAAAAGAATTAAAAAAATTTACACTGCCCAAGCTGTTTCAAAAATACTTCAAGCGAAAATTATTTGCGTGCTTTCTTGAAGAATTTTACCTCATCCTATTTTTAAATCTGTATTTTGGAAATAAAATCACTGTAATAGCTGTTGTATACATTCCTCATTACTGACAGAGAATATTTTTATTCTGTCACTATCCTTACAACACTTCGTCCAATTTTCTCTTGTATCTACTATTCTTAGTTTGCATCAGGTTCACCTTCATGGCTCCCAAGCTTTTTTATTTTAGCTACTACTCTCCATTTATATCAGACTCACCTTCATGGCTCCCAAGCTTTTTTATTTTAGCTACTACTCTCCATTTATATCAAACTGACCTTCACGGCCTCTGAGCTTTTTTTTTCTATTTTATCTATTATTGTCAGTATATATCAGACTGACCTTCATGGCCTCTGAGCTTTTTTTTCTCTATTTTATCTATTATTGTCTGTTTATATCAGACTGACCTTCATGGCCCCTGACCTTTTTTTTTTCTATATTATCTATTATTGTCAGTTTATATCAGACTGATCTTCATGGCCCCTGAGCTTTTTTCTTTCTATTTTATCTATTATTGTCAGTTTATATCAGACTGATCTTCATGGCCCCTGAGCTTTTTCTTTCTATTTTATCTATTATTGTCAGTTTATATCAGACTGATCTTCATGGCCCCTGAGCTTTTTTTTTCTATTTTATCTATTATTGTCTGTTTATATCAGACTGACCTTCATGGCCCCTGAGCTTTTTCTTTCTATTTTATCTATTATTGTCAGTTTATATCAGACTGATCTTCATGGCCCCTGAGCTTTTTTTTTCTATTTTATCTATTATTGTCTGTTTATATCAGACTGACCTTCATGGCCCCTGAGCTTTTTCTTTCTATTTTATCTATTATTGTCAGTTTATATCAGACTGATCTTCATGGCCCCTGAGCTTTTTCTTTCTATTTTATCTATTATTGTCAGTTTATATCAGACTGATCTTCATGGCCCCTGAGCTTTTTTTTTCTATTTTATCTATTATTGTCAGTTTATATCAGACTGATCTTCATGGCCCCTGACCTTTTTTTTTCTATATTATCTATTATTGTCAGTTTATATCAGACTGACCTTCATGGCCCCTGACCTTTTTTTTTCTATATTATCTATTATTGTCAGTTTATATCAGACTGACCTTCATGGCCCCTGACCTTTTTTTCCAATTTTATCTAGTTATTGTCTGTTTATATCAGACTGCCCTTCATGGCCCCTGAGCTTTTTTTTCAATTTTATCTATTACTGTCTGTTTATATCAGATTGACCTTCATGGCCCCTGAGCTTTTTTTTTCTATTTTATCTATTATTGTCAGTTTATATCAGACTGATCTTCATGGCCCCTGAGCTTTTTTTTCTCTATTTTATCTATTATTGTCTGTTTATATCAGACTGACCTTCATGGCCCCTGACCTTTTTTTTTCTATATTATCTATTATTGTCAGTTTATATCAGACTGACCTTCATGGCCCCTGACCTTTTTTTCCAATTTTATCTAGTTATTGTCTGTTTATATCAGACTGCCCTTCATGGCCCCTGAGCTTTTTTTTCTATTTTATCTATTACTGTCTGTTTATATCAGATTGACCTTCATGGCCCCTGAGCTTTTTTTTTCTATTTTATCTACTATTGTCAGTTTATATCAGACTGCCCTTCATGGCCCCTGAGCTTCTTTTTTTCCAATTTTATCTATTATTGTCTGTTTATATCAGACTGCCCTTCATGGCCCCTGAGCTTCTTTTTTTCAATTTTATCTATTATTGTCTGTTTATATCAGACTGACCTTCATGGCCCCTGACCTTTTTTTTTCAATTTTATGTTATTGTCTGTTTATATCAGACTGACCTTCATGGCCCCTGAGCTTTTTTTTTCTATTTTATCTATTATTGTCTGTTTATATCAGACTGACCTTCATGGCCCCTGAGCTTTTTTTTCTATTTTATCTATTATTGACTGTTTATATCAGACTGACCTTCATGGCCCCTGAGCTTTTTCTCCAATTTTATCTGTAATTGTCTGTTTATATCAGACTGCCCTTCATGGCCCCTGAGCTTTTTTTTTTCCATTTTATCTATTATTGTCTGTTTATATCAGACTGACCTTCATGGCCCCTGAGCTTTTTTTTTCTTTCTATTTTATCTATTATTGACTGTTTATTTCAGACTGACCTTCATGGCCCCTGAGCTTTTGAATCTATTTCATCTACCCGGTATTATTGACTGTTTATATCAGACTGACCTTCATGGCCCCTGAGCTTTTTTTTCTTTCTATTTTATCTATTATTGTCTGTTTATTTCAGACTGACCTTCATGGCCCCTGAGCTTTTGTCGCTGGCTCGCTTGGCAGCCAGTCCCATGTTAACAAACAGTTCTAGGAGTCGGACTAACAACTCGTTCTGGTCCTCTGTCCCCTGTACGTTGGAGGCAATGTTAGCGAGGGCGTTAATCACCGTCTGGGAAACTTGTCTGACAAAAGTCAAATCATTACTGCATTATCATTTAATAACAGGCTGAGAAAGCCATATTAAGGAGGAACAGGACCTTTAGCTGAAAAAAATTCCTGTCAATGAATTTTTTTCGTATTTTTCATATTACCAATTTAATATGTACTTAACATTTTAAAACGGTCCTGTCATGGGATTTCTTGACTTATTTAAAAGATATCGCCCCACAAATACCGCCCTGTTTAGAGTTTGTATGGAGTTTAGATACTTCAGGTTTACGGGCCCATAACGGAGTCCATAATGCGAATTTTTACGCACAAACAATAAATATGATAGATAACACTATATACTCAAATATTTCATAATATTCATAGTGTTTAAATTAATCTGAAAGCAATTGTTTTAATTTTATATAGTATTTGGTTGGATAATTTCCATTTTTCAAGGCAGCTTTAACGACAAAAACCTCATTTGGAAAAAATTCTGTCAATAAATATTTCTAAATTTACGATTGAATGTCAGTCCTTCATCGTAATTATTTACTGCATAAATATCACAGGGTGAAGCTAACCTCAATATCGCACAGGACATCGTTGAATTAAACGTAAGCATGATAAAAACGCTTCACGTTTGTATTTTCCGAGTGCGGGAAATCAATTGTGACGTCACACAAAAATATAAACATTCAAAATTATCTAATTAGAGAGAATCTCTGCTACTAAACACGAAAAAATATTAATTTAAAAAATCTACCTCAGAAATTTATCACGATACATTGACTGTGACCTATTTATGATGAAATAAAACAGATCATGACGGGTGTGTGTACTTGATCTCGCTGCACTGAGAATTCAAACACTACGTCTATGACGTCACTGACGTCAGACTGCAGGGTAAAGAGAAACAAATGTGTGGATTGGGCAACTTCACAATATCTAAATGATGGCAAGATCTTTTAAAACTTTTATTAATAATAATTTCTAAAATTAAATGTTTAAAAAAGAATTTTAGAATTTAGAATAAAATTACACAAGAACTGTTGATTCTTAACAACGTTTAAAATGTATATCATCACCGATTATGACGTGGTATGTCTCTTTAGTCATGTGACATGTGTCCTGTCTCCCCTTAATGCATTATCACTGAACAACAAAGCAGGAAACTTGTCTGCCAAAAGCCAAACGCATTATCATTTAATAACAGTATGGCAAACTTGTCTGTAAAAGAAAATTCCACCCTTAATTAAATACAACCACTTTCACGATACCTGTATCCCCTGATCTTTTCATCCTTCTCCCCTGAGCTGTATGGAGAACTACTCTCTATACTGATCTGAACAAACATCTTCATGACCTCATTGTACACAGTGGTCTATAAATAGTAACACATAAACATGCAAAATCAAATTTCATATTAATTAATGGGGTAGGTACAATTAACTTAAAAAATACTGAAGTGTTGAACATCAACATGGTCAATGTCAGAATGTTTATTACTTTGACCTAAAAAATAAAAAAATCTTCACAGATTTGTTTCTTATTTTTAAATACCAGTAAATAAAATGAAACAGTGTAGGAAAACTACCCACATACTATCTATCCTTTTTCCAACACTTACACATCCGGCGATGATCATGGAGCCGAGCTGGTCGACAATCAAGACGTCGAGCTGTGAGGGTGGGGAACAGAACCGCTGCTGGAAGATCTGTAGGACAGACTCCACCGTCTTGGGGGTGTCCTTCAGTGCCACCGCCACATGCCCCAGGGTCAGGATCGTGTTAGTGGAGATCAGGTTAGACTCCCTGTTATAACATCAAGTCTGAACTCAGAATTTACAGAGGAGGGTCACATGTTATCACATGTATACATACAGCATAACATGCCCAAAAAAAGTACCGGAAAAATAATAATGCAAAAGAAATGTAAGAAAATAATAATCATTGAGAGCTTTTATCAGTTGCCATAGAAAAAATTGCATTCAAAATTAAAATCAATCTCACAGCACATCAACAGAAAGTGATCCCAAACAAAAATTTTAAACATAAACTTCACTAGCATACAACAGAGTATTTCAAGCACTAATGCATGCAAATTAATACTAACAGTGATAATCTAAATACAGTACAATATTTCTTGAGAGAAAAAAAATGACTACTTCTTGATAAATATATAGAATATAACATTATTACATGCATAAGCAAAGATATTGCATACAGAAAAGCAATTTGTAAGTAAAGAAACAAGCACCTTATATTTCTAACAAAGATTTGGAGTTAGTTTTATTTCCTTTTCAGGTATTAGTAAACCAAGTTATTGATTCTCTACCATGAAAATACCCCTTACAAATTCAATCAAAATTCTATTTGTTGCAAAGACGAAAATGCTTTTTTGAGAAAATCAAACTTGTCATTGCATAAAGAAGTCAGTTTAATATGTTTTCAAATAATTTTTTTTCTAGTCTAATTAATTTTATCCTTGAAGTTCCTTTTTTTCTAATTAGTAAGCTTATAATGCTCTAAGATGCTATTACCGGTATATTTAATTTGATTAAAAGTTGCATCTAAATTTATTTACTGAATTAAAAGCCACACACAACATCCCCCCACCATATTAATTTTATAACCTGTAAATAAAATCTGAAAGCTGTGATATGACAACACAGTGTGTACAAAACACTGCCGCCAGGGTTTATGAAAAGTTAAGTGTGCAATATCTAAATCTCTAGGATAAATTAGCTTTGCCTCTCTACATCCTGCAGTTCAAGGTTTCCAGACGACGGTCGAATGAATTTCATAACCAGTTTCAACTGGTTCCACCTTTCTTCTGCAGATTTCCCACTCCTGCAGGATTCAGGAAGAATACAATCAAACTTAGCATTTTATAAATTTAGGTAACAAAAGGCCCATGTGCCACAAAGCTCACATAAGGCATACACATTCTGTCTTGTGTCCCAAAATGAAGAAAATGAGGCTGGAACAAAGAGCGATATATGGTAAGTGTCTCAATTGGCCCCTTAAAATGAATATCTTAATTGTACTTTATATATAGCTTTAATTTGTACAGCTATATATGCGGCCTTTATTGGTCATTTTCATTTTGATCAAAATGCCGTTATTTTAGAAATATGACATCATAAAAATAACGTTTTCCCGCCATTTCAGCATATTTTGTATAAAACTGCTTATTTTCAAGCAGTTTTTCTTCCAAAAAATATAGAGCGCAGCCTAGAACAAGATTTATATTTTTACCAAAGATGTATCTATCCAATACTAATTAGTGACAGAAAAATTACGTATGTTCTACACTGCGCTCTGTGTTTCCCATAAGAAAACAACATCAAGAAAAAGGCATATTTTTGGCTTTTTTGTTACCCCCCGTTCACACAGAGCTGCGACTCTACCGCGATCATCCCGATCAAGCCACGATCTGAAAATTTTTTGGATCGGGGCAGATCGCAGCCGATCGGCGTCAAAATAGAGCAATTTGGCAAATTATGGTCTTCGTTACGACCGTACTACGATGTCCCTACGTCAAACGCGCTGCTAACAAGCTTCTACTACGATGTTACGCAGACCGTTGCCGACAAGCAGCCGTGTTTAGTGCGTTTACGCTACGCTGCCACTACGACATTGAAGACCATACTGCGACGCTACACAGACCTGGATGACTGTACCGCGATGTGGCTACGGTGGTGCCGATCATATTACGACTGCATTACGCTTCTAGTACGATTTTGGTAATGATGTAAATATATCTTGAAACTGCAGATTTTTGTAGTACAATTTTAGCGATGATACATATTTTGTGACCGCAGTTTTTTTCCGGCCTTTACCACATGGTTTAGGACATCTTCAATTATTATAACTGTAACAAGATGTGAAAATGCTCAATTGTAAATGATCATCAAGTATAGTGTCTATGGCACGCCAAATTCACAAAAATGAGATAAACCTAGTTTCACAATTGATAAACTAGGTTTATCGACTGTAATCTATAGTTTACAAACCGTAAACTATAGTTAACGATTCGTTAAGTATAGTTAACGATTCGTTAAGTATACTTTTCATCTGTAAAACTATATTTAACGGTTGTTAACTATAGTTTACGAATGATAATCTAAGTTTATCCGTCTGTAATAAAACGTTAACAATAGATTTTGTTGATAAACATAGATTCACGTCTGTAAACTATAATTTACGATCGTCAACTATAGTAAGAGTTGTTAATCATAGTTTCACAAATCGTGAAACTATATTTATCAAATCGTTAACTATAGTTAACGGTTTGTAAACTATAATTTACAAATCGTGAAACTGTATTTATCAGATAATCTATGTTTTGCAATCGAAAATGATAGTTTTCGGTGTTAGGTATAGTTTACGGCTGTGAAACATAGATTATCGGGTTAACTATAGTTTACAGATGTAAAATATAGATTAACGTTGTTAACTATAGTTTACAGTCCGTAAACTATAGTTTACAACCGATAAACCTAGTTTATCTATTGTGAAACTATGATTATCTCATTTTTGTGAATTTGGCGTGCCATAAGTGTCACCCTTTACATGTAGTTAACAGATGATGATTGGTCAAATATCAGCGGTATAAGAACACACTCTTGTCTGATAGGTCGTGATATGATCTGCGTAAAGTCATTGTAGGTCTTCGTAGGATCTTCAGGCACGTAGAGAGATCGTAGTGAGAACGTAGTACGAACGTAGAGGGAGCGTTGTATGAGCGTGCTTGGTAAGTTCCTACGCTCTCACGGCGCTTTTACTATGATCATGAAGATCTCTCTACGATGCTTCCGCGCTGCTTGTACGATTACGGCGCTTCTACTACGCCCTTTTTACGACTTCACCCCGATTCTTGTTGGCCACGATCCCGCTACGCTTGTTTTGAACATGTTCAAAATAAGCGTGGTGAGAGCGTAGAGCTCTCCGATCATGAAGACTCTACTGCGATCATACTACGCTTCTGACGACCCCACGACGTTCCTCCTGCGATCTGTCACGATCGACCACGCTTTTGACCACACTTTGATCGTAGTAGAAGCGGCGTCTATGTGTGAACGGGGGGTTAGATAGCAAAAATAGCATTATTTCTTATGTCATTTACAGCTAGTGAGTGCATATAAATGTGAAAAATATATTGGAAATATTTCTAATTTAATCTCTTCTACAAAATAAATATCAATTAAACATATCTGAACATCATTCTAAAATGTTGATTTTTAGGGGGCCAAAATTGGCTCTTATCATATATACTCCTTTGAACTGCAACTCAAAAGGATTTTTAAGAATTATACAAAATGAACTATATAATGCTTGCAGATTGAATATTTGAAAAATTTTAACAAAACCTTTACCCCCAACCCCAATTAAGCACGATAAAACATGATTTGAACTAACTTGAATCTGCTTAAGAGGTTCCTCTGATGAACAACATCTTTTAACTTATTTCCCCTTGGCAATGAAACTACAGTGTATAAAAACTACACACAGATCAATCATGACAGACAAACTTTGATTAGAAAAGCTCAACTGAGACATAGACTCGAGTGAGCTGGTAACAGGCTAATTATAAAAAAAATTCAGTCATTCAAATTCAAAAGAAGGAGCAATACCTTAGTGTCATATAAACTGGAAAACTAACAATCAACAGTATTAAATACAAGAACATTTTAAAACCGTCTAATACCTTAGTCGCCGAAAATACTCATACATGGACAGATTCAGGGCCTGAAACCTTTGGAAAAATACTTACTGCTCATTTTCAAAATTCAAATTTTTACTAATCAAATGAAAAAATATATTCCTTTATATCTCTGGCAACTGCAATAGATACAAGTTTTTATTCTTAATTTAAATTTCATAAAAGACAGTAAATCTCATAGATGTAAGAATTTATTTTTTTTATAAAAGGTGCAGATGTAATACATGTATCTAAATTTAAAATGAACTCCGGTATTTTAAAGCCAAGATGCAGAATACCAAGGATTTATCAATAGGAGTTTACTGAATGTGAGATCAATTTTTTTTTTTTTTTTTTACTTTTTTGTCAACTATTGGACAGCTTGAAGTTTGTGACAGTCCTGCTGCCTTTGAGATATTAAAGTTTACAGGAGCATTAAAAAATTCAGCTTGAGTACATCACATGATTTTTGGTGCTATTCTTACAGTGTCCCACAACCTGGACATACAAAGCAGGAACCTTTACAAACCCAAGTCATGGTCAAAACTAAAGCATATACACTGGCCACTGTCCGTAGAAAGTACTGACCTCAAACAAAGAAACCTACAGACAGACAGGCAGGCAAGTCAAGAATGAGCTTCCCTAAATATTATACGGGCATCAAACTGAATGATGTAGATTTGATATTTATATTATACATCATGCAATAGAAAAATAGAAGTCAGATAAAGCCAGAAGACCATACAGCATTTATTTCATGCTTAACCAACCAAGACCGAGAACTGCATTATTTGTCCATTTCAATAATCAATTTACACACAAGAAGTATATATACAAATTATATGAGGTCTGAATTACTGATATACATGTATAAATGAAAAAACAATCAATTCTTGTAAATATTATTTTTTATCACGATCTTGTAAATTTTATCTAAGATAATCTATAGAATACCTGTCTGACATTTCTGCTCTGTATAAACGGTTTGAGATGGAAGCCATGAACGCCTGGACACAGTCTTCATCTACCTCCAGACAAGCCTTCAGGGCCCTGCAACAAGATAAACAAAATGAAATTCTCTTTACATTTTCTTACGATTTATCACATATGGTATGTTAAAAAATATTTCCTAATACATCTTATTCAATGACTGTAACTACCACTGCTTTGAACTACACATTTGGGATTGCTTCATCATTAAATTTAAAAGCTACATAAAAATGTTGAAAAATTCAGTACTCTACCTGCAGGCGTTGATGATGGCACTGTCTCTGATGTTTTCTAAAGCCTTCAGTAATTTGCTTTGAGGCTGGTCTCTGCGGCCAGACTTTGGAGATTTCCCGGTATCTGTGACCGTGATCTTAATGCTACTCCTGCTGTCCACTGAGGCGTATTTGTTCAGTTTACTAAGTATGGGAGAGGGACTCACCAGAAAATCTCGAAGAGTGCAGCACATGGTCCAGGCTAACAGTGGAAACTTGATGGCCAGTTTTCCTAAAGACTAACATACAGAAACAGGATCTCCTATACTGAATACTTCATTGTCTGCCTAAGTGACAGAACTAAAGATTACTTGTATCAGATACTCTGAGCAGTTAGACATTGTTTACATAAAATGTATGTGTTCTTCAGAAATAGGAGAGAATCTCTTGAAAAAGTGATTTGTACCTCTAAAGCCACTAGAAGTACTGGAGTGTGTGACAACAGTAACTTCCTCTCCGTGTTTGTACTTATCTTCTCTGTCAGTCGTAAACACAGACTCTCAGCCTCTGAATCAGAAAAAAAGATGAATTGTAGATCTCACAAGTAAAGGAAACCTCATCAAGTGGTGCTATTTAGTTACTAGCCATACCTCTCTCTTCCTTGACTGCCCAGAACATGAGATCTACACAGACAGCGCAGCTCAGCACCATCATCTCGTACGTGTGGAAATCTGTCTTCTTCTCCATCTCTCTGCTTCCCTTCCCTCGCTTGTCAAGGTCATTCTGTCCAGAGGAATACATCGTCTTGGAAAATTCATACACCTCTGTCATGAAACTGGTTGGCATGTCTACAATTTACAATGGAGATTTAAATAAATTAACTGCATTTGACAACTGAGTATAAACATGTATGTATTTCATATATGAGTGCAATCTAAATCCTTGATATATAAATGTATCAATTAATATTCAGTGTGTGAATTTTAAAACAATATGAGTATTTCTCTCATACCTATTTATTGTTAAATTAAGTAAATAATTAAAGTTTTTATTCTTTTAACATTGTCTATCATGCAAAAATGCTATAAAGCCATCTTTTGGATTATAATAGTTATAAATAGTACATTGGCTGACTTTACATTAGCCTGGCCTACCCTTTTCCTGCTCCAGAATGTCCCTCAGCATGGTGACCGTGGACAGAGTGACCGCCTCACTGTAAGACTTGTACGGCCACCAACTGTACTTCTTACCATTCTGTTCATAAACCATCAGAAGATTGAGAAAATTCAAATGGTTATAATAAAAATACAAGCATGTATCCATACATATACATACATATATTTATACATGTAAATAAATTTTCAGTTCTTATTACTAGTTACTAATTATCATTTAAATTTTACTGAACCAAAAGAAAATAAAGGGTGAATACCAATTCAAGTAAAGTTAAAAGTAAGAAAGAAGTTTTTGAATCACAGAGATGATGAAATATTTTAAAAATTTTAGCAATGAAGTATTAGATATTCCTTACAAATGACTTCAACTTACTTCAACACTGATCATCCATGTAAAAGCTGTGTTGACATTCCCTAAAACCTCTTTGCTGAGCAACCTCTTTGTCTGAAATTTAAAAAAATGAAATGATTCCTCGCTTATTTATGGCCATTTACTGTTTACATGTAACATACATGTAACTGACCAGTAAAACCACAACAAAATATACATGTCATTTGAATTTAAATTATGTAAAGAATCAACATGCACTAATTTACTTACCAGAGATACAAGTCGCTGAAGTTGAGTCTGGGAGAAAACCAAGTGATCTCTTTCTGGGATGATTTCAAATCCCCAGGGCTTTACACAAGTAAAGCTGGAGGCAATCTTACTGAAGTAGTAGGTAGAGGCCTCCACGTCCTCCTCCTGGCCTGGTTTAACTGGGGTCTGGACCCCCAGGGGAGAGGGGGACCGCTCCCTGTACCGCATCGTGGGGAACTCAGACAGGCTCCCTCCCGTGGGCGTGACGGGGGAGACGGGGTCAGAGTAGATGAGGTGAGTGGAGATAGTCCGGGGGAGGATCGAGCGGAACGTGAAGGTTTTTTCTTCCTCCTCTTCCTCTTTGTCATCTTTAGGTGTGCTGTGTTCCTTCTGGACAGATTCTGATGGATACAGTAAAGATATCAGGGGTTTGATCCCATCACTAGATCTGCCCAGGGCTCGAATCAAACCAAACAGAAGGGGAATAATTATCAAGGAGAGCTTCACTGAAAAAAAAAAAAGAAAAATGATTTACTTCAATATTATTTTCCTAGAAATTAACATCTACTTAATTTTTTTTATTGTAATGAAAAAGTTTACAAGTCAGACTGTATGAAAGTAACTTAGGCTTGTTTTGATTTTACTTAATTTTCAGTAATAATAATTCATTTTATTTTTCCTCATCAAAATTACACATTTTTACAGCATATGAATTTTAAAATACCATAACAACCTTCTTTGGAATTATCTGTGTCTTCACACTTGTTAATTAAAGCTTCCAGGACATCTAACTGTGTACTGAGAACCTGCAAAACATGAGAATGTGTTAACTAAAACCATAAACTAAAACTGGGGGATTAACTCATTACAAAGACAAGGAAATACATAGATTATTTCCCTACTGATGAAGTAAAAAAAAATGTCACATTGGTATATACAGTTAATATTTAACTTAGTTCAAGTTCTGCCTTCAAGTTCCTTAATAATTTACCTCATCTCTCAAGTTGTCATCTTTGAATGCTAAGTCACTTAGTATTGTATTCAAACAAAAGCTGAAGTTTTCACATCTTGGTAATGCTAGAAAATATCAAGATAACTTTTAGACTTATTGTCTGCTTACTGATCCACATATAAAGTTTATTCTGAATCATTAATAAACAATAATAAAACAATGAAATTCATCATACTATGTTTGTCAATAAGGGCTGTTCCAGCTAGAAATGTAATGGCAGTGGGTAGGGTGGGGATTAGGGTGTTAATCGGCACTTTTTTTTCATAGAAAATATTAACCATTTATACAACTAACAGTGTTTTCTTCTTTGACACCCATAATTTTTTTTTACTACATGATAATCCTTTTTTTTTAAAAGAAAATTTCAATGTGGATTTAATATCATTTATTTTGTTTTTTACAATTAATTATCAACAAAATTAAATCCCATACGAAATTTTCATATTACTTTATATTGAATAATGTTACTTTTGAAAGGACATAATTTAAAGCACACGAAACCATTTTAGATAACAAATCAGTGAAATTTGATCCCCATGAAAATTTGTGTTTCTATAGTAGATAAAAACAATAAAATCACTAACTTTGTCCTTTTCCTGGTTTATGTTTCCCACTCCACTGTGAAGCTGGCAGACATCTCAAAACTTTCAGCAAATATGGTGCTATCTTGTCTTTATTCTAAACAACAAATCACAGTTTATGTTATTTTTCTGATTATTGCATACAGGCATGCATAAACAAGCACACAAAACTTTTTGTACATTAAATTGATTATAAGATATACATTACTACCGTGGTAGGTCATCTAATAATGCCTGTATTACCTGCAAGTCAGATTCCAGCAGGAATATACCAAGGGAAATCACTGCATCTTGACCCCTCTGGTCCAGTGTCAAACCGCCATTAATCTCCTTGGGGCAAAATGAAAATAACCGGGCAATCTGAAATAGTTGTACAAATATTATTTTACTGTATGAATCAAGTGTGTCAATTCCAATTGTTTAATTAACATAATAATAGTGATTAGTTAACCAACATGGAGATTTTTTTTTACAACTTCTTTTTTATTGTGTACATCTACACATCTTGTACCCTAATAAATAATAGATTTATGGTATGACACTTCATCTGCAAATGGCCTGCTTAAAACCTGAAGCAGTTTTAAGAATCTTGGATTTTAGAAGTGAAACATTTCAATATCTCAAATGTTCATCAAGAAATTTTAATATAAGGCCATTAATGAGTTTTCATTTTGATTTCTGACGTTACCTTTAACATGTTTATTTACCAAAATATGCGCAGGATGTTAAGATTCTTTAAACTTTCAGGTTATGAACAAGCCCTTTATAGATTAAGTGTCATAGCAAAAATCTATATAAAAATAATTGAATTCAAATGATGTGTAAATATAAAGAAGTGAACTATTTGAACTTTCTGGGAATAATATTGGACGAAACATTAAATTTTATAAATAATGCGACTGGTCACTAGCTTCCTATAGATCTATTATGGTTAAATGAAAAGGTATAGGGCATTCCAAAAATTCTGTCTATGCAAAAATATCTTTTTTCACCTTATCCTCTGGCGCTGGATTGATTGCTGCAGATGATCTTGCAAACTGACGTAAAATTTTCGCAAATAAAACGCCGTCGTCCGCCATGTTCTGTCTTGCATTACTTCCCTTAGATATGGATTTTTCACCCGATCCCGACATAAAAAAACAATATTTTTTTAAGTTTCTTGCCATTTCTTAGATCTAAACGAAATTGTTTTTTCTCTTTTTTTGGTCAAGTAATATCGTGTTTTCTATGATGAAGTTTGAACAATAACTCTAATTGCGAATTAATATTTATATAACATCGGGATCTAATTTTCTCGTCACTCTCTGGGTATAAGCATGGCGACCTGTCATGCCTCTAACCCTGACGTTTATTTTAACTTCCCCCACGTGTGCTGCTGTCTTCTAAGGTGGGCTTCCAGCAGACGGGGAAGTTTTTAAATAAAAGAAGCCTGCCTATACCAAGAGGGGTTGTCACACTTCGGTCTTTTGCAGAATTGGTCGTGCAGTGCTAAGATTGTCTTCCATAGACTTCGTGTCCATGGTACATCTTTGTGCTTGTCTCTGGCCAATTTAAGAGAAATGTTCTGTAATGGACATTGTGTGTAGATAAAAAGCCAATGCATCAGTACATGTGTGTTAGAGAAAGCACACAAGGCGATGTAGGCAAACATTTAATTTTTTTTTTTTACATAACCTTTTTACACGATATTTAGAACACCACCAATATCTGCGGAACTGTATTTACATGTAGTTCACAGGTTTGAAATAAAATGGGGATGGAGGACAAGAGCTACAGCATGAAATATATAGAAATAACAAGCAGGTTTAAAGCTCAAACCTCCATTAAACAATTATAAATCTGTAGTAGAGCAAATGCTGACCTCTACAACATCAAAGGTGGGATCAGGTGTCATGAAGGAGTGAGCATCCCCTGCCGACCACCACTCCCTCCTGTTGTGTGCTCCTTACGATCGTGTAAATCCGTCCTCTATTCGGTGTGTATAATGGCCTAACAATTTGAATAAAAACGTCAGTCAGCATAGTTGACCTAATGATGGCCATGGATTATATTTGCTGTCATTTTTACGACCATAGAACTTTCAAACGAAATGACGACTTTGAATTAAACTGTTGATAATCTTGTCTTCATCAGCTTGTTTGTCAATAATTTTCTTGCCTCGTTTTAGAAACTGTTCATACATACTAAAGCATCCTCTTGCGCATCTTGGTAATTAGCGAAGATGCCTCTTGCGTATATAAACCCAGTATGCAGATGATAACAGTGGCGTAGCATCGTTTTTAAAAGTGGGGGGGCCAGGCAGAGAAAAAAATTTGTTTACTTACCTGAAAAAGTTGACAAGCAAAAAAAAAAAAAAAAAAATGTAAAAGTTGCCCAAAGTCGACAATCCTATTTCGTGGGGGGGGGGGGGGGGGGGGGGGGTAGGTAAACTTTTTTTCAGTGTCAACTACTTTTAGTACCAATTCTTATACTACATTTTCGGTACATTTCTAACAGTGGGGGGGCCAAACAGGCTTTGAATTAACATTTCCTATAGTGTAAGTAAGGTTGGGAAAAAAAGTGGGGGGGCCAGGCCCCTGGCCCCCCCGGATACTACGCCCGTGGATAATGTTAAGGGTATATTACTGCATAAGTAAGGGAAGTTGGCGATTGAAAAGTTTAAAAGTCATCGCACTTATCATAAGGCATTGTTGTTTACCTTCTTTAATTGACGTCTTTGTCAAGTAAAATATACAAATACTATTTCATCGTATGAACCAGCTGTGTCAGACTCCATGGTGTCTTTTATTTCAAGCTAACCGATATAAATCATGTCGACATATGAATGGAAATAACCACAATGCGTCGTCGATATACTCAGTGTTTAAATGTCGAGTTGGAAGTCACAGGCACCTGACGTTATATACTTTTTTTTTACCCCTACCTAAGACCGCGGAACATTAACTGGCAAAATTGGAAATATACAGCTTACGTCATTTCTATCAGTTACAATCGAAACATTCAGTGAAAGACAGCGTAATGGGCGGGTACAATTCGACGCGGACGTTTAGAAAACATCGGATTGAAATCGCAGATCGAAATTTATTTTCAATCTACCTCAGCTACGCTAGAATTCGACGCGGACGTTGTGGACTGAAAACATCGGATTGAAATTGCAGATCGAAATTCATTTTCAATCCACCTGAACTGTTTTCAAAGCAAAGAGTTAATATATGATCCAAAAATCAACTAATTTCAACTCCCGAATACATATATTGTTTGAAGTTCACATTAATACGAGTTTTAGCTTATAATTTTAGGGACGCGAAAGATTATAGTAGACAAAGATTATTTTTCAGGAGATGTGTGGGTGGGGGGGATAAAATTTTTTCGAGTCAGGTCATGAATTACATGTACATGTAACATGACAACAGATTTTATTTCTAGGATTATAAGAGTGCATGAGTTTTATACTTATTTTCACTGAAAAAATGTCGGACAACTTTATTTAAAATTGTTAAGCCCCCATCCCCTAACACAAACATATATTTACCAAACAGAAATGAAATATTTGTCCCTTTATATATTTTTTAAAACACTGAACAAAAAAATTCAAACTACAAAAATTGAAATTATACTGTCTTTTTGGTCAATCAGTAATGTGCCTTCTAGCGTAGCTGAGGTGGATTGAAAATGAATTTCGATCTGCAATTTCAATCCGATGTTTTCCCCACGTCCGCGTCGAATTGTACCCGCCCATTACGCTGTCTATCACTGAATGTTTTGATTGTAACAGATAGAAATGACGTAAGCTGTATATTTCCAATTTTGCCAGTTAATGTTCCGCGGTCTTAATGATAAACAGCAAGTGGTAGATCTTCTTGAACAAATTTTGCATATCATATGAAATAAGGGGCACTGACTTTTCGGAGTAATTTGCTTTGGTAAATAATGTTGGAATCTGGTTAACCCCCCCCCCCCCTTTTTGGTTAGTTGCTTCGGGTAATGTTGAGCATGGACAAATTCTAGGATTTGTACATTTTTTTTTTTTTCATAGGACGTTTTGGTCTGCGTGTCAGTTTTTTTTGGAAGCCATTCCCCTATTTTTGAATCCGTTGCCATGGAAAGGCGTGAATCAAGAGTTAGCCAACTTCGCTAGCCAAGCATGCGCGGATCTAGAGGGGGGGGGTCGGATCAGGACCCCCCCCCCCCTTGGAATTTACCAGGTTAATAGGTATGAAAAGTAAAAGATTGGAGGCAATAGAAGTCATACCCCCCTTCCCACGAAATAGGTTTTTGACGTTTGGGCGAGTTTAGTTTTTTTTTTTTTTTTTTTTTGCTTGTCAATAAATTTTTTTTTTTTTTTGACCGCGGTGGACCCCCCCCCCCCCCCCCCTAGAAAAAAATTCTGGATCCGCCGCGCCTGCCAAGGGTTTCTGATACGCGTCTCGCCGCAAGAACCCGGAGGAGAGTAGCGTATCAGAAACCCTTGGCTAGCGAAGATGAGAGTTAGCGTGCGTATTTCTTAAAATATTTATCAAAATTGGAGCATTAAGGAAATTCATCATTCGTGATTTCTAGAACTACATGTATAATGATTAAATATACAAATTGGAGTAGTTAAATAAGCATTGATAAATCCAACATTTAATTGGTACATGTATATGTATTTTTGAAATACCACTGAAACAAAACCAAGGGTAAAAGATTTAACAATACAATTCAAAAATGAATTCTTCAATGAATCACAGACACCTAGCTGCATTTTTCTCAATCGGACGCTCAATAAGCCAAATATCGAAAAATTCTACCCCCTCTAAATCCAGATGCCTGTAAATGAAGATCCTAAATAAAAGCTTGTCCCCTTCCCAATTTTTCTCAGTGACGTTAAGCCTTTTCTCTGCTCCATAAAGAAAGCTTTTAAATTATTTACCTGCAAGTAAATGTGGAAATCAGATGTTTTGTTTTTAAAAATGAAATGTTCCTTCCTCCTATGTATTTCTTACTCTGAATTCTTGAATCTGTCAATTTTTGCTATTATTGTAATATTCTTGTTATCATAGGGTTTATTCATGCATGCGTATAAAATATATTAAAGTTTATGAAAAGCGATATCGCCTATAAGCAAAGGCAGTTGGCAGTGAGCAAAAAGTCAAAATGAAACGAGATATTTGTAAAATACCTATGCCCCCCTCCCCCAAATAATTGGAATTTTTTCTAAATCCTAAGGGCATAACTCTGTCAAAAATTGCTGGATCGTACCCAAAACAGAGCTTGACCTAGATATTCATATGATAAATCTGTATACCAAATTTCATTTCAGTTTGTGCAATATCTGCGAAGAAAAGGAACGGAAACTGCAAATAATTAAATTTTTTTTTAAATCGAAGGGGCATATCTCTGTCAGAGATGATTCGATCGTACCTATAACAGAACATGACCTAGCTGCAGATCTGTAGCGTTATGGGTTTTATATATTTGTCTTTGACCATAACGCTACAGATCCCGTAAAGCAAAAAAAGGTGCAATTTATGGCGCAATATTTTTTGCGCACTTTTGGGGAGAATTTCTCCACTTTCTAGCATTGGTCAAGCAACTACCTTACACTCCCTAATTCTAGACGCATTCTGTAGCCAATATGTTTATTTTATCCACCTCCCAACCATTTATAGTTGTCTCTACATGCAATAACCTCACATGAAGTGAATTTTAGCAATCTAACAAATAATTTTAATCAAGCGAGTTTATCACTTGTAGAGACGACTATAAAGGGTTTGGAGATGGATAAAATGCACAGATTAGTTCAATAATTGCCTAGAATTAGGGAGAGAAAGGTAGTTAATTGACCGATGCTAGAAAGTGGAAAAATTCTACTTTTATGAAACTACTCACCAGTGGGTTTGAGCTAGAACTGTCAATTTCAGGTATTTTTATTGGCGGGTTTAATTTGCATATATATAAAGTTATGAGAAACTTTCTTTGCCATGAGCTACCATACAGGGGTATCAGTGGTTTTGAACACATCTTGTTCAAAATATAAATTGTAAGAAAGAATCTTTATCAAATCTCTTATGCCCAGATCATCATTTGCAGTTACTAATGTATCACATACAGATAGTGGTAATGATCAGATTAATTGTCATTTATAACCATGAACAAGGAACAGGCTTATCATTACAAATCAATTTATTTGACTTAAAAGTCCACAGAATTTTTATCACAAGTGTCTTTTCATCTGTTCTAGTGTCCATGCATGTATTTTGACCACTTAATTTCTTCCTCAGGGGTCATATCCAAGTATCCCTGTGAGCCGGCATTTGTGATTGGACAATAAAACAGGGTCTTCTCCTCTCCACCTTCCCAGGGGAAAGCCTAAAAGTCAGAATTTGCATTTAAGTAACCGGTGGATGTACAATTATAAATATTATCACCTACATATAATGACTGCTGTGAAGTATTCTTTCTTCATATACCATTCTTTGTAAAAATTTCATTGAAAAATGGCAACAATAACTGAAGCTTTTCTTGGTTTTGGATGGAACACAGAAACACAATCTCAAAATCATTCCTGGAATCCTTTCTCTAATAAAATGCTTGTTCATCAATCAAGATTCAAGAAGCAATTCTTACATAAACCAAGGTGCACAGACAGTGGTTTTCTTGAAGACAATGACATTACCAGTATTACAATATTCAAACTGAAATATCTTTCCCACCCATAACCTCCCTTCTCCCATAGTTCATTTCTAATTTGTAAAATCCTTGAAGAAAAGTCTAGTATGAACAACAGAACAACTTTTGAACAAGCTAAATTAACTTAAGAAATGAAACACAAACTGGTAATTCAAAGAGCTGTTTGATTTGGGATTTGAAAAAGTCTTAAACTACTCTGAAATTCTTGCTTCTTTTTGAATTTTTCTCCCAGTAAAAAGTAAAATTCTCAATTTGATTTAGTGATTTCTGTGTGTTTTTTGTGTGTTGTTTGTATGTCTGTAATTTGATTTAGTGATTTCTGTGTGTTTTTGTGTGTTGTTTGTATGTTTGTAATTTGATTTAGTGATTTCTGTGGGTTTTTTTGTGTGTTGTTTTTATGTCTGTAATTTCGCACCTTCTTCCTGATGCGGATATGAGAGTAAGGTCGAAACTCTGGTCTCTTTCCATGTGATTCATCCATCTTCTCGTAGATACGTGTCAATATGCACACAGGGATACCAAGGAAGAAGGAGATGCTATTCCATTTTCCAATTTCTGGAAGGAAGATTTTGTACTTGTATTGTGTGTTATCATAATCATAGATTTTCTTTCTAAATTGCACAAATTTGAAGAGTGTAAAGATTGATCCATTTCATCTATTGAATTATATTCATTCTTTTGACAGCGTTTAATTCACATTGTAAGGAATATAGCTATGAAAATCGAAAGAAATTTGAAATATGACAACTGATACACAGAACTCTTACTCTGAATATTTGCCAAAATTTAAAACATTCAGAATCATGAAGATAGAATATTCATTTCTATCATACATGTTTTTTTCCCTTTAAACTAAGGTCAACACTAAAATTTACCCAATTACATGCAACTTGTAGCAGGTAACTCCGATACCAAAAATCTTTCTTTTTAAGAATAATCTGGCAGGTAATGAGGTATTTTCCTAGTTAGATTACTCTGTTCAACTGTTTCTGAGGCCAGGCCCTCACGGCTCACCAGGTAAAACTGGGTCCGACTGTAGGGCATTTATCATTTTAATGATAGAGGATTTGATCTCCTGTTTCATACAATGTTATTTATTCTTTCAAACTTCTTACTTCTGCATTACATCTATATGCCAATATGGGACATATTCTTACTATTGTAAGGTCTGCCATGTGACATTGGTTATAAGAACATCACATTAGGCCCTATACCTTTGTCAGTCACCCTTTAAAATTTAATAAAATATGCCGACATTTTTTGAGATTCTGTATATGAAGCAGAAATTAGTCAGAATGATCCCGGTTGCTCTAATGATATGAATATTAAAATTAAAGTGGTGAAAAATAAATCAAAAATTAGATACTTAGATACCTTATTCGAACAATTTCCACGTTTTTCTCAACTTTAGTTTCTGAGTTAGGACGGTCCGAATTTGTTCCCTGATAATTACTTTGTACCTTAATCAGCAGATTTCTCAGTTTAGTACTTAAAAAAACATATGCTTTATCTACATGGATTACATATTGTTTTAATTCTGATAAAGGACGAAAAATACAGCCCCAGAACACAGGACCCTGGGTTGATATGAGGCATGACCTTGGGAGGAAAGTCACAAAATCCGTGGAAAACGTCATAAAACCTAATTCCATACCATTGTGAGGATCCCTCCCAGCTTTTTTGGGAAGAAAAACTTCTGATTTTTTCACATTTGCGTCCACTTCTGTTGCAAACCGTCTTGCAAGTGGCCTACAAACACCTGTGGTCCTTCTAAGAACCAGCGCCATCTTTTTTATCAAACCGACCCTGGGAAACATTACTTGCATTCCGATCCCGACTAATTATCATAGTAAAATAATATATTCAAGTGGCATAAATTCAAAGTACCCTTAAATTTGGGAGCATAAAATCGTATTTTGTAAGAAAAATAACAACATATCATGATCATAATTTGTATTGATTTTTCAAATTAACAGGTTTCTCCAGTTATTCTTCTGTTTTTAAAGGAAGGAAAAATTAAGAATCATCAGTCATTTTAAAAAAAGGGGGAAAAAAATGAAGCCTTTAGTTTTATTTGGAACACTTTATATCAAATAAAATTAACAATAACAAAATATAATAATAATATATAACCCCAGATATTTCAAAATCTAACATTTAGTAAATGTCATTGTTACTTAAGTATAGACTAAGGGTGATGACTCTACTGTATCATCGTTTCGATTTTCAATGCCGATTTTATATGTAGGCAAAGCTAGGATTTCCGCATGGTGTTTAATATGGGGCACCGTTTTAATATTTTAAGGTATTTTCTTATATCAAAAAAAAAAAAAAAAAAAAAAAAAAAAAAAAAAAAAATGTTTTATGGAATGCCATATATACATTATGGAATGCCATATACGACAGCCAACTGCTGACTGCTTACTGCCAACTGTCAGCTGCTTACTGCCAACTGCCACACATATTTGAATAAATTTTATATTTCTATTGATATTTATATGAATTTTCACAAAAAAAAGAAAAAAAAAAAGAAAGAAAAAAAAAAAGGTACGGATCCAGGACATTTTTTCCAAGGGGGTCACCCTGGTAAAATTGAATTGAATAAAATGACCAATATGTTTCATCTTATGTTATATTCAATATATGCGGTTGATAAAGTACATCGTTTATTTTTTTTATTTGTTTTCCTATTTGAAATAGGTTATGACCATTTTCTGCTTTTAATCTTTAAAGAAGCCCCCCCCCTCCCCCGGAGACAACAAAATTAAACCTTTGAAGAGAGAATAATAGTAAAAAAGATTTGTCGTTTCGCAGAGAAAGATGTTTTGAAAATAAATTTCCGTTTTCCATTATATTCTATAGTTAAAAATTTCCTCAAATTAAAGATGTATATCTCTTTGTGTTATAATGAAAGTGGGGGGGGGGGGAGGGGCAACCAGAGAATTTTTTTTTTACTTACCTGAAAAAGTTTACAAGCGAGAAAAAAAAAGGAAATAGCCCAAACTCGAAAATCCTATTTCGAGGAGAGAGAGGGGGGGGGGGGGGGGGGTAGGTGGCTAACTTTTTTGAAGGCCAACTACCTTTCACTTACATTTTTATCCACACAATACTATATATCCTTGATATTAATATACTGTGGTAAGAAGTGGGGAGGGGGGGCAACCATCCTTTCAATATACATTTTCAATAGTAAAGGTAATGTTGGGAAAAAAAGTGGGGGGGGGGGGGACCCCCCCCCCCCCCCCCCCGTTTTGCCGCCTCCCTGCAACGTTTCCACATGCATAGATCTGGGGGGGGGGGATTTAAAATTTGTACAGTCATACGTTAAATAAACTAAATATGTTTTACGTGCATAGATCTAGAGAGAGGGGTCCGGAACACCCCTCTGACATTCGTAAAGTTATTTAATGCACAAACTAAATCAACTAAAAAGTTATTTAATGTATAAAATAAATCAACTAAAACGGACCTTAGAACCCCCCCCCCCTCCCCAACCGAAAATGTGGATTCGTGTTAAGTTGGTATGAAAAAATGTCATACACATGAAGGTATGACGCATAAGAACCCCCTATCTCCGGTCGAAATAAATTTTCACATTTAGGAAAGGATTTTACGTATTTTGTTCTTGTCAAGAAATTTTTGGGTTAGATTTTTTTTTTACCAGAGTGACCCTCTTGGAAAAAATGTCCTATAGATCCGGGCTTTTTTTTTTAAATTTACATAAATATCAATACAAAAATAAAATTTATTCAAATATGTGTGGCAGTTGGCAGTAAGCAGCTGTCAGTTGGGAGTAAACAGTCAGCAGTTGGCAGTAAGCAGTTGGCTGTCGTATATGGCATTCCATAATTTTTTGATATCAAAAAATCATTTTCTGATCTCAGAAAATATATTTTTTGATATCAGAAAATAAACGAGATTTTTTTTAAATCAAGAATTCGAATTTCTGATATCAGAAAATCATTTTTTGATATCAAGAATTCGAATTTCTGATATTAGAAAATCATTTTCTGATATAAAAAAAATCTTCGGGATTTTATGATATCAAAAAAGGTAATTTTTGATATCAAAAAACCGAAATCTTGATATCTAAAAATATAAGTCATTTTTTGATATCAAAAATTCGAATTTCTGATATCAGAAATTAAAATTGATTTCTTTATATCACAAAATATATTTTTTGATATCAGAAAATAAAAGAAAATGGTGAAGAATCTTTACATAAATAATAAATACTCCCTTGATCTGTAGAAAATCCCGAACTTTAGTGCCAGATTTGCTTTCTACTAAAATTTGTTGATTTCAGATTTTAAGAATGTTTTTTTAATGAAAATATTTAATAAGTGTTCTCGATATTTTTTGGTCATATTTATTTGCATGGAATTCAAATATGAAATGTTTTACGGTGTGACCGTTGTGGCGATCGCAGCTGTACCTTCAAAAATACACCTGAAACGTTGATCCGCCACTTCAAACGTCAAGTCGCACGAGACATCTAGAATGTGACGTCACACGAGAGCTCGTCAGGATTCAATAGGAACTTCTCGGATGTTTTGCGAACTCAACAATAACGTTATTGTTACACAATCGGAACTCCTCGGATGTTTCGCGAACTCAACAATTCCCATTTTTGATATAAAAAAAAATGATTTTGATATTTTGATTGTTTGAAATAAAAAATGATCAGTATTTTATGATATCACAGAAGCAATTTTTTGATATCAGAAAATAAGAACCAAGTAAAATTACGATCGACTTAATGAATGCTCCCCGTGATGAACATTCAGCTTCCCGCCACACAAGTTTGTTGCGAATTTGTTTGGTTCTAATAAGTTTAAAACATGTCTGGATGTTAGGAGACCGTATTTTTTTTTTATTATTTCACAAACTTTATTGATAGCTCAGACTTCACCTTGAAGAATGAACTTCTGCGACCACACAACGAGTACTTGCTTGTCAGCTGTGATGTTACATCACTTTAAACAAAATCAATTGGAGAAGCTAATGGCTGTTGTTGATAGGGGACGGGTTACACAGAAATTCTCAGTCGAAGCCCGACCTTCCAGCACACCTAGATTATTTACTCAGATTTATCCCAAATTGTAAAGTAATATATTTGAATTCCATGGAAATAAATATGACCAAAAAATATCGAGAACACTTATTTTCTTTCATTAGAAAAAAAAAATTAAAATCTGAAATCAACAATCTTTAGTATTCATTATTATTTAGAAAGCAATCTGGCACTGAAGTTCGAGATTTTTCTACAGTTCAAGCGGGTATTCATTATTTACATGAAGATTCTTCGCCATTTTATTTTATTTTCTGATATCAAAAATTATATTTTGTGATATCAAGAAATCAATTTGAATTTCTGATATCAAAAAATCATTTTCTGATATCAGAAAATGATTTCTTGATATCAGAAATTCGAATTTTTGATATCAGAAAATGACTTATATTTTTTGATATCAAGAATTCGAATATTTGATATCAAAAATTACTTTTTTTGACATCATTAAATCCCAAAAAATTTTTGATATCAGAAAATGAATTTTGATATTCGAAATTCGAATTCTTGATATCAAAAAATTATTTCTTGATATCAGAAATTCGAATTTTTGATATCAAAAATCTTGTTCATTTTCTGATATCAAAAAATATATTTTCTGATATCAAAAAATTGAATTTCTGATATCACAAAATGATTTTTTGATATCAGAAAATACTAAATAATATTTTAAAAAACATTAAAACAGTGCCCCATATTTCTGATTTTAAAATGATCTTTTGACATCAAGAATTCAATTTCTTGATGTCAGAAAATTCAAGTTATTTTTTTTCATATCAAGAATTTGAATTCTTGATATCAAAAATTGATTTCTTGAAATGAAAAATTCTTGATTCTTTTTTTTATATCAGAAAATGATTTTCTGATATCAAAAAATCATTGTCCGATATCACAAAATCGATTTTTTGATATCAGAAAATAAACAAGACTTTTATATCAAAAATTCAAATTTCTGATATCAGAAAATAATTTTGTGATATCAAGAATTCGAATTTTTAATATCAGAAAATGATTTTCTGATATCAAAAATCTGGGTTTTTTTGATATTAAGAATTATTTTTTGGTATCAAAAATATTTTTGATATCAAGAATTCGAATTATTGATGTCAAGAATTCGAATTATTGATGTCAAGAATTTCTGTTTTGATATTAGAAAATACCTCAAAAATATTAAAACGGCGCCTCATAGTTGAAGGGGCTTGTTTGGCAAACGATGACCGCCAAATTGTCCTACATCTTGTCTTCTGTTTTCTTCTGCTCCATGAAAAAGATCTGTTTCCTTTGATCAGTAGACATAATTTGTCCAACAAACAAATTAATTTCCTTCGTAAATTCATATAACAACGACTTTGTATTGCTTGGGAAGTGCGAGAGAATAAAGTTACTCGACTTCTATAAACAGTATGCAACGATGATGTTTAATCGTGCATTAAACATTAAATTATTTTCGCGAACTGTGGATTATTTTGCCTTTTTGATCATCAGATGCTGAAGTAGTTCACCGTTGACCACTTTTCACATGATGCTGTATACATTAACAACAATTGCACAAACACTATATGTCTGAGAACTGGTGGGAAGTGACATTGAATTCATGATTTTATGTCTTTCTTGCCTTTTGTAGATATAGAGATTCATTCTCATTGTTTCATGAATGTCGTTAATTCCTCTGAATTCTGTATTGAAACCCTAGATGAGTTGATAGCTACATCAGCTATTCTCTTTCCAGCATCACTGACTCCATCACACAGCTTCAAAATTATTCCATGTTGCATTTGAATTAGATATCAAAAATTCGAATTTCTGATATCAGAAATTAAAATTGATTTCTTTATATCACAAAATATATTTTTTGATATCAGAAAATAAAAGAAAATGGTGAAGAATCTTTACATAAATAATAAATACTCCCTTGATCTGTAGAAAATCCCGAACTTTAGTGCCAGATTTGCTTTCTACTAAAATTTGTTGATTTCAGATTTTAAGAATGTTTTTATGAAAATATTTAATAAGTGTTCTCGATATTTTTTGGTCATATTTATTTGCATGGAATTCAAATATAAAATGTTTTACGGTGTGACCGTTGTGGCGATCGCAGCTGTACCTTCAAAAATACACCTGAAACGTTGATCCGCCACTTCAAACGTCAAGTCGCACGAGACATCTAGAATGTGACGTCACACGAGAGCTCGTCAGGATTCAATAGGAACTTCTCGGATGTTTTGCGAACTCAACAATAACGTTATTGTTACAATCGGAACTCCTCGGATGTTTCGCGAACTCAACAATTCCCATTTTTGATATAAAAAAAAATGATTTTGATATTTTGATTGTTTGAAATAAAAAATGATCAGTATTTTATGATATCACAGAAGCAATTTTTTGATATCAGAAAATAAGAACCAAGTAAAATTACGATCGACTTAATGAATGCTCCCCGTGATGAACATTCAGCTTCCCGCCACACAAGTTTGTTGCGAATTTGTTTGGTTCTAATAAGTTTAAAACATGTCTGGATGTTAGGAGACCGTATTTTTTTTTTTATTATTTCACAAACTTTATTGATAGCTCAGACTTCACCTTGAAGAATGAACTTCTGCGACCACACAACGAGTACTTGCTTGTCAGCTGTGATGTTACATCACTTTAAACAAAATCAATTGGAGAAGCTAATGGCTGTTGTTGATAGGGGACGGGTTACACAGAAATTCTCAGTCGAAGCCCGACCTTCCAGCACACCTAGATTATTTACTCAGATTTATCCCAAATTGTAAAGTAATATATTTGAATTCCATGGAAATAAATATGACCAAAAAATATCGAGAACACTTATTTTCTTTCATTAGAAAAAAAAAATTAAAATCTGAAATCAACAATCTTTAGTATTCATTATTATTTAGAAAGCAATCTGGCACTGAAGTTCGAGATTTTTCTACAGTTCAAGCGGGTATTCATTATTTACATGAAGATTCTTCGCCATTTTATTTTATTTTCTGATATCAAAAATTATATTTTGTGATATCAAGAAATCAATTTGAATTTCTGATATCAAAAAATCATTTTCTGATATCAGAAAATGATTTCTTGATATCAGAAATTCGAATTTTTGATATCAGAAAATGACTTATATTTTTTGATATCAAGAATTCGAATATTTGATATCAAAAATTACTTTTTTTGACATCATTAAATCCCAAAAAATTTTTGATATCAGAAAATGAATTTTGATATTCGAAATTCGAATTCTTGATATCAAAAAATTATTTCTTGATATCAGAAATTCGAATTTTTGATATCAAAAATCTTGTTCATTTTCTGATATCAAAAAATATATTTTCTGATATCAAAAAATTGAATTTCTGATATCACAAAATGATTTTTTGATATCAGAAAATACTAAATAATATTTTAAAAAACATTAAAACAGTGCCCCATATTTCTGATTTTAAAATGATCTTTTGACATCAAGAATTCAATTTCTTGATGTCAGAAAATTCAAGTTATTTTTTTTCATATCAAGAATTTGAATTCTTGATATCAAAAATTGATTTCTTGAAATGAAAAATTCTTGATTCTTTTTTTTATATCAGAAAATGATTTTCTGATATCAAAAAATCATTGTCCGATATCACAAAATCGATTTTTTGATATCAGAAAATAAACAAGACTTTTATATCAAAAATTCAAATTTCTGATATCAGAAAATAATTTTGTGATATCAAGAATTCGAATTTTTAATATCAGAAAATGATTTTCTGATATCAAAAATCTGTTTTTTTTTTATATTAAGAATTATTTTTTGGTATCAAAAATATTTTTGATATCAAGAATTCGAATTATTGATGTCAAGAATTCGAATTGTTGATGTCAAGAATTTCTGTTTTGATATTAGAAAATACCTCAAAAATATTAAAACGGCGCCTCATAGTTGAAGGGGCTTGTTTGGCAAACGATGACCGCCAAATTGTCCTACATCTTGTCTTCTGTTTTCTTCTGCTCCATGAAAAAGATCTGTTTCCTTTGATCAGTAGACATAATTTGTCCAACAAACAAATTAATTTCCTTCGTAAATTCATATAACAACGACTTTGTATTGCTTGGGAAGTGCGAGAGAATAAAGTTACTCGACTTCTATAAACAGTATGCAACGATGATGTTTAATCGTGCATTAAACATTAAATTATTTTCGCGAACTGTGGATTATTTTGCCTTTTTGATCATCAGATGCTGAAGTAGTTCACCGTTGACCACTTTTCACATGATGCTGTATACATTAACAACAATTGCACAAACACTATATGTCTGAGAACTGGTGGGAAGTGACATTGAATTCATGATTTTATGTCTTTCTTGCCTTTTGTAGATATAGAGATTCATTCTCATTGTTTCATGAATGTCGTTAATTCCTCTGAATTCTGTATTGAAACCCTAGATGAGTTGATAGCTACATCAGCTATTCTCTTTCCAGCATCACTGACTCCATCACACAGCTTCAAAATTATTCCATGTTGCATTTGAATTAGATATCAAAAATTCGAATTTCTGATATCAGAAATTAAAATTGATTTCTTTATATCACAAAATATATTTTTTGATATCAGAAAATAAAAGAAAATGGTGAAGAATCTTTACATAAATAATAAATACTCCCTTGATCTGTAGAAAATCCCGAACTTTAGTGCCAGATTTGCTTTCTACTAAAATTTGTTGATTTCAGATTTTAAGAACGTTTTTTTAATGAAAATATTTAATGTGTTCTCGATATTTTTTGGTCATATTTATTTGCATGGAATTCAAATATAAAATGTTTTACGGTGTGACCGTTGTGGCGATCGCAGCTGTACCTTCAAAAATACACCTGAAACGTTGATCCGCCACTTCAAACGTCAAGTCGCACGAGACATCTAGAATGTGACGTCACACGAGAGCTCATCAGGATTCAATAGGAACTTCTCGGATGTTTTGCGAACTCAACAATAACGTTATTGTTACAATCGGAAATCCTCGGATGTTTCGCGAACTCAACAATTCCCATTTTTGATATAAAAAAAATGATTTTGATATTTTGATTGTTTGAAATAAAAAATGATCAGTATTTTATGATATCACAGAAGCAATTTTTTGATATCAGAAAATAAGAACCAAGTAAAATTACGATCGACTTAATGAATGCTCCCCGTGATGAACATTCAGCTTCCCGCCACACAAGTTTGTTGCGAATTTGTTTGGTTCTAATAAGTTTAAAACATGTCTGGATGTTAGGAGACCGTATTTTTTTTTTATTATTTCACAAACTTTATTGATAGCTCAGACTTCACCTTGAAGAATGAACTTCTGCGACCACACAACGAGTACTTGCTTGTCAGCTGTGATGTTACATCACTTTAAACAAAATCAATTGGAGAAGCTAATGGCTGTTGTTGATAGGGGACGGGTTACACAGAAATTCTCAGTCGAAGCCCGACCTTCCAGCACACCTAGATTATTTACTCAGATTTATCCCAAATTGTAAAGTAATATATTTGAATTCCATGGAAATAAATATGACCAAAAAATATCGAGAACACTTATTTTCTTTCATTAGAAAAAAAAAATTAAAATCTGAAATCAACAATCTTTAGTATTCATTATTATTTAGAAAGCAATCTGGCACTGAAGTTCGAGATTTTTCTACAGTTCAAGCGGGTATTCATTATTTACATGAAGATTCTTCGCCATTTTATTTTATTTTCTGATATCAAAAATTATATTTTGTGATATCAAGAAATCAATTTGAATTTCTGATATCAAAAAATCATTTCCTGATATCAGAAAATGATTTCTTGATATCAGAAATTCGAATTTTTGATATCAGAAATTCGAATTTTTGATGTCAGAAAATGACTTATATTTTTTGATATCAAGAATTCGAATATTTGATATCAAAAATTACTTTTTTTGACATCATTAAATCCCAAAAAATTTTTGATATCAGAAAATGAATTTTGATATTCGAAATTCGAATTCTTGATATCAAAAAATTATTTCTTGATATCAGAAATTCGAATTTTTGATATCAAAAATCTGGTTCATTTTCTGATATCAAAAAATATATTTTCTGATATCAAAAAATTGAATTTCTGATATCACAAAATGATTTTTTGATATCAGAAAATACTAAATAATATTTTAAAAAACATTAAAACAGTGCCCCATATTTCTGATTTTAAAATGATCTTTTGACATCAAGAATTCAATTTCTTGATGTCAGAAAATTCAAGTTATTTTTTTTCATATCAAGAATTTGAATTCTTGATATCAAAAATTGATTTCTTGAAATGAAAAATTCTTGATTCTTTTTTTTATATCAGAAAATGATTTTCTGATATCAAAAAATCATTGTCCGATATCACAAAATCGATTTTTTGATATCAGAAAATAAACAAGACTTTTATATCAAAAATTCAAATTTCTGATATCAGAAAATAATTTTGTGATATCAAGAATTCGAATTTTTAATATCAGAAAATGATTTTCTGATATCAAAAATCTGTTTTTTTTTTATATTAAGAATTATGTTATCAAAAAATATATTTTCTGATATCAAAAAATTGAATTTCTGATTTGAAAATACTAAATAATATTTTAAAAAACATTAAAACAGTTTTGGTATCAAAAATATTTTTGATATCAAGAATTCGAATTATTGATGTCAAGAATTCGAATTATTGATGTCAAGAATTTCTGTTTTGATATTAGAAAATACCTCAAAAATATTAAAACGGCGCCTCATAGTTGAAGGGGCTTGTTTGGCAAACGATGACCGCCAAATTGTCCTACATCTTGTCTTCTGTTTTCTTCTGCTCCATGAAAAAGATCTGTTTCCTTTGATCAGTAGACATAATTTGTCCAACAAACAAATTAATTTCCTTCGTAAATTCATATAACAACGACTTTGTATTGCTTGGGAAGTGCGAGAGAATAAAGTTACTCGACTTCTATAAACAGTATGCAACGATGATGTTTAATCGTGCATTAAACATTAAATTATTTTCGCGAACTGTGGATTATTTTGCCTTTTTGATCATCAGATGCTGAAGTAGTTCACCGTTGACCACTTTTCACATGATGCTGTATACATTAACAACAATTGCACAAACACTATATGTCTGAGAACTGGTGGGAAGTGACATTGAATTCATGATTTCATGTCTTTCTTGCCTTTTGTAGATATAGAGATTCATTCTCATTGTTTCATGAATGTCGTTAATTCCTCTGAATTCTGTATTGAAACCCTAGATGAGTTGATAGCTACATCAGCTATTCTCTTTCCAGCATCACTGACTCCATCACACAGCTTCAAAATTATTCCATGTTGCATTTGAATTAGAACCACAGATCTCTTTGTGAGTTATCTAGAACTCCATCAAAAATATATACCTATTTCTGTACTGGCTTGTTGTGATCATGTTCAACACCAGCACACTCCATCTCGATTTAAACCGTAAAAAAGCATCGAGTTTAGCTCGACATTTAGGTATATCGACAACATAATTTCAGCTTCCCTTTCTTATGTAGCAATATACATACCCTTATTACCTGTATTGATTGATTGATTGATTTTTGCTGTTTTAAGCCGAGTCTGCACTATTTCAGCCATATTTCGGCGGTAAATATACAATATGCAAGAGCATGATCTACGTACCAACAGTTTTTGAAATGAAGTGTGCTAGTGACAAACAAATTGAAAAAGATTATCAGCTGTCTTGTCTAAAGTCACAATTTTGCAAGTTTTATGGTTGACACAATGCCCTTGTCAGCAAGTACAATCTATCATTAAGTCAAATGCTGACTGACGATTGTTATACCGAAAGGTGATTTTAAGGACATGATTTACACACTGACTTTTCCATGGATTTTCCAGATTTCCCGATCATGACAAGAAGCACACGGCGAGTTACCTCTTGGCAGGGATGCTATCTTCTCTATGGCACCAGATCCCATTTTTGATTTTTTAAAATGTTTGTATTTGCTATGTTCCCGATTTGTTTTTAATTCACATCAACTTTTGAGCTTGATTATTGGACCATCTCTTGAAAACCCCTTGAAAAATGTTTGAATCCTTTTTCTTTCCGTTCTCAAGATTTATCGCGTCCCTTTTAACAACGAAAATATGACTTTTTGGGGTTCATAGTAGTGTAACGTGCAAGGGAGGTCACTGCTGTGAACCCCCGCGGGCTCGTACCCGTGATAAAAACGGATAGCCCTGAGATGCTGCAAATATACAATGCGCAGTCTTAATCACTTGGTACTGCGTATATAAGGTCTTTACTTGTAGCGAACAAGTGACACTGGCAGGGAAGTCCACACACCAATGCACTTCCACAAGGGACAAGCAGGAATGACCACACCCTTCCCCTTGCGCAGTGACTGGCAGGGATGACCGCACACTTGACACTAAGACACGGTTCTAGACTAGAGACACTGACAGGGATGTCCGCACACCAATGCTCTACCACAAGATGCAGGCAGGGATGTCCACACACCTGATCTTGCGCAGCAACAAGCAGGGATGTCCGCACACTTGCTGCTAAGAGATGCCAATTACAGAGCAGGGATGACCACACACTCTGTCAAGCAATGAGCAGGAATGACCACACACTTGCTACTTAGAACTGTATAATAAAAGCAGGGATGTCCGCACACTTACATGTACACGCAATGTTTTTCAAGTTTGACCTCTAGAACCTTTCTACACAATCGCCAGTAAAAACCTAATATATCCCAAGTACCATATAAAATACTAGTGATTATTTATTTACAAACTAATTAAAAACACTAATAAAGCTTTCAATCAACAAATCTTTAGTAACCCAACTAACGTAACATACAATGATGATTATTGATCACTTTAATTCGAATTCAACTCTAATTAAGTATTTATTTTTAATGAATATGATAAATAATTTAAAATAACAAGGGCGATAGCTTTATCAATAATGAAAATAGAAAATACAGCTTTCCGCTTCATCACCCCCACCCCAGCTTTATGCGCCCTCGCATAAGAAAAACAGACAACGGCATTTTAGAAAATCTAACGACAAAAATCTTGATTGTAATTACCATTCCGCAAAATAAAATATATATGAATATTCTACCCTGCAGAATAGCGATAACTATGCAACCCAAAACATTTACCATTACGCAAAGAAAAATGCAATATTTTGTTCAACCTAATGGTAAATAGAACCAATCAGGTTCGCTTGCTGGCCCTATGTGCTTCTTATAAAACATAATCTTCATGCCAGCGGGGAGGATGGCGTTTGCGTTTATTCTCAACTTCATCTTCATGATCAGTATGAACAATGCTTTCATTCTCTTGGCAATCATCTTGCGCCACAATCACATCCTCTGTATACTAGCTGCGTCTTTGTCCTTCTCAGTCTCCCCATACAGAACTTGTGGATTCTGTAGTCGAAGTCTATCCACGTGAATTACTTGCGTCTTACCACGGTTACCGCAGTTTACTTCGTATAGAAAATCAGAGATATGGCGCAGTATCTCAAATGGACCCCTCCAGTAACTGGTCAGTTTCAAGTACCAACTTTTCTTGTTGGGAAAAACACATACACATCGTCCCCTTTGTCAAACTTTTCCCAATTTAGCTTGGCGTCATGGTGCTTCTTCTGTCTGTGCATTTCACCTTGTACATGTGCTAGAACTGCATTATGAGCTTCCTAAAGTTTTTCTTTCCATTCCCACGCCCATTGGTTTATGTACTTGGTCTGCATCGCTTGGCATTTGATACATGATGTCTAAAGGGGTTGCCACTCCTCGACCTAGCATTAACGAGTTAGGAGTACAACCAGTGGTTTCATGCTCAGCGGAGCGGTACCGCCATCATCAAGTATGGCAAATGCACGTCCCAGTCTCGATGATGTTCGTCAACCTACGAGCGCAGCTTACTGGCGAGCGTTTTGTTAAATCTTTCAACCATACCATCTGATATGGTGTGGTCTGAGTTTTCTTTATACCAAGCAGCTTGCACATATCGGAGAACAACTGGCTTTCATACTGGGTTCCCTGGTCTGAATGGATGGTATATGGGACACCAAAGCGTGTGATTACTTGTTCCACGATGATGTGCGCAACAGTCGCTGCTTCCATGTTGCGCATGGGGAAACACTCCGTCCATTTAGAAAAGTAATCTGCGACAACTAAGATGTATTAGTTGCCTCTCTCTGTCACCGGTAATTCGCTGAGGATGTCGGTGGCAATGCGCTCCATCGAAACACCAGACATTGCAATCTTCATTGGCGCTCTCTTGTTTCTCAGTGGAGCTTTGCTTCGGCTACACTTATCACATTCCGCAATGTATGCCCTCACATCCTCATGGAGCCCTGGCCAATAGTATCTTTGTTTTATCCTCCCACGGGTCTTGCGCACTCCAAAGTGCCCTGAGGACTTGTTGTCGTGGCTCATCGCAAGTGTCGTTCGTCTTTCAGACAAGGGGAGTATGGCCTGTAATTTCTTCGACTTTTCGGGGCTTTCCCATCTTCGGTAAAAAATACCTTCCAATACCTCCAACGAATTAAACTGTGACCACAAAGATTTCAATACTCTGCCCTCACCACTTATCTCTGAGAACTCTGGTCGTTTGCTGGCTAGTACCCAATCTTTTACTTGCTTAATCTGTGCATCAGCATCTTGTAAACTGCGTAAAGATCCTAGATCACCCTGGGTAACGTGCGCAACAACATCATTAGGGCTTTGTTTCTCCCAGTCTACCGTAAACCCACATTGCTTGCAGGGAATGCGGCTCAACGCATCTGCGTTCCGATGCTGAGTAACCGGACGATGCTCGATCTTCATGTCAAACACACTCAGAGTCTCTAGCCAGCGCGCTATCTGTCCCTCTGGACTTTCGAAGTTCAATAGCCAGTGCAGGGAACCATGATCAGTGCGCACTGTAAATCTTTTGCCATAAAGGTAGTGTTTGAAGTATTTACAGAAGTGCACAACTGCAAAAAGTTCCTTACTCGTGACACAATACTGTCTCTCCGCTTTAGTCAGAGTTCGACTAGCGTATGCAATAGGACGTTTTTTTCTATCTATGCACTGGGACAGAACAGCTCCTATAGCAAAATTGATGGCGTCTGTGTCCAGGATAAATGGCTGCTTAAAATCAGGCATGGCTAATATTGGCGCATTACACAGATGGGTCTTAAGACTGTTAAAAGCATCTTGGCACTCTTTTGTCCAGACTAAGGCATTTCCTTTTTCCGTTAGTTTAGTCAGAGGTTTTGCTTTTTCGGCAAACTTCTCTATAAATCTCCTATAGTATCCGCAGATACTTAGGAACGCACCTCAGATATGTTACATGGCTCTGGTCAATTTCTAATTGCTTCTACCTTCTCGGGATCAGTGGCAATTCCGTCTCCCGTTATACATGGCCCAAGTAAAGTACTCTGTGCGGAAAGAGCACACATTTCTTCGGTTTCAATTTGAGTTCGGCATCTACAATGCGGTCAAAAACTTTCGCCAGGTTTTCAATCATATCTTCGAATGTTCGCCCCACAACAATCACATCATCCAGATTAATCAGGCAAATTTCCCATTGAAGACCAGCCATGACGGTCTCCATTAACCTTTGGAAGGTAGCCGGCGCGCAGCTGAGTCCAAATGGCATCTTACGGAACTGGAAAAGGCCTTTGCGCGTAACAAATGCTGTCTTGGGTCGGTCTTCCTCTTTCACGGATACCTGCCAGCATCCCGAACTTAAGTCCAGTGTTGAAAACCACGCATTTCCGGAAAGGCTGTCCAGCGAATCATCAATTCGCGGTAATGGGTAGGCGTATTTTATGGTCAGTCCATTCAATTTCCGGTAGTCCACACAGAGGCGAGTACTGCCATCCTTCTTTCGGACCAAGACAACACCTGCTGCCCAGGGACTAGATTAGCGCTCTATAACTCCTTCTTCCAGCATATCATTTACATGCTTGTCTATTTCTTCGGCAGCATGGAAAGGGACACGTCGCAAAGGTTCCTTTATGGGGTGAGCGTTGCCAACATCTATCCCATGCTCAACCACGTTTGTGGTACCCAAGTCAGAGCTACTGAGTGCAAACGCATGGGAGTATTGTCACAAAAAGTCTCTCACTTTGGATATCTGGTCTTCTGGTCCCTGCACTGCGCAGAAAGATGGCATTTCCGCAATGTGAGTGCCACTGTAAATGGTTCGACTTTCTGGTCCCATATTCAGCATTCGAATTGGTACAACTCTATCTACTTTGACTAAAGTCCTACCAAGAGTACCTGTTGATACGAACTTTTCATTTGGTTCCACTAACCCATGCATCATTGGAATGCTTTTGCCCTCCGGCGCACACACTCTTCCCTTTATGATTACCTCTTGATTTGTCGGAAGTGTCACAGTGTTCAGCGCTACGATATGATAACACCCATAACTTCCTTCTTTTATGAGGTTGTATTGTTTTCCATTAATGCACATTTTCTTCTTTGCCACATCAATTGTGCATCCATTTTCTTCCAGAAAATCAAGGCACATAATTCCATTATTGCTCAGGTCTGCAACGACACTATCTAGTTTGCAAGAGAACCCCTTTATTTGTGTTGGAAAGGTTCCCTTACCGCTTATCTAGAGACAGTTGCCACCAGCATCCAGAATGTCACGACTGAATGAGTCAAGCCTAGGTCGGTCCTCTTCTGGAATTCTACTCATCAGTTCTGTAGATATTAGGCTGACTCTCGCACCTGTGTCTACCAATAGCTTCGCCTTTACGCCACAGACGTCCATTTCAAGGAATAGGCCAGTGTCCATTCCGACTGGACTTTCTCACCGGTTTTGACACTTCTGCTGGAAGACTTGGCGTCTTTTGCCTTTGCACCATAACTTTCTGGGCGGTCTCTAGTAGAGGACGTAAATGGAGGTTTAGCTCTGCAATCCTTGCGCAGATGTCCTGGTTTACGACAAAAGTAGCATAATTTCTCTGTTCCCAATGTTTGGGTTGCTTCCCTTGGTCTGGATGGCCGTGAACTTTCACTGTGCTAAGCCTTTATTTCTTTTAGTTCTCTCTGCAAAGACTCAACCTTTGCGCTTAATTCCTTAAGCATTGAGACAGTTCTCCCGTCCACGGTTTCAACAGTAGTTGGACGCGCATAATTCGTTTTCTCAGCTCTGTTGTAAGCTTCTAATTCGACAGCCAATTGTATAGCGTCATTAAGATGTTTAGGACGTGCCTGTTTAATGCGGATGCGCATTTCCGAGTCGACCAATGCGTCCACAAATTGGTCTTTAGAGAGCGTTTCCCGAATCTCAGCTGACGCACTGGGGTAGGCTAAGTTGGAAAGTCTGCGAATGGCCTGTTCAAACTCTGGCAGAGATTCTCCAGCTCTTTGGCGTCGCTCACGCATCTGCACCCTGTATAGCTCAGTTTGACTCGGGGGTGCAAATCTGTCTTCAAGGGCTTTAACAAGTGTCTGGTAATAGGACTTTGCCCATTTTGGCATGTTACCTAACACTCCTTGCGCACTTCCTCGAAGAGAAACTGCTAGATATAATCCCTTCTGATGATATTTCCATCCACTTATTTCTGCACATGCCTCAAAATGCGCATGATAATCCAACCAAGGTCCACTGCCATCATACGTCGCTGGTTTCATCATTTGTCTTGGTGATGGAAACTGTGTTAGCGCATCGTCTCCCCTTTGAGGACTCGTAAATCTTACTCTGGATCTCCTTCTTGTTATCCCAGGGAGAAGAGAATCATATGGATCGTCTCTGTAAAGTTCTTCATGACTAAGTCTCAGTCTAGGTTTGTCGTTTTGCGCCGCTTCTCCATCAAAACTTGTAGGAGACTCTGGAGGACTGTAATTGCGAGGTCTTTCTCCGGCTTCTGTAAACATGTCCCGGAGAGATTGTCCTGTAGACATTTCTTCAAGGATAGGTGCGCACTGGGCTAGCACACCACCATGCTGATGCATTGATGACTTTTCTTCAGTCTCTCGCAATTCTCTGGATATTCAAGACACGCCAACACCTGAGTCTCTTACTTTTTCTTTTATACGCGGGGTCACTGAAGTCGACGACTTGAAACTTCTGTTCCTCAGACTTTCTTCCTTCAGCTCTGCAAGCTTTTCTTCTATCAAAGATAGTCCTTTGTCCACGTCTTCCATCCCACCGCTGCCACCAGATTTTATGTAACGTGCAAGGGAGGTCACTGCTGTGAACCCCCGAGGGCTCGTACCCGTGATAAAAACGGATAGCCCTGAGATGCTGCAAATATGTACAATGCGCAGTCTTAATCACTTGGTACTGCGTATATAAGGTCTTTACTGGTAGCGAACAAGTGACACTGGCAGAGAAGTCCACACACCAACGCACTTCCACAAGGGACAAGCAGGAATGACCACACCCTTCCCCTTGCGCAGTGACAAGCAGGGATGACTGCACACTTGACACTAAGACACGGTTCTAGACTAGAGACACTGGCAGGGATGTCCGCACACCAGTGCTCTACCACAAGATGCAGGCAGGGATGTCCACACACCTGATCTTGCGCAGCAACAAGCAGGGATGTCCGCACACTTGCTGCTAAGAGATGCCAATTACAGAGCAGAGATGACCACACACTCTTTCAAGTAATAAGCAGGGATGACCACATACTTGCAATTTAGAACAGTACAATATAAGCAGGGAAGTCTGCACTCTTAACATGTACACGCAATGTTTTTCAGGTTTGACCTCTAGAACCTCTCTCTCTAAACAATCGCCAGTAAAAACCTAATAAGACCGCGGAACATTAACTGGCAAAATTGGAAATATACAGCTTACGTCATTTCTATCTGTTACAATCAAAACATTCAGTGATAGACAGCGTAATGGGCGGGTACAATTCGACGCGGACGTGGGGAAAACATCGGATTGAAATTGCAGATCGAAATTCATTTTCAATCCACCTCAGCTACGCTAGAAGGCACATTACTGATTGACCAAAAAGACAGTATAATTTCAATTTTTGTAGTTTGAATTTTTTTGTTCAGTGTTTTAAAAAATATATAAAGGGACAAATATTTCATTTCTGTTTGGTAAATATATGTTTGTGTTAGGGGATGGGGGCTTAACAATTTTAAATAAAGTTGTCCGACATTTTTTCAGTGAGAATAAGTATAAAACTCATGCACTCGTATAATCCTAGAAATAAAATCTGTTGTCATGTTACATGTACATGTAAGTCATGACCTGACTCGAAAATTTTTTACCCCCCCCCCCCCCCCCCATCTAGAATCAAATATCTCCTGAAAAATAATCTTTGTCTTCTATAATCTTTCGCGTCCCTAAAATTATAAGCTTAAACTCGTATTAATGTGAACTTCAAACAATATATGTATTCGGGAGCTGAAATTAGTTGATTTTTGGATCATATATTCACTCTTAGCTTTGAAAACAGTTCAGTTGGATTGAAAATGAATTTCGATCTGCAATTTCAATCCGATGTTTTCCACACGTCCGCGTCGAATTGTAGCGTAGCTGAGGTGGATTGAAAATAAATTTCGATCTGCAATTTCAATCCGATGTTTTCCCCACGTCCGCGTCGAATTGTACCCGCCCATTACGCTGTCTATCACTGAATGTTATGATTGTAACAGATAGAAATGACGTAAGCTGTATATTTCCAATTTTGCCAGTTAATGTTCCGCGGTCTTATATCCCAAATACCATATAAAATACTTAGTGATTATTTATTTACAAACTAATTAAAACACTAATAAAGCTTTCAATCAACAAATCTTTAGTAACCCAACTAAAGTAACATACAATGATGATTATTGATCACTTTAATTCGAATTCAACACTAATTAAGTATTTATTTTTAATGAATATGATAAGTAATTAAAAATAACAAGAGCGATAACTTTCGCAATAATGAAAATAGAAAATACAGCTTTCCGCTTCAGTAGTATCAACTGCATCACGAAACGCATTCTTTGACGTTTGTTGGTACTTCGAGCTCCTTCTTGTTTCAGCATCTTCAATTAAATACAAAATTTAAATGTTTTGTACAAAGACTGGTATGTTATAATGCAATTCTGTGCATGAACACGGCAAAAACAAGGATCCCCGGATATTATACCAAAACTTTGAAAATTACATTAATTCTATTTGCCGAAAAATTGCAAAATAGAAAGTACAGGCATGGTTTTTTTATTCTCTCTAATAGAGTGAAAAGATTGAAATCAAAATTAAACCGCTTTTATTGTCAACTGTAAACCGATAATGATGTAACCATCTTTTTGAAACAACCGTTACTGAATCATAAAATTATATTGATTGTAATATTGACGAGATCGATCGTTGTTCGTTATCTTTACAGTTGTCATTAGTTGTTAGTGGGCCCTTATGTCTAGATAGTCAGCAAAGCATCCAAATATCAAACAGATGTGACATACTCTGTAGTCTTTCTTTTTCAAATCACTGGGATATATCGTGTCGACACATGAATGAGAATAACTGTTGTAGATTGATAAAACGTCGTCGATATATCTGAATGTCACATTGAAAGACATCGTAAGTGTTTTCTTATCATGTAGAAGTGTTTGAATAAATTTCCTGTTGATGGCCAAGCACATGCAGAAAAATTTCCTGAGTTCTATACTTATTAAAGGAGCAGTTGCTCATGATATGAAACGCGTAGTATTCAATTCAATGTAGGGAATGGTTGTGTATTCTTTAGAAGAAAAAAAGTAAGTTTCGAAGTTATTTACTTAAAAATAAACTGGTGATTAAAATTTTCTAAAAGTTCTTTGGAGTTTTCAAACGCCCATCTCCAGCTCCTGGGCCAGGATTAAACGTCTGAAGTTTCTCCTCTACAGCGGTTTATATTTTTTTAGAGGAGTAAACCTAAAGGCTTGGAAGAGCATTGGCTGGACCCCGCGATGTATCTTTGTAAGTTTGAAAAAAAAGTTTTGGAATCGAGTTTAGGTGCCGTGGATTGAACAATTTATGAATTACAGTTTGCAGATTGTGATAAGTAATCAAAGAATCAAATTTTATTTTAAAAAGCAATCACAAGTGTAACTTTTTCTGAGTTGGTAACAGTAACGTACATGTACATTTCACAAAAATCACTTAATTTCAAAACATCTCAATCGAGTCTGATACATGTGTTTCATATTTGGATATTTTACTTGAAAAAGACGTTAATGGTAATCTAACAACCAAGTTCTATTATAAACGTGATGACTTTAAGTTTTCTGTCGTCAAGTTCCCTTACTTATGCAGCAAATATACCTTCATCACCTGCATACGGAGTTTATATACATGTATCTCAGTTGATTCGATACGCAAGAGCATGCTCTACGTATAAACAATTTCTAAAACGAGGTAAATTATTGAAAAGCAAGTTGATGAAACAAGAATATCAGCAGTCTCGTTTATAGTCATAATTTCATTAGTTCTATGGTCGATACAATGACTTTATCAGCAAATACAATTAATCATTGAGTCATGATCAAATGCTGACTGAGTTTTACACGGAATTGACGACGGATTTTACCGTTATTTCCCGATCTTGACAAGGAGCACATGGCGGATGTGACCGGTCGGCAGGGGATGTTCACTCGTCCATGACACCTGATCTCACCTCTGAGGTTTTGGAGGTCCGTGTTTGCTCTGCTCCTATTTTGTATTGTTGTATGGACTTTTGATCTTGAATACTGTTCGTTATCTCTATCTGTTTCACATATCTACATGTAATAGTTTTATTAGTGACATTCCTAGCTCACAGTCATCACACATTGACTTTTACGCTCATCACTCCAGATACATCTTTTGCATCATATTTTCGAGTTTGAGTATTTAAAATTCGGATATCGACAAATCAAGGATATAACAACAATACAATATATGAATATGAACATTGAATGTAACCAGCTGACCCATTGAATAACATGCATGCATTGTGTATTTACTATTTAAATGCATGGTATGTAATCGGACTAACCCACATTGTAAAGGTTTATAGATTGATTTCTTTCATAGAAAATATAACCATAATGCATATTTTTAGAATCGATTCATTGTACTTTATGATACGCAATTTTCTGTAAACGGACTGTTCGAGTCTTCCTTCCTGTGTTAAGTTAGACTCTCTATTTTGTTGAAATCATCTTATGTACAATAATGTTGAACTTGGATTTAATTTTCCTTTTGGATGTTGATTTCACAATACTGAATTTATGCTGTACATGCATATAAACTTTTCAAAAAAATGACTCTCACCTTTGCCAAAATTCTTAGGGACTATGTCGACGTTTTGGATGACTGGCAAAGAGAAGTTGACAATATTAGAAAAATGCACCATGAGATATGGAAAGAAAGCAGGTTTTATCCTATTGTTAAACAACATAGAGCAGGAAGCCGCGTAGAAAAGCAGTGTCGCATCCTTCCAATGGGAAAACAAACTGATGTAGATTATAAATTTGAAGTAACAGGAATAACTGTTGAAATTAAAAAAAGATCAGGACTGTTCTGGAAAGTTAGTGCACTATCAAAAGCACATGGGAAAATATTTGTGACGAAAGAAACTAAAAACGAACTTATGAACAAGCCACACTATTCTGAGATATTCACAGAAAGCGTGTTTGTTTGGAACATGGAGGAGGAAGCATATTTGTTGTTGCCAGGGCCCTTCAAAGAGAAGGTGGTAGAGATGAGTAAAGAGAAGGTGGTATAATAGATTATATAGATGAAAATTTTTCTCGTGACTCTCTCGCGAAAATAAGGTGTCGCGAAAATTTAGTGATTTACAGTATCAGAAGGATGTCAGACCACCAGTGAACAGTCCCTCAGTCCCCGGGCAGGGGGCCGTGAATGTGTACGATATTGTCCCTTGCTTGAGAATCTCTCAGTGGCCACCCAGTGTCCGCAAATGAACGGAAGACAATTGTTCTGACCAAAAAGCTTTGAACAAGACATTTCGGTCAAACATAGCAAAGACCGAGTCGCTATTTGTAGTCCCAGCGGGGAATCCGACGTCTCAGGAAAAAGATCTTGAGTTCAGGCTCTCTTTCTCTCTTCTGGAGGTCAAATGCTTCGAGGAACTTTCCTCTTATGCAAGGAAACTGTATGGCTTGGTAAAATATGTCTTTAAAACGAAATTAGAATGCATAGATTTACTGGATTCTTACCATATTAAAAGCCTTTACTTTGACATGATTGATAAAGAAGAATGGAGTTCTCATGATTATTTAAAGGATCTACTGCATTTCTTTACAATTGTAGAAAATGCTTGCAAGAATGAAACAGTTAAACATATCTTTATAGAAGATTGCAATATATTTCCTTTGCATAAAACAGACAGGAAAAATAGAATAGAAAAGACTGTAGAAGTTCTTGGTCGGAAATCTAATGATATTGTTGAAGAACTACACATTCTTGTCCGGCGTGATTTACATGTACCGGCAGGTGAAGATGAAAGTTGGTTATCCCTGACCGAGAAGGAAATAGGAATACGACAGAAAGAAATAAAGAAAGAAATCGTCAACGGCTATCTAACAAGATTACTTAGCTTAATAACTTATTCTCTGTACGAAAACCAAGAGCAAAATACCCTTGAAATTGCTATTCGAAGAGTTAAAAATTTGTTTCTCGAGTATTCACAAGATAAACATGTTCATCGAATGATACCTATGGTAAATGCTTCACTGGAACAACTGGGAACGACTGAACTAATAGATAAGGCTATGAATAAGTGTCCAGAAGCAGATGAGGTCAGTTGGAAAGTTCATCTTGCTTTTGAAGCATACTTGCATCAGGACTTCAAACACGTCTATGAATATTTGAAAGACATTTTAACATACACTCCAGCGAGTAAAAGAACTTTCATAGGAGTAAGTATTACAAGCTATCACAAGAACTTTGAACTTGACAAACCCCTTCACTATGCGATTTCTACTCTAGAGAAAAAGTCGAGGGAACACAAATGCCCCCGTTTTTATCTGGATCCTGTTTTTCTTGCTCATCATCTAAAAATCCAAGTAAAGCTAAAAACAGAAGGTAAAGAACCAGGACAGACAGATATAGAGAAACTGGAAGAGTTGTCCGTCTGTCTGTCGGAGAGGGAGCCGTATCTGGGACGGTTGTCCTACAGGTACTCTGGAATATTACTACTTCAGGGATATAAACCGTTACTGGATGATTATCATCTTGCTTTCAAAACCATCAACAAAGAAAACCTTGATGGCTTTAATCAAAGACTATATGCCACAAACTTTGATCTGCGTTAGCTGAAAGGTGTGAATGTTCCTTTGTGATTCTAAGATAAAAGTATTTGATAAAATTCATGATACTTTTTATTGGACTTCGAATTCTTACCACCATTGATAGAACAAGTCCAACAGTGTACACTATAGTTTACACTCGATCACTGTCTGACAATTTACATAGGTTAATAAAATAAAGAAAATCTTTGTTTAAATCCCACAGTTAGTGTTTTTGGAACAGAAGTAATCATATGCTACACAAAACTTGGAAAAATATCAACTTCAATAACTGACATTTCCAATCTGTCGAAAGTAACTCGAAACCAATTTGTACACATGTATCATCTAAGCCCTGTTGTTACAAGAACTATTTATGAATTCATATGAAGCAAATTTTGTTAAAATAAACATGTGCATGATGAGAGGAAGAAAACACTTGCTTTGAGTTTCAGCTCGACATTTAGATATATCGACGACACGTTATCAAAACAACAGTTTCTTCAATCCTTATATCGACTCGAAATTTCTGAACCTGAATTAAGATACCACAGAGTCTCACAAATCTGTTTCATATTTAGATATTTTACTAGAGAAAGACGTCAAATAAACGTTATGATAAAGGTGTTGTCCTCATTTTCTTTTTTTTTTCAACTTCCCTCTCTTATTTAGCAATGTACCCTATCTCATCTTTGGAATAAAATAATTGCGATTATCTTAGATCCACCAGCAATCCCCACCGTGTTTTTTGTTTGTTTTTTAACTGCTGATATTTCAAGAACGTTCATCGAGACGGAGTTTTTAAATTAAATTAAATTAATTGAATTACGATAATTACTTTGCAAATGAAATGCACATACATGTATAGTTTACGGACAGCAGGTCATGCGTTGAGTATAAGTGCAATCATTTTGTAGTTTAAAGAGTAATGAATTTGATACCATTGGTTGCATGGCCTATAAATAGATCGACGGAACAGAAACATTTTGAAATTTAAATAGAACGATCAGAAGATTAGAATTAATACAGGATTTTCAGTGCTGTGAATACATATCATTGCAAAAGAGCATATCTAAAAAGAAATTCCTCTGGAAGGAAGATAATTTTCAATTCAGTATTTAAGTACCAGACGAACTTCCAATTTTGATAGGAATTTCAACGCACACGTGCACCAAATTAGATGCAATGAGTACTCCAGGTAGAAATCTACTAAGGGTTAAACTCTTTTTCTGAAATAAGTTACATAATAAATAATTTAAAGCTTTAAAAAAAAAAAATCGTCAAAATTGAATTGAGTATGCCTGGTGAGGATAACGTCCTTTTTTAATTTTTCATCTTCCTTTCATAATTTACATGTTCTTAAAATTACGTAATGCAGGACAAAAGAAGACTTTAGACACACTTGAGTTTTAAAGAACCTTCATAAATTATTTTAGAAATTTAATGAAGGGCTTCCTTCATACATGTAATTGATTTTTAAGAGGCATTGGTTTTTGCAAATCATTCATTCTTGTGATATAGAATTTAAAAAAAAGTTTTTTTTAAAAGACTGATATGAAGGAAATAAACAATTTAAGTGATTAATTAATTTATTGATTGTAGGATCATCATTTGAACATTGCATGTTATCAATCTTTCAGGGGCATGTGATGAATATGAGATAGATTCAAGGCTAAAATTATATTTAGAAACTCTGGATTCCCGACAACGTATGGTGGAGGGGATTCGACTCTTCCATCATAATATTTGGTCCAAATATAAAAATCGCAATGCTCTTATAATTCAGCATCGATCTGGAAGTAGGGTTGAAAAACAAACTAGAATTTCTCCGAGTGACACCCACTCTGATATAGACTTTATGTTAGAGGTGAATGGTATCCCAGTTTCTGTCCAAGAGAATGAAAACGTGTTCTTCCAACCGACATCAAGAGATGGTTATTACGGACGAGTTCTGATTAGCAATAACTTCAAAGATTTCCTGATGATGGACGCACGATTGAAAACCATATTCAACAATTCCTGCCTTACACTAGATAAATTTTCAAATAGATCAGTGCTGGTACCGAGAGAATTCAAGGAGAACGTGTTGCGTATAAGTGAGTTTGAGTACAAACAGAGTAAGAGACAATCTAGCTCTAGTCCATCAGTACCCGGAAAAGGCGTCGTCAATGATTATGATGTTGTCCCGTGTCTGAAGCTAAAACAATGGCCAAATGAAACACAGTCATGGATTCAAAGAGGGAAACATGGAACAGTGTTTGATTTTTCATGGAGGCAGAAAGTGTACCATGAAGCTCCCGTTTTCCTTGTTGCGACAGGAGACCCAAGTTCTTATTTTCAACATGAACAATTTCGAGTTTCATTTTCAATGATTGAAATCGAGTGCTTCAAGAAACTGCCAGACGCCGCACGACGTCTTTTTGGTCTAGCAAAGTATATAGTTAATCGCCTTCTTTCTTCTGTGAAGTTTCTTTCATGGTTCCATGTGAAGTATCTATTGTTTTGGATGGTTGAGGTAGAGAACGAAACTTATTGGAAAGAAGTATTGCCTCTTTCTTTTATCATGCGACTAATGGACACTATCCGCCGATCAATTCGCGAGGGGACGATCAAACATTTCTTCTTGGACGATTGTAATATTTTCCCTGAAAGCAAAAGAACATATGAGAGAGAACGTTTCTATGAATGTATTCTGACGGATAAACAGATAATTATAGACTGTATAAAAAATCTTCTTCAGATCGAAATGCAAGGTTCTCTCTTTGACCTCTCAGCTCCAATAATAAATAAAGATATGGAAAAAAGTTCATTAAAAAGCAATGTTGAGGTGTATTTGACAAGGCTTTTAAGCGTGATAGTCTATGTTTATCTGGAATCATGTGGTGACCAAAATTTTCGCCATGAGTTTAGGGAGGAAATACTCAAGGACTGCAGACAGGAAAAATGCTTGGTAAAATTAGTGCCACTAGTGGAATTATATCTTTATGATATTAAAACAGATTGTGATAGCTTTAATTATTGGATCCACCATGCTTTTATATCTTACATGGATGGAAATATTGAAAAGAGCTCGATTTTGTGTTCCCAATACAGGCACTGCACGGATAATGATGACTATGTAATCGGAGTCTCCATCATGAAACACCACAAAAGTCTAAAATTAGACGCTCCTCTTCTGTACGCTCTCAATGAACTAGAACGTCGGGCTGGGACATGTCCTCGCGTATGCATACATCCGACGTTTTTATCGCGTCACATTCTTGTCCAGGGCGAACTGAGAAAAAATAACATATGTGTAAAACGCTTGAAGGAAGCCTTTTCTGATCTGGTGGACTTGAGTAAGACGCTTTGTGAAAGAACGCCGTATCCTGGTTCCTTGTCGTACAAGTCTGTGGCCATGCTTATCCTCCAAGGTTATTACGAATACTTCAAAGACAAACAGATACAGATTTAATATCGGAATACCTTGAGATACATAGGATCCAGTAAACATCTGATCACAACTTGTAGTTTTGATATTACATAGATAAATATTACCAAAATGTTTTTTTGTAAAGCCCATCAAAAAGAATTGTTACTTTATAATAAGCACATACATTAAACATTCGTTGTCTGAATTTTTTGCATGGTTACTTGAAATTCTCATTAAAATTGAAAATGCAAGCATTAATAGATGTTTTTGCATTGATAGCCAGATTTCTTAATGACAGAAATATCTAGCTAACAAATAAAATCAAGCTAGAAAAAAATTCACATCAAGCATGGACCTTTGAAAGGTCACAGATGGAATCAGATGCCATGAGAAATAAGCTTCCCTGGTTTATGGTCACGCACGCTGTGTGCTCCTGGTCATGATCGGTCAACCAAAAAAACATAGTAAATAATTCAGTGTGAATATACATGTACCCACCTAATAAATTGTATGAAAAGTTCAATCAACATTCAAATTAATAACAGATTGTATTCGTTAACAAATATATTGTATTGACTACAGAATTTGCGAAATCCTAAATTTACACGGGATTGTTAATATCCCTAAACGAACAACTTATTTGTCAACAGCTTGCCTTATTTCTGAAATTTTTCATATTAGTGATTGAATTCTTGGTTTAAGCAGCTCCTCTCAAAGATTACAATTATATTGGGAGTACATTGCATAGTTTGATATTTAATCTAAGGATTAGGAGAGGGAAGACTAATGATGGACATTCCTTAATCTTATATTAGTATAAAGTAAAATTTGTTCTGAATAGTTTATTTTCAAAACCCTATTCTTTTGATTTTGATAACTTCAGTCCCGTTTAGGTTTCCTTCTTAAAAGTCAGAAAAAATAGCTTTTAGTTGAAAAAATAGCTTCCAAGAGCTAATTTGCAAACACAGTTTTGAGAAAATGTATTCAGTTTAATAATGTAAAGGGTAAGGTTAAGATAACAAGAAATATCAATAACAGATGAAGATATTTGAACTTAAAAGCGTGTTTACATGGTCCATCAGCCGCAAAACGTATCTATACTGTTCGAGTCACTAAGTATCTTCAATACTGGCCAAAGTGCAATTATGTTAACAATCTTTTCTCCCCTAGATGAAAGAATAGAATCAAAAAATCTTTCGAGGGTTTAAAGCATCTTTCATTTGCTTCAGTTTTCTTGTCGTCATCTTAATGCAAACACAGTGCTTCCACTTCCGGATAAAAACCAGCCTTGTTTTACATGTTGTTTCATATCAGGATACAGTTCTACTGTTGATTCACACAAATAGTTGGCGATGTAGGCATCGGACGTTTCTAGAAACTCCTTAGACGATATTGTTTTTAATTCTTCATACTTTTCTGACGAAAGCTCTTTGTAATGCTTCTCTCGGAAATTACGGTACACTTGACCAGTGTTACATCTTATGTTGGGGGTCTTATACCTTAAGTCCAACGAATTTTCATTGATTGGTTCAACTTTTTCACCAATTCCCAGAACATTTGCACATTCAACATCATACAGAAAAAATGGCACATCAGCACCAACGGTTTCGCCTATCTGACACAGTTCTTCTGTTGTAAGACTCAGTCTACAAGACTCGTTCACCATCTGTAGAAATGTGGCGGCATTTGAAGAGCCACCTCCCAGACCGCCAAATTCAGGTATCCTCTTGTCAACCACCACTTTGAACTTACGGAAAAATTCCCTGATCTGGTCACATTTTAGGTTTCTTTCAAGTAAAGATCGGTAAGACCTGTAAATGGTGTTGTCTTCTCGAATGCATGAAAAGTCCCCCTCTAGAACAAAATCGTTTTGAACACTTGAAACAAATTTAACTTCATCGTAAAGATTCTCAAGTCTCATAAATCTCGATAAGAATTCATGATATTCTCCACGTTTCTTTGTCACCTTCAAAAATATGTTAACTTTTGCATAACTTTTCTTCGATTTTACCAATAGATGTTGTCGGTCCAATACAATATACTCAGTATTGCTTGACATGTGCTGCAGTAATATATGTTTGATTTATTTGAACAGACTTTTAAAAAAATTGGCATGCACATCGACGCCTCTTTACAGTAACTTGAATGTATGTATGCTGAAACAATACTGGCTTTTGTGGATCGATATATACCACTATATAAAAAATATCTGATTGTTTTTCAGAAAGTCTAATTACGAGTGCAAGCTTTCAGAACTTTTGGGCATAAGCCAACTAGGAATTGGAATCTAGATGACGAATTTAATAATATATTACGGGTATCTTAACTTTAATGAATTAAAATGATTACTGATGCAGCGTTCGCTTTTTTTTTTGTACAGCGGTGACAACAAACTGAGGTTCTGGTTGATAAAGCTGGCTGGGCACTTTGCTCCACAACCAAGTTCTAAACGTACTCGCTGTCTAGCCCTTATTCAGGATTGCTTCACTTTTTTCGCAGGAGGGCTATTCTATAAATAATGTCCTGAACTATGACATAACACAGATATCATATGACATTAAGCTTGACTCTCTCTCTCTCTCTCTCTCTCTCTCATGGTTGAATCTTTAATGAATTGATATCAGTTTATGTGACCACTTTTTCTCTGATATTTTTATTGTGAGAAGCTGAAAAAACAAGGGTTATTCGAGACACTGCATTAAAAATGAATGGTAGAGAATTAGAAAACTAGAGTGAAATGAAACGCTTCATTATACATGTTATAGCTGCTGTAAAACTTGTTAAGAATCCCAAAGAAATCTTCACTGAAATTTGTGAAATTTACAGCAACCAATGCCTGTTTTATAGACACATGAGCAGGTGGATTTCAGTGAACTATAATGATATAAGGGGCATCAAATGTGAGTACCGTCCTTGGCGACAAGGACATACAACAACAAATGTTCTTTTTCCCAAAATTCAACAAATCATCACTGATTGTGTTGACTTTAAAACACATAAGAAACTTGATAGGCGTCGATTTTGGGGTAGTTCTAATATTTTAAAGAACTTTTTGACAGTAAAAAAGCTTAGTACTCAATGGGCACCCTATGTTTTGAAAAATGAGTGAAAACGACAGCGTGTAGGAATATCTAAACAATTAATTCAAAAGATCAGAAATTGTAGTTATCCACGTTTGCCGGAAAATCAAACAGACAATGAAACTTGAATCCATTGTTTTAAACCCTCAAAACAAATTTATAATAAGATGCTTGACAAAAACAGGAAAGGTCTGAAAAGACCGAAGAGGACAAGGACGGTTTTATATGCTACTGTCTTAAATTCTAATTCGAGGAGGTAGTTCAATTTCTGGATCTGGACGAGTCTAGAAAGCAAAATTTTTGCAAAAAAATCGAAAGGTTTATGAGAGGAAGGAACCAGAATCAGGAATCCACTACTTAATTTAGTTTCATGAAAGCATCCAAATCCACACTCCTTGGAGAGTAAAGGTGTTTTGGGGATAAACAGGAAGTTAATGTTTTGTCCAACCAACAATATTCGCCAGATCTGTCTCCCTTTGATTTGGTTCATTTCCCCAAACTTGATTAAAAAAAAAACCCATTGGAAAGAAGAAACAAGTCCAGGAAATCATAGGATCTGCCATATTGTAGTCTACGAAGGGTCATACTCAAAAATGAGTTCTAAAACAATCAGAAATTGGATAAAAATGTTTCGGACATTTGTTTTAATTAGAAGAGAATACTTAACTGTTTAGGTTGTGTCATGTTGTAAATTTTGAATTTACCGGGTGGCAGTAAATACAAAATTTACATTGTAAATTTTGTATTTGCAGTCAATACAAAATTTACATCGTAAATTTTGTATTTACTTCCACCCGGTAAATACAAAATTTACAACATGACAGTTGAATCATTAAGACTAGATCATTAAAAAGCGTATTTTGCTTCTTTCTGAGCACTGAGGATATTACTTATTGAACATCCCTTGTATCTCTAAGTTCCCTGGTTTACTTTTCAATAGTGCTATAACTTCAATCCTAGCCTTTTTTAACTTCTCACAGCATTGTCACATTACTAATGACCTTTTCCCCCCAACATTGAAACTAATTTCTAATCTCGTCAGTAAAGACAACTTGAATCTGCTTCTGCAGCCTATATAGAAAAGGGCTACGCCATCATAGCAGGGGTAAACAGGCTCCTGGACTATACCATTAGTCCTAGTCCCACCAGTGTTTGGAAGGTATGGACCCTTATTTATTACTTTTTTTAAAAGTCAGACTTCTTCTCCGATCCCGATCTCATTCACAAGACTGTCTTACACATCGGACTCGTTATTCCAAAATTACCGCATCACTTTGTTTTGTGTTCTGGGCCGACTCATTGACTGGAGCGATGTTTTATTAAAAATCGATGACATTTACCATAATGTACCCCATGTATTATGGGAAACAACAACCAAAAACTGCCTTTAAGAAAAGCACAATCTGTTCCCGAATCACAGGTAGTGTTGTTACTTTTTTTATGAAACTGTTAACTGATTACAAGAAAATGAAGTATACTTGGTCTTTCCCCCCCAGCTTTGTATAGTTGGACACCCGCACTATGACCGCTAAGAAATACCAACCAAAAATCCTTAATACTACTGATTTTTGAGATAGAAGAAAAATCATGACAGTATGGTCTATGATTTATTCGTTTTATGAATGAAAATTTTTGACACATCTTCATAAGTCATTTTAATAGTATAGATATATTTTTTGATTGCAGTTTTTACAAGTTACCAATCCTGATCTAGTCAGAGATAAAAATAGGGGATCTGCGAGGCTAACTCGAGGAAAGTCCCAGGATGGATTGGACATAGCAATAAGTACTCCAGAAAAGCCTGCGTTAAATGTACCCCTGGTAGAGGCCCTCTTTCTTCCAGATTTCCCAATAAAGGGAGATGCTCAAGGCCAGGAATTTGAGGTATCCTACAGTTATGAAGAAATGTTAAAGGCATTTAATTGAAATCATTGTTGATCTGATATTTTTTACTTAAGCCACACCAATAAAATTTATTGTTCTTTGGACAACTGACCCCAAAAAATTGGGGTGAGCGAGTGATTTGATAATTATAATATTAAAATTTTTATCAACAAAATTTCCAGGCGGTGAAGTGAAATGATGGAGTGGGCGATTATATATTTTTTGTTTTCCTTTACATTTCTAGAGTAAATCATTACCAAATCTTTTCCAATTGCCCTGATCATGCAAGACTTTCAATACTCCAATGTTTAGAGTATCATTAGGGCATTTGATACAGGTTTCTCATTGTATAAAGGTACAAAATTCTGTAAATAAATCTCCTAGTAATATAGAATATTTTAAACTCTCCTATGCACCCGAAACCTTTGGTCTTTTCTGGAATCCATGTTTTTTTCTCCTGTATAATATTTGCTTGGTTTAATACATGTACATTCAGGGATTTTCCACTACCCCGTGTAGGGCCGAATATGGGCCCCATTCCCAATTGCAAAACCCCTCCCTTTTTCCCAAAAATGAACTGCCTATATTCAATTTTTGAAAGAAGAAGAACTCAAGAAGGTAACCTGAACATAATTCACAAAATATAAACATGTTTAGGTGTGGAAATTTGAATGAAATGAACAAAATTTTGAAGAATCTTGGGTAAAACTTTATTATAATGATCAATTCTCTGATTCATAGTTCTGAATAACAACGTAAAAGATCAATTTTTATTCATCTTAAGTATTTATTTCTCGAAAAACATCATACAATAAAATTTCCCAATGTGATAAAATGTCGTAAAATTCCCAATTCCAAGGGCCTGGGCCCCATTCCCAAAAATGAGTGGAAAATCCCTGACATTTAGGCACCGACATTTATCACTGTTAAAGAGTGTTTGTTACCTCCATCTTTTACATATATTTGAAAACATATCAATAAAATGTGATGTGATCAAGACTATGAACAATCACATAAAACTGTCCAATTACAACAGCACTACCGTTATCATTATTTTTTTGTATTTATGCACAATATCAGAAGCTGAACATCGCCCCAAATTTTACTTCACATAATAAAAAAATAAGACTTTGTAGAACTGTCGACAAGTATGTCTCATTACTATTTATCATTTTAAAATAAAGTATCAAAGATGTTTAAATATAATCTGGCTAATCTACGACAGCTTGGAATTAGTACATGTAAACACGGAATCTGTTTAAAAATTGTCTGATGTGGAAACGATTCTACCTACAACTTGCATGCACTGTGATTCAACTGGCGGGAAATGGAACGAAAAATTCCGGAAGCGGGAAATTTGAAATAATATTATTTTTTACATTTCTCTAAAATACGAGCGGGCAGGTCCGACGAACAAGAAATTTTATTGGTGTGGCCTTATCAATAAATTTTAGCTAATATAAGAAGGTATATGAAATATTTTTCTTGTTTGAAAGCTTCTGGTACAAGTTCTTTTTTAACCCACCTCTGTTGCTTTTCTGAAATTATGTGTACAATGTTCTTCAGATCTGTGATATTATAGCCAAAGGAGCCTATGGAAATGTTTTGCGAGTTCGCAGAGAGGATGAAAAACAGTATTATGCCATGAAGGTAAATAAATACCATAATGGGTTTCATTCCTACCTGGTTAACAATGGTTATCTCAATTTCTTGGGGTGGGGTGGGACGGACTGTATTTTTAATTTTATGCACGTATAGTCCTTTATAACCTACAGTTTTGTTATTTCTGCATTTGCAAGCATCTTTTGTCTGTCATTTTTTTTTAAATCAAGCTACATCAAACACAAGCTTTAATCTGATTGGTGTCAATTTTTTTGATTTTATTTATTTTCAAAATACACAACTAATGTATTGAGAAATGTATGAAGAACCCTGAACAAATTACAGTAACACCCATGTGACGTAATTGTAACAGTTATGTTACCCATTGCCAAGCAAGTTGCTGAGGGTTACATTACAAGATGCGAAATGCACCTATACCATCAGATTTTGGTAACTATTAAGTACAGTTGCTCATTTGTAAAATAATATTTTCATTGCACTTTTAATATCACATCTTTATACATTCGTAGGTGATGAGCAAAACACAGATTATTGTGGAAGGAGCAATACAACAGTGCAAAGATGAGGCAGCTATTCAGGTTCTTGATTGGACTGATATTTTAGATAAGGCTTTTAGATTGACCAAATAAAATATATAAAAGTTTTAGGTATTTTCAGGTAAAATAATTATTACTTTTTTTACTTTTCATTTGATAATTGAATTTTAAATTTCAGGCCATGCTTGGGGATCATCCATTTATTGTAAAATTGCATGAATACTGGCAATCCAAAAAGTATCTTTACATAGGTCAGTCAATTAATATTTCCTATTCCTTATTTAGTTTTGGTATGATCTGAGCATTTAACTTTAGTATTCCATAAGAATTTTTACTGGATAAATGAAAATGACACCATCACTCAGAATTTTTAAAATCATAGGAAAAAGAATTTTAAATATAAAAAGTTAGTCAACAAAAATAAAATTCTTGACAAATCATAAGATTGTGTTAATAATGAAAACACAGTTTTATAATTTGTGGACTTTAAATTTTTTGTTGTTTTACTTCTGATACTTTGATAGGTTCTTTTTTAATGTGTTAAAAGTTTGTAGTTATAAGGTTAAAGCATATGGAGATAATTTTTTGTTTTAGTGCTTGAGTATGTTCCTTATGGAGACCTGTTCACTCTGTGGTCCTTTCACGGTTACTTGCCAGAAATGTTGTCCAGAGTTTATATTGCGGAAATGGCAATGGTCTTAGGTTTGTTCAATATTTAAAGTGGTTTCTTAATCAATTCTAGTTAAATGAAATAGTATACAAGATTAATAAGTTTATTATAATATCCACTGTCTTGAATCATATCTGTTGCAGATTATCTTCACAAATCTGGTGTCATTTATAGGGACATAAAGGTAAAGAGTCATTAAAGTTCAGTTATTATACCCCCCGCAAACGAAGTTTGGGGGGTATATAGGAATCACCTTGTCTGTCTGTCCGTCTGTCCGTCTGTCTGTGCAATCCTCTCCGGTCCATATCTTTCTTACAGAGGGACATTAGAATCTACTACTCCACACAAAGATTGCCCATGACCTAAGGGTGTGTCATGACCTTGACCCAAGGTCATTTGGGGAACTTCAAGGTCACTGGAAGAAAAAATTTCATAATTCGTGTCCGGTCCATATCTTTCTTATGGATTAACTTGGTTGGTTCTCAGTTCACACAAAGATTGCCCATGACCTAAGGGTGTGTCATGACCTTGACCCAAGGTCATTTGGGGAGGTTCAAGGTCACTGGAAGAAAAATTTCATAATTGTATCCCGTCCATATCTTTCTTATGGATAAACTTGGTAGGTTCTCATTTCACACAAAGATAGCCCATGACCCAAGGGTGTGTCGTGACCTTGACCCAAGGTCATTTGGGGAACTTCAAGGTCATTAGAAGAAAAATTTCATAATTCGTGTTTGATCCATATCTTTCTTATGGATAAACTTGGTAGGTTCTCATTTCATACAAAGATTGCCCATGACCTAAGAATGTGTCATGACCTTGACCCAAGGTCATTTGGGGAAGTTCAAGGTCACTGGAAGAAAAAATTCATAATTCTTGTCCTGTCGATATCTTTCTTATGGATAAACTTGGTAGGTTGTCATTTCACACAAAGATTGCCCATGACCCAAGGGTGTGTCGTGACCCTGACCCAAGGTCATTTGGGGAACTTCAAGGTCACTGGAAGAAAAATTTCATGATTCATGTCTGATACATATTTTTATTATGGAAAAACCTACTTCTGAAAAACCCAGCGGGGGGTATTTTGTCCAGTTTGGACAATTCTAGTTTTAATATTGCCCAAAAGTTTTTCAAAGAAACATTGCTGTAATTGTAATTTTAAAAAATGCCAATTTATATGATTCTGTGTTCCAATTTTTTTGTGTGTGTGAAAAGTTATTGACATGAATCTGGAGAATAACAAAATTATAGTCGCCATTAGTCAGTATGTTTTCAATTCAAATTCTAACTTTGCTCTCTCCAAACCAGAACAGCTACATTCTGGTGTGAAAGAATTTGTGTGTGTGTGTGTGTGTGTGTGTGTGTTTTTGTAATATTTTAACAAGTCTTAATATTATCAAAAGGTTTTACATCATTTTTTTTAGATGGAGAACATACTTTTAGATGCAGAAGGTAATGTTATTAGCCCTCCTAAAAGAAAATTTAAAGATTGATTTTCTTTACAAATATTTTTTTGTATTTTCCTATTTATAACTGATCTGATTTTGATTTTAGGTCATATCCAGTTGACAGATTTTGGTTTAGCTAAATGGTTAAACCGTGGAGAAAGGACTAGAACCATCTGTGGAACATTGCAATATATGGGTAAATTATATGATGGAACTTCATTGACATAGTCATCCTTTAACAGTGTACATTTTTTATTAATTGTTTGCATGGTCTTGTCTTTTATAATGACTGAATACTTACATGAGATAACTTGTTACAGCCCCTGAGGTATTGGCCACCACTCCATACGGCCACACCGCTGACTGGTGGTCCCTAGGAATACTCATGTACGTCCTACTCGCTGGAAGGGTAAGTCCAATTTTTGAAATAAATTAAAATAAAAAATACCTAAAGGTTCTCTTTATTTCATTCAGTTGTTTAGGATTAGCAGTTAGAGCAAGGTTTTTGCTAAATTGACAATATCACAGTTAGCATTATTCCTAAGTTCTAAGCCATACCTGAACCGCTCGAATGTGACCAATACAGTGATGAAATTAATTGGTTAATAGGACAACAGTACCTTTAAATGAAAAATCAGTTAAAAATTGAAAACAACAATAATTTACTGTAAGAAATATTAGAGAATTACTTTTTCTTCTGATAGTTCTATAGTGTATTTTTGTTTTTTTCACATTTCAGTACCCTGCTGAGGGGGCTCAGGATCATGACGAGATGCTCAAACTTGTGTGGGACAGTGATTATTTACTCCCCAACCACATCAGTGATAAAGCTCAGGAGGTCATCAATAAGGTCAGTGATAATGTATTTGAATCCTTTCTGTTCTTAACTTTTATAGACTTTTTTTTGGTCAAGAATGCTAATATTGTTTAAACTGTAAATGGAACAAAGTCATAAATATGTTATCTACTTTTAAAATCAACCTGAACTTCATGTGTTTAAGTGTAATCTGAAATTTTTATCTTTATACAAACAACTTGACGTTTACGATTTGTATTTTTTTTTTTATATTTGTAATGTAAATATATTAACTAGTGAAGTATTTCTTTCTTATTCACAGCTTCTTATGAAGAATCCAGACAAAAGACTTACGGATCTATTAGCTCTTCAAAATACCAACTTTTACTCCAATTTTAACTTTACTGCTGTTTTAGAAAAAAAGGTTAGTTAATTATATGTAGGATCTCCCATGGTTTTGTGGTTGGATATGATGTATCTAAAAGTCTTGTCAGGGAGATAAAAAATGATATCCTGTAAGCAATATCCGCTGCATAAAGGAATAGACACAATAAATATTTGTACATAAATTATATGTCTGTTTCAATACTTCTGTGTCTGAGCTCTCAAACATGGCTACTAGTCAAAGCTTCCTCAAGTGTTTGTTCATTCCCTTTTGTTCTCATTATAATATATAGTATTACTAAGTACTAGTTAGGTTGAAAAATGTTAATAAATGTATGTTTATATGCTCTTACTTAACTTTTTACCCTTTTTAGGTGTCACCAAAGGACATAGTTCCCCACGATTTTTTCCCAATGACAGGGGTTAGTTATAGTTATGCCCCCCAACCAGCCCCGAGTGAAGATGAATTTGCACAGGTAAGAAAATCACATTGATATTCATGGACACTTATTAAGAATTAGAAATTAAAGAAAATTTATTAGATTTATATATATAACCACAAACTTATATTTATTTATTAATCTTTAAGTTAAATGATTTTTTTTTTCAGTTTGACTTTGTGTGGAACCTTCCACCAGAGACAGAGGCTGTGTTTGTATAAGAAATCCATGTCATTCCTGCAGCATTAAAGGGACCAATGAGATGCATGACCCGTAGAGGAAAAACTTACAAGCAATGAGTAACTGTAGCAGTGTAAAAGTATTTATGTGCAATTGCTTTTTATTTAAACAAGGTATTTAGACACACTGTCTTTTAATTTCACACAGATCATGTTTGTCATATTTTCATTTGTACATATATGTATATTTAAACAGGTTGTAAAGAATGCTGTAAATGTATGTTAACTGGACAGGTTGTGACAAATATTGTTAATATGAAGGAATCTCTAAATGTTTCATCTGTGATGGCATAATCTTAAAGTATGACCAAAAGAGTGTTTAATTCATTTCTGTTCTTGGTAAATGAAATCATTTCTCTGATATTAATTTAAACCACCTTTTTTTGTTATCAAGCAAATTAAGTCTGCTTGAAATTAATGTTACCATGAATCTAGAGGATTTTTTAATCTTCTTTTTACACTTCTGTCTTTTTCATGGTGCATGAATTTTAAAATCAAAATATAATGTGCCATTTATTGTTGATTTCAGGAAAACCTGCTCACCGACAGCATGTTTTTTTTTTAAATTCATGGTTTCTCTGTTTCTTGCCTATGTTGTACTATAATTTTTTTTGTTAAAATTTCAACTATAATACACAAGTTTGTTGAAATGTTTTTACATGTATACTTACTATGCATTTAAATAATAATTATTTATGATTTTATTTGATTTTATATCTTGATATTTTTTATTTCATTTAAATGGAAGTGATTTCTTTTTCTTCTCTTTTTAATTGAATTTAAATTTTGACAAAATGAATTTGAGTTTTTAAATAAGAAATCATTATGACTGTTGATTGACTGTGAAGGCTAAAGCTTTAATCTTTTTTGCTGGATTGTATTTCCTTACCAATTTTCTCTCAGATGTACGTGATGTTTAAACAACGAATGGATGTGTTTTACAAATCAAAAGTTGTCTGCATGATAACAAGAGAAATCAATTATTAAGGATTGATCCATGTTAAGTTGGTGCAGTCTTGTCTCACATTATTAGATGCATGGTGTGTGTTGTTTTATGATGTTTAATGCTGACTGTTAGGAAACTAAGCAAGATAATTTATATTCAGGGAGTTAAATGTTTGTCATTGTTTAATTTTTGTTTGATATCAGTGTATTTTTTTTACCTCTCATTGTGTTCATTTCAACAAATATTTGATTACTGATGCTACACATTCCCCTAAAGCTGGAACACAAGTATACTTGTAGTGTTTATATCAAGTGGTGTAGTTTTCATATCATGATTGTTATATCAGTGTCTAATAATTACCATTACAATCAAATAGTGGTTGTCATCTTGCATTTAAAGCAATAGATAAAAATATGTGTAAAATACATTAATATTTTTTTTTTTATAGTGAATTGTTTGTTTTTACTCTGCTCAATGTCAAATTCAGTGTTTTTTATTCAATACAGAAAGGTTTTATTCATTTGAGAATGTTTTGAAAAGTTTAGGATATCAAGTTTGTTTTACAAGACTGTATGCATTTTTTTTGTTCAGAAGCTTATTTTTTATTTGATTTTTTAAAATCAAAACAATTAACCAGAAAATGTATCTGATGTCTTTTGTTTTTATATTGCTAACAGCAACCCTCGTTTGATTAAGGATTTTAAAACGTTTTATATTGATAAGGAGAAATTAGGGTCTATGAAAGGAAGAAAAAATGAATGTGTATGAACTGAATGAAATGTTGATAGAAAACCATCAATTCAACTTACTTTTTACAGATGTAGATTGCATATAATAATTAGTTAAAAGAATCTTTTCAGTAAATATTGAAATATTTCGATTCTAGCTTGTACAGATTTTACATTTACAATGAACTTAGAAATCTGTGTCTATCATAAAAGTAATATTTTAAAACTACATTCCTTGCTGTGAATTAACTTGTGTTCAAATGAATACAGGACTGATAAATCACATATGATATCTAATATTTACATTGACAGTTGATTAATATGAAGAACAGAACATTTAACGACATGATAGTTTGGTTCAGCTAAATAATAAATTGATAATGTGGAATTATGTACCCAGTGTATTTGAAAACATGACATTCTGATTCAGTAAATTATTCAGGAACTGCTCTTCTGTGTATTTCTGTATTTTCTTTCTTTATAAGGTTTAATTAATAACTTTATTAGAATGTCAAGTAAGTTTATTTTTGTACCTACTTTTAAACATAGGTAATCAGAGATTACAGAGCTCACCTCAACGAATGTTGTCTTAAAGTAAGGCAAAGTCATGCAATAAACCAACATTCTAAAAGATTACATCCCAAAAGGCAAAATTTATGTAATTTTGATCTGATAGGACTTGCAGTTACTTGGGAATAGACCTACCCAAAAACTTCAAACTAGCCACCCATCAAGAAAATGTAATACAAATCCAGCATTTGAAGCAATTTTGAGAGTGTTCATCCCTTAATTCATCATTTATGCAAGCATGGTTGATATAGCTAAGGCCTTATAGTTGCTTGGTGATAGACCTGCATCCGTTAATTTTACCTGATCCATTATCTGGAAAATGAATGTTCAATCCAGCATCTGAAGCAAGTCTATTAGTTTGCATCCTTAGATGTATCATCCATGCAAGTTTGCTCAAACATAGGGCATATTAGAATGAACTTGATCCAAAAACTTTAACCTCTTCACTCATCAATAAAATGTAAGTCAGATCCAGGATCTGAAGCAAGTCCGTAAGTGTGCATCCTTTGATGTTTTATCCATGCAAGTTTGCTCCACATAAGGCTCACAGTTCCTTAGAAATGTTATCTGCATCAAAAACTTTAACCTATTTACTCGTCCAGAAAATGTAGGTCAGATTCAGCATCAGAAGCAAGCCTGGTAGTGTGCATCCTTAGACGTTTCATCCCTGCAAGTTTGGTCATCAAAGGTCTTTTAGTTACTCGGAAATGAGACCTGCACCAAAAACATTAACCTGTTTACTTATCCAGAAAATGTAAGCATCCGAATCAAGCCTAATTGTATGCATCTTTAGATGTATCATCCATGCAGAGCTTATAATTACTTGGAAATGAGACCAACACCAAAAAAAAATTAACCTGTTCACTCATCTGGAAAATGTAGGTCAGATTAGCCTGGTTGTATGCATCCTTTGATGTATCATCCTTGCAAGTTTAGTCAACGTTTATAGTTACTTGGAAATAAGACCTACACCAAAAACTGCACCAAAAATCTTAACCTGCTCCAAAAACATTAACTTGGTCATTCCTTTGCTGAAATTGCAGCATCTGAAACCTTATCTGGTACAATGAAACACACTAGAAACATCTTCCATGCATGTCTGATCAATATAGAGCATAAAAGTACTTAAAAAGAGAACTGCTCCAAAAACCTTAACCTGGGACGCCGACGCCGAGGGTATCACAGAAGCTCCCCAAACTTCGTCGAGATGAGCTAAAAAGTGAGGGTTATAAATATGGGTGAATGGAGATAAATGGCAGTATTCAAGATCGAATTTCCATGAAAACAATACTAACACGGATCTTTAAAAAATAAGAGTTGGTATTAGGAGCCTTGAAGGAGAAAGCATAACTTATTGAGTGTTCACACCCGCGGTGTGCTCCTTGCCATGATTCGGCAAACGAAAATATAATCTTTGACAATTCAGTGTGTAAATAATGGCCTATCTATTTGTACCGTATAAGTGGAAATTTTGGCGAAACACAAATTTAGCGATTTGTCCTTAAAAATTGGTATTTAATGTTTAGCGAGATGTAATTTTAGCGATTTTAATTAAAAAGCTCACTAAAGAAGATATTACAAATAAAGTGCAATTAAATTTTAGCCATATTCAATTTTAGCGATCTTGGTACCCTCGCTAATAATGGCAAAATTAAATCCTCCCCAAAAATTCTGCTTATACGGTATGTAAAACGTCAGTCAGCTTTCGACTTTATCACAGATTGTATTTGTTGACAAGGTTATTGTATCTGCAATGACAGAATTTGCGAAATAACTTGAAACGAGACTGTTGATATTCTTGTTTCACCAAATTGTTTGTCAGTAGCTTGCCTCGTTTTAAAAATTATTTGTACTTCTTGTGCATCAAATCAAATGGGAGACATAAAAGTCCTATGCAGGTGTTGAGGATATATTGCTATTGATAGAAAAGTTGAAGTCATCACATTTATCATAAAGTTTTGTTGTTAGATTACCACTGACGCCTTTCTGCAATTAAATATCCAAGTTAGAGACGGATCTTGATGTTCCCGGCCCTGTACTCTATTATTTTAGGTTCACCGGAATATATCCTGTCGCCATATAAATGGAATAACTACTGTTAAATGTATCTAAATATCGAGTTGAGGGCCACAGCAAGTGTTTTCTTCTTATAAGGATATTGTATCCGATATAAACTTGATGGTAAATTTGGTTGTCATAGAATAAGAATAGCTTTTATTGTGACAAAAAACTTTCAAATGGATAATCATGTGCCTCAGACGATTGCACTGCATTTTACCAACTCAAATACATTTGACATAATGTCGAAGTCGTGAGTCATATAAAATTAGAAGATAGTATTTTTGCTTGCTGTACCTTGGTTCTAATGAACTTTATAGAGAAATTATTTGAATAGATTTTTTAAAAAAGATGGTGGATATTTTTAAGAGGGTAAAACAATTGTCTTTGAAAGACCGCCAAGAATTGTTACAAAATAATATTTAAAAATGCCATAACCATCCAAAATCGATAACCATAAAAAAAATAGATCATCTACAAAATTTCAAAAAAAACTTTTGAAAATGAATGAGATATGGAATATGTGGAGATAAGCTCAAAATTTCATTAAAACAACATAATCCTGGAGCAGCTAGAGCAAACACGGACCACTAAACATCAGAGAGGGAATCAGGTGCCATGGATAATCCAAAATTAAGTCAGATCGTTATAGGTGACAAATACTTTTTCAAGCCAGATAGAAACTTAGTCAAGATGGGAAGAAATATGAAGGGCAAAGCATTGCCAAAGGAACCTGGAATCGACGAATATCAATTTCTATAACACCAAGTGATTCATGATATACTAGTACTTCCCATTATGTATTATAAATTTCAATAAAAGAAAACTTTTAGATATCGAGAGTTCATGATATACTTCCCATTATGTATTATAAATTTCAATTCTCCAGCCCAAAAGCAAAAGATAAGAAGGGTTATCTGCAGCGTCTCGAGCTCTCGTCAAGATCTTTCACTAATAGGTGATTATATAGAAGTATCAATTTTAGGTTTTCCTCAGATACCGCAGAGTCTGATACATCTGTTTCATATGTGGACTATTACTTATATTTGAACATCTTTTACCAGGAAAAGACGTGAATGGTTATCTAACAACAAAGCTTTATGATAAACGTAATGACTTCAACTTTTCAATCGCCAACTTCATTTACTTATGCACTTATACAGCAATATATACATTCATTATCTGAATTTGGAGTTTATATCTCTCTGATCTCTCAGTTGATTCGAGACGCAAGAGCATGTTCTACGTATGAATAATTTCTAAAACGAGGTTGGTTATTGACAAATAAGTTGATTAAGCAAGAATATAAGCAGACTTGTTTAAAGTCATCATTTCGTAAGCTCTATGGTCGATATACATGTATAAGATTAATTATTAAGTCAAATGCTGATTTTTTTCATACTGATTGCTAAGCAATTATTTACACAATGAGCTGTCCACGGATTTTTCCTGTTACTAGTATTTCCAGATCATGATATAAGGAACACACGGCTGGTGTGACTGGTAGGCAGGAAATGCACACTCCTCCATGGTACCTGATTCCACCTCTGATGTTTTGGAGGTCCGTGTTTGCTCTGCTCCTATTTTGTAATGTTTAATGGCCTTTTGAGCTCGAATACTGATAATTATCTCCACATATTTTCATTTAAGAGACAAAGAATTGTACTTGCTTAACATTTTTCTCCTTTAGATGAATAAAGAGTGTAAAAAGTTTACGGCCTATCAGGCTTGAAAGCTTATTTGGGATTCCATAATTAAATCCACTCATTTAAATAGCAACCACCTGAATCATACAATGTATATAATTTATATGTAGAATTATCTTTATCACTGATTTATCATATTCAAACTGACTCTCCTGGAGTGTTTTCCAAACAGTTAAGATAGTGTATAAAGACGAATGGGCATTGTACAGTACGGGTATGGTACTAGAAATCAACTGTTCTTGGTAATGTTATTTTAATTTTATCTAAAAGGGCATAAACCCAACCCTTAAGAGATAATTTCCACAAGTATAATGCATGGATATATAGCATATAATAAAAGTTCACGTAGATTCTTTTTATGGTTAAGAAGTAAAACTTTGAATTTTTGAAACCCTTTAATTTGAAATTAATTTTACATTCATTTTTCTTAAAATGTTTTTTAAACATAAATATTGGTTTCAATATGTTTTATATATTGGTACAATTTTATCGAAAATATCCGTTTTTTTTCAGTGGAACCGGTCATAATGAATGGAAGTAGTTTTAGTTCGAAATTGAAACCTTTGAGGAGAAATACAAAGAGTTTTACAACACCTGTATCAGCACAGCTGCCAAAGAAAAAAACAATGTTACAACATTTCTGGCTTTCAAGTTTTCCAAAGACTTCTGAAGATTTTTTTGACTGTGAAACATCAACTCCATTGATCAATACCTGAAGCTAATTATAAATTTGCAGAGTTTTCAATTTTCACCTTCAAGGGGTGACAAATGTCTTTTTTGTTTATGATGCAATTTACTAGTACCAGATTGCGGATCACACACTTTACAAACAAATGTCTTGGAAAGAAATTTAACTTCTTTAAACTTATACTTTAAATTGTGTTCTGAACCTCCCCTATAGAATGTCTAAGACTAACACCACAATCAAAATCAGAATGTTTTATCAAAAACTCTTCATCGAGATATAATCCGACATCAAAACCATCTTCAATAGATAAAAAAGCAATCATATGATAATAGTTTACAGACAATAAAATGTATTTAATGAGATGGGAAGTGTTTTTGTTCCTAATATTTTGTGTTTTCGGTTCCTGTATTGGAACTCCTTGTACTTTATGCAGTTATATAAATCAAACCACTAACCTTTCAAATTGTACACAAAGCTGTGGAGGAGGAACCAGACATTTTCAAAAACTTAACGAGATCCCAATGTGGGACACGTTGTAATCGGAGCCTTACAAGCACAAAGTCTGAAAAGATTCTCTTCGGTTGTAACACATTCTGTAACAACGGGGGCACATTTCATAACGATACTGTCGGAACAGGGATGTGTTTGTGTCCTTCAGGTACCACCGGGAGATGCTGTGAGACGTGTAAGTATAATACTGGTCTTATATATACATCACTTTACAGTAAAACAAATAAATCGTTATACAGCAAAACTCATAAGAATAAGAAAACTCTGGAATCTAGTACAGTGTAATCACAATAACCTAACTATTCACAGACACGAATTCAACACACAGTGAAGTGGAACAGAGAAAAAGTAAGAATGCTTTAAAGTTTAAAAAACAATCTGATTTAAAATTTATAATTGCTTATGAAGGCTTAATTAAACTGAAGAGCAATCGTTGATGCCAATGATGCGAGTATTCTTTTTTTTTTTTATATTTTGATTCGATATGCAAGAGCATGCTCTACCTATGAACAGTTTATAAAAGGAGCTAAATTATTAATTTTACAAACAAGTTGATGAAACAAGAATTTCAACAATCTCGTTTAAAGTCATCATTTCGTAAGTTCTATGGTCGATACAATGACCTTGTCAGCAAATACAATTTATCATTGAATCAAATGCTGACAGACTTTTTTCATATTAATTGTTAGTCCATTATTTATACACTGAATTGACGATGGAGTTTTTCGTTATTTCCCAAACAAGGATCACACAGCGGGTATGACAGGTCGGCAGGGGATGCTCATTTCTCCATGGCACCTGATTCCACCTCTGATGTTTTGGAGGTCCATGTTTGCTCTGCTCCTACTTTGTATTGTTTTATGGACTTTTGATCTTGAATACTGTTCGTTTTCTCCATATGTTTCATGAAAGAGTTGAAATTAAGTCACAGTGTTCCTTGTTTAAGTAGCTCTGCAGAGTTTTATTTCTTGTTTTACAGACTCCTTGTACGTGGAGGTAGGGGTCCCCATCAGAGTGTTTCTGATCGCTGCAGTAGCCTCTGTTAGCTTCTACATCTGGCTAATGAAAAGAAATCACAGAGTTCATATGACTGAGAATGACTTTGATTCTACGCTTGGTTAAGGAATATACATACGTGACAAAGACTTTGGTTCAACGCTTGGTAAATGAAGAGAATTCATTAGTCGGAAATATCTGACGTTTTCCAGGTTTTTTTTACGATTTTGATATTTTACGTGCCAGGAAATCGACAGAACCGGCTCCATTACGAAAACTGGAAATTTTGCCGTCTCAAACCGGAGTTCATTTTTAACACTTGCGAACCGAAGTAATTGCCGAAATCAGAATTTATCAAAAGCACAATGCTTGTAGTACTCACCAATATGGCCCGCCAAATTCCCAAAAATTAGCTAAACTTTCACAGTCAATAAACTAGGTTTATCGGTTGTAAACTATAATTTACGGACTGGTAAGTACTAAAAGTATTGTACATGTACTATTGATAACTTTGAAATTTAATTCGGTTCGCAAGTACCTAAAATCAACTCGAGAGTGCCGCCTTCGGTTGGAGGCGGCGATTTCCCAGTTTTCGTAATGGCGCCAATTCTGAGGTTTTCCTGGCATGTAAAATATCAAAATCGTTAAAAAGCCTGGAAAACCTCAGATTTTTCAAATAGGAGTTCATGTGACAGAGAATGACTTTGATTAGATCCTGAACATCATAATAAACGTTTTCTGAAACCTAAAAATAGGTTTAAGATTTTTTCTCTCCAATCATTCGATGCATAACAAAAGGATGCGTCAAAATTGAGAATATGTGTATTAATGACTATAGTAACAAAATCTCTTGATCTTAAAGAAAATGTGTCCAAATGAGAACTTTTCTGGTTTAATTTTTATAAGCTTTAACTTTAATGTAAAAAGGTTGACAAAATATACTTGAGTATGTCAGTATAATATAAATTGTATGCAAATAAATTGTTAAAATAAATTGTATGCAAATCTTACAAAATTTCGACTTATTGCCTATTCTATCTACAATTATCTGTCCGTATCTGTCTGGATACTTAATCAAATTTCAAGTGTCTTTATCGACACAGGTTGACTGACCAAACGAAAGAGTAAATATGAACTTGACTCTTTTTTGTTAAGACAATAAAATGTATGCATACTGGTGGAAAGTGAGTTTACTATTTTGTGTTTTCGGTTCCTGTATTGGAACTCCTTGTACTTTATGCAGTTATATAAATCAAACCACTAACCTTTCAAATTGTACACGAAGCTGTGGAGGAGGAACCAGACATTATTTTCAATATGTGTGTTGTGGGAACTTAACGAGATCCCAATGTGGGACACGCTGTAATCTTACTCTGACTATCACCAAATCAGTTAAGGTCCTCTTTGGTTGCAACACATTCTGCAACAACGGGGGCACATTTCAAAACGATTCTGTCGGAACAGGGATGTGTTTGTGTCCCTTGGGTACAACCGGAAGATGCTGTGAAATTTGTAAGTACTAATATTGTTCTTATACATGCATTTATAGCACAATAGTAAGACCTTTTTAACTTATGATGGAATATGATTGCAATTTTTTTCAATTGCCAAGACATAAGGGATTACTTACTATTAGTTTTGTAAAAAAAAAGCTTAAAGTAGTAAAATCGAAATATATATGTAATACAATCTTTTGTATCATAGCAAAAATTTAAAATAATATACGTGGACATACTTTTAAAAAAAATTTTAATGCAGAATCTAGACAAGATATCAACAGAAGAGAAAAATACCGATTTTTAAGCAAAAATGTGATTGATTAAAAAAAAAAAAAGAAGAAGAAACCTTATATGAAAAGATGTCTTCTTTCAAAAAAAAAAGCAGAAACAATAAAATATAATAGCAAATTAAAAAGAAAATTAAAAAAAAAATCTACAAGACATAATACATTATTTTTGCAGATGTTAACGATACAATGGTAAATTCATTAATCTAAAGAATTACACCATTTTTTTAGTTGTTCGTTTTTAGGCTTTACGGCTAACTTCAATAGAGAATAAAAGACAATGAAATTTTCCAACATAATTTTTTTTGAAAGCGGAACAAAAGTAATTAATGCTTCAAATCCCGTTACAACGTACAAAACAACGACGCAAAGCGTAAATAACACCAGAGTACAGGTTACAATAAACACACAATCAAAGGGATCATCAAGAGTGAGTACTGTAAATCTACAGAACATTCGAACAAAAGATCCGTCATCTGAGAGTGGAATGTTTAAGTCAACTGATGACAGGAAGCAAGGAATAGAAGTTACGGTGGCTTCAACAACAGCAACAAACGCTTCACGATTTAGTACTGCAACATCATCGGAAGGCACACAGTCTATATCAAATAAGACCGAATTTCTCACAGAAAACCCTATTCAAAATGGCAAAAGTAAGACTATCTTGTAATTGAAAGATAGTAGCTTTAAAAAAAATTATGGTAAAAGTGAATTTAGATTAAGAAATTGCTACTTGGAAATCAACCTGTAGCTTTTAATTGTTTTAATTGTATAGGTTATTTTTGCTAAGCTGTGTTATTTTTGCCCAACGATTGCAAACAGCTTATAACTCACTCAGCCGCTGTTGTGTTTGAATTATCTTTATTTTAAATTCCCTTATCTGAAAGAAAAATTCAAAGGGAGCAAAACTATTCCTATGTACTATAATTGGCTCAGTATAATGGTAACCTTGATTTTAAGATCAGAAATTATTGCAATCACAACAGTGAGGAACTTAAATGTTGTAATGTTTTCAAATGCAAATTGTATATTGTGCAGTGTTTAAAATAGATATACTTGAAATTAAAGAACTATTTTCCAGATGACATTTACTTTTAAACTCAATGTTATAGTTAAGAAGTAGAAAAAACTTTTTATTTTTTAGACTTCATACAAAAAGTAAAACAATTTACTGACGAATAATGTAACGTTTCCCGATATACGTTTCTGTATAATGAAAAACATCATCATTTTAGGTATTAACAGTTCCACTGGAACTTCTACAAAATCAGTAGTTCTGAATACTGGATCAAATCCCACATCGATCATTCCTCTGAACATACAGAACGATACAGATCACCTTGGGAACAAAACTGGAATGGGGTACACAGATTCATCAAAAACCTCTAGTAAGGATGAAATCGTGGGATCCATGACAACCAAAGCTCTAAAGTCCCAAAACGATCACACTGAAATTGGGCTTCCAACGTCCCAAACGTCTACAAAACAGGATACCACCGAGGGAGAATTCTTTACAAAGCAATTGGAGATCATTTCGCAGGGAATTACTTCAACATGGTCAAAAGGCATTCAAACACCCAGTAAAGTCGACCACTTTCAAGAAAAACAAAGTCAAAATGCAAAAGGTAATATCTAACATTGTAAATTTAAACTAAATGTTTTTTTCTCTCTTTTTTCAAATAAAAAAAGTTTCTGAATTTATAGACAAATATCAAGGTCAACAACTATCAAAACATATTCTGGTAGAAGCATATTCAGTATAAAGTTATTCCACAGATTCTCTGACGTTTTCCCGGATCAACATTGCTTATTTCTTCTTTGTATTGTACAGGTACCCTGTATATAGCAGTGGGAGTCTCCAGCGGAGTGATCCTGATAGCAGTAGTTATCGCTCTATTGTTCTACGCTGGGCTCATCAAGAGGACAAGAAATAACAGAGTGGGCCTGACAAATGACCAAATTAATTAGAACTCTGCATTAATTAAAGTCTTGTCGTTCAATGGAATGGATTCCACCCTGTTCTCTAAGAAACTTACAGACATAAAACAGTTTAAAAATTTTAATCTCAAATTTAATAGCAATATATTTGGACTCAAAAATTGCCTGTTTATATAAAATCATATTTATGATTGAATTTATAGGACAAATTATGTGCAGCTAATTTTATAATAAAATGTGCTTAAATAAGTTAAAAAGAAATCCTTTGTATGGTTATTGTTTTCATCTCGGAGATTCAATTTACTGAAATGGAACCTAGATGGTCCCAAAAGTACCCCAGCTACATACTGATTTGAATTCAGCCAGAAAATTGAAGCCCAACAGGTTTCTATTCATAAATCTAGTAAAATAATGGGGTAAAAAAGTATAACACATCTGTTTCATATTTGGATATTTTGATAGGAAAAATAATGACAATTATCAATAATTTTTTTTTAATAAATATGACTTAAATTTACTATAAAAAAGTCTTAAATGTATTCTTTACTTACAAAATACTTGAGTTATATATTTGTTAAATTATGCGAAATAAAGGTCCTTTAATATGGTTTTAAATTGCACTTCTAAATGATTGTTTTATGGAAAGAAAAAAAAATCATGTTTGCGCTAACCACTCAAGTTCCCAATTATTTCTCAACCGTTTCACAATGTTTCTTTCTTCACTTCGTTCAATACTTCTCCTGTGTCTTTCGTGAGATATTTTATGGACCGTGTAGGGCGCCACTACAATCCGGGATCTATCCGGACACGCAGAATACGACCATCGCTCAAGTTTACGCTGGATTGCAGACATAACTTGATTTTCTCGCACTGACTTTGTGAGGTGAAATTGAACATTGGTCACCTTTAGGTTATAAATCATAAGTATCTGTAAATAATCAAATTCGAGGTTTCATTACACTTTTATGTAATTGCCCAAAATAACAAGATCAAATTTATTGTCTTATTTTGATAGTAAAACAGGATCTAGTAACGTAAAGCCATGTTATGTTTTCTTTGCTTTTAACTTTTATTTTATATCCCATAAAATTTTTTTTCCAATAAACAGCGATGTATAAATCCATATATCTAAATCCAAACACGTTTATTGAAATAACATTTTTTTTCAAATGTCATTAGAGAAGTATATACACATTCAGCAATTCTTTAAAAATTTGCCATGAAAAAAATCCATTTTTAAAAGTAAATTAACTATCGGAATTAAAATGTTTAAATATGATAAATAAATAACAAGCACCTGTCTATCTTAGTAAACACGGTATATGATGTATGAATGTCTAAAACAGAGTCAGCTGTGACGGACGATTGCATAAAAAGCTTACAATATTAAAAGAGAAATAACTTTCATCATAGCCAATTTTGTCTTTTTCCCAGAAATGAAACTTAAAATATTCTGTAATAACAATATCGATCATAAACATTAAAAAAACTACTTATTCAATAATACGTAGAACGTTTACTCTGTCAAATGTTATTTAGATAATATCAGTGTCGCTGGATGAGGTTGGGCATGAGATTTTACCTTTAGTAAATGGTTTAGTTTTGATACATCCCCACTGCTTTCAATGTAGACCGAGACATTTCCCGCCACCCTCATGGCCATTTCCTGTTCCAGGATATCCGGAAGTGGTGACGGATTATCGACAGGATCATATACGAGTTCCTCATTGGTCTTTGCAGAATCTGGTTTATATTTTGTCGCTAAAGTTTCCTCTAAAAATTGTAAGATTAAATCATTAGATCAATAACACAGCAAAAGATACAAAATTCAAGAGGAGCTTTATTAGAAGTTCCAAGAATTGAGCTTTATTAGAAGTTCCAAGAATTTATTAGAAGTCCCAACATTATTGGAATTTGTAAAAGTATGTGTAAATTTTAATAAAAGTGAAATTAAAATAGACTACACTTTTCCAGAAGGTAAGGAGAAAATAATCATGGCGGTGTTTTGTTGAGTTTATGATTTTGTCATGTCAGAGTAAATTCTAGTCTTTTAGCTTACGTAAGAAGGAATGGAGCTGGACATTTTCCAAACAAGCGCTTCCATCGTGACAAGCTAAGGAATGAACCTCAGACTTGGTGTTCTCTGTGTTGTAGAAAGCCCCGGTGTTCCTCAGATCCGGAAAAGGGGAAGATGATCCATTTAAAAAGTAGATCATCAAGTCAAAACACGCTATTGTTTTATCTTTCCATACTTTTCCTTTAGAAGAGAAAAGCAATTTTTTCTAAAACACTTTTCTATATGCACTACTTCCTAATATAATTTAGTGTATTTTTCTTCAAAATAAAAAAAGAATTTTAAACAACTTTATCCCAAAACTGCAGGCTTTCAAAATATCAATTGCACTCTTTAATATTAGTATTTGTATTACATATGTACAAGTTATAGAAGATAATTAACCTTTTCCAATGCATCCCCCACACAGGTCCACTAAACACTTGTTGACCTTTGATCTTAGTGTTGCTTTGTCCAGAGGTCCGTTTCCTGCCACTTCCATCAACCTTTCCAGAAAATCAGATGCCGCCTTCTTACGAGTGGAAGATGTTTTTGAACACTCTGAGGAAGCACCACTGTCCGAATCACATTCCCTATATTATTAAGATAACATGTTTTGGTAAGAAGAGATTTGATGATAGGATGATGTTGCCAGGAAAATAATTTAATTTTGTCTGAGATTTTTTTAAAAAGAATTTCTAACTATACATATGAGAATACTTCATTTAGTTTAGATTTTCTTGCTCTTTATTTTAAAGTGATTATTTTAATCATAAACCAAATAATTTACTGCTTAACAGAAATTGATCAACAAATATCAATTTACCCTTCTTTCGAATATTTAATGTAATATGCATTTGATCCCAAGGGCGGTGGTTGGCATGCTCTTGTTCTATTTGTTGGTTGAATGAATGCCCCACCTTTAAAAGAACCAGAATACATTCAGAACTTCAAATGTACCGACAAATTTCAATTTTAAAGCAAATCTCAGTGTATTTAATTTCAATATTTTATCTAACCGACGTATTCCTAAACTCACCATGTTTAAACCCAGTCTCTATATCTTTCAAGTCTTTGTATAATGGTTCGAATCCGTGATCCCAGATTTTAACAAACTCCTCTGTTGAGGTTGATTCTCTGATATCCACATAAAGTCTGTCTGAATGGACTCCGATCCCAAGTATTAACCTCTTTGGTATCAGATTCTGCACACATGATCTCATTATGGTCAATCCAAGTTTATACAACTGTTTTTGGTTCATTCCTTGACCAACTTCTACTGCTTGACCTACAGAAAAACGCCATTTCTCTTCTGTATGTCTGGAATCAATATTCCTATTGTTGTCGGATCTTACCCGATATCCCGAACCGGATATAACTTTAATACATCCTTCAGAATGGCTACTGGCATCCTCCAAACATTCCAATAGTTTTTCATCAAATCTAAAATACCTGAAATCATTTGATTTTATGTCTTCTATCCGGTAACAATCTGAAAGATTGACAGAAGCGTTGAATCCATCTACAAGAATAGGATAGGTTAAACTATAATCTGCCTCTGCAGGAATTTCATATTCTATCATATCTTTTACAGGAGGTTCCGTCTCATGCATATTCAAATTCGGGTAGTTCACTATCACGGTGTTCACGCCAGCTGCTGCTCGGACACTGGCTATAATATGGTCCGATTCTTTGGTCACGTGATCGAATCCTGCGAGAACCGCGAGATTCGCTAGTTTACTATTGGTCAACGACACTCCTGTGTTGACAGATATTTTTAATGATCTATTAAATAAATATTTGAAAAAAGTCTTTATTAGACATATGAAAATCCTGTTAATGTAAGGTTTAATAGGCTATACTTAAAATTAATACAAATAAATAAGTATATAGATATCATATACAAGTATGGAACTATAGATATCATATACATGTATGGAACAGTGATACGCTCTAAAATGGAAATAAATACCTTCCAGCGGCTGCTAGTGTCTTGCTAGATGATCCTGTTTTACTGGACAGGTCCGTTCTTGATACTACAACTGTAGTTTTATTTAAAATAATGTTACATAGACATGTTTTAATATTATAATTTTTATCGTGACAAGTAATTTTTTTGAGTTCAAGTACAATTAAATAACATACACTTGACATGATTCTTGTTCAATTGTAATAAAATCTCCCTTTAAGGTGATTGATATTTATATACACTGTAGATATATTCACCAGAAAAGTATTGACAACTTTAATATTAACATTATGAAATATCTAATATACAGGACATTTCATTACGATGAAATAACTCACTTCATTAGATTTCTAGAAGCTATCCTACAATTATTTTATTTCCCGATTTGTATACCTGGCCTCGTTATATGTTTTTTAAACTGCTCAGCGTTCCATTTCATCCTTGTGCATATGCTTCCTTTGCCGGTTGTGCTACATTTATTATCAATGAAGTTATCCAGTTTTAAGTATATGGCTGCAGCATTTGCCCACTGTCCATTCGAGACAGCTGACGCAAACTTACTTTTGATTTGTTCTTTAAATTCACCTCTATAATTTGCATTTATAAGGGCAATTTTTGTTGCTGTATCCAAATGTACAAATGTTGCAAAAGGAACAGCCTTATTAATGGATTTTATCTTGAATCTTCTTATTGTTCTCTATAAATAAGAAATTAAAACAAATTACCTAAGACAAGAGGAAAATGTGAATATTTGATGCTAGATCTTTTAAAGAGAAAACGATATCCTATATTATTCAAAGACAGAGTAGCCAGTCACATTTGTATAAAAGACTATCTAACCTTGCATGCTAACAAAGGACTGACATGTACTCACATCGAACAAGAAAATTGCCTGTTCTTTTGTTATTCCTTGTGTACCACTCATTATTTTTCCATAATCAAGGCCTGGAAGTGTTTCCAAGAGGAAATCCTTCTTTTCAGTTGAACCATATTTCTCCAACAAGCTGTAGCCGATCCCTAAAGTAAGTGTTGTTCTTTTAAATTTCATTATCATTTATCATAAATTGCTTAAGTCCGCAACTATAAAGAGAACTGAGAAAATTTAGCTAGGCCATCAAGTGAAATGAGCAATATTATGTCTGTCTGACTGTATTAGTTTTGTTTGTATTGTTTTATGGACTTGGATTTTGAATACTGTTCGTTATCTCCATATTCTTCTTTTTAAAAATATGTTATGAAAAATGGTGTCCAGTACTATTATAGTGAGATTCCGCTATATTTTCAGCCGTTGTTTTCCTTGATAGCATCAAACATCATGCTATTACTGTTTAAAGCGTGCAAAATAAACAATAATTTGCACCATTACAAGTTATGAATTTTATTAAGTTTTCTGCCAAAGTGTTAAAAATGCCCTTAAATCAGCAAGTATTTTGTTTGATAAAAACGGATTATAACGAAATCCTCCTCCTCCTCCCCCCACCTGAGGTTTTTTCTAAAAAAAAAAAAACTTCCACAGACAAAATAGTAATAAAAAATTGCATTTTTCATATTTGGAGAAAAGGAAGTATATTCTAAATATCGACCTATAATCAATATATTACTTTTAATGTCTATTGGCATTTGACCAGAGGCAATACATCTAATTGAATTTTTCTTACCAATTGTTGGATCATTTTCGTCTTCATCTGGGTAATGGAGTTTCAATATTGGTTTTTCTCCAGCCATACACCAAGTCAAAGTTGTCATAAGATCTTTATCCTTGATGGTCAAAGACTGAATTTCTGAATCCATAGTTTTTTGATTCCATTTCGATGAACAAACTTCGAAAATTAGAATCACCTTGAGCAGAAGATTATATTCCTTTCCGGTAAAGAACTGACAGGGATCTCCTATACATGTAAATACGCATGTGAGTTATGGCTAGGTATAGGCGTTTCTATGCAAATGGGCCTTGTGTATATTTATTACATAGATAAAGTTCTAATTTAGTTCCTTACACATTCCTAGTATCCATGAAGTCTAAGCTAGTACATGATTATTATATCGTCATATATGACGCAATTTTTCTCAACAACTGCAGGAAGTTATAAAACACATCAACAAAACAGCTTCGGCGCAAGACATTATTCTATTAATTTTATCATAAAAACTGAAAAATGCTAAGAAGGATATTTTATAGATTTATAAAATTGATGCACGAATCCTAGATATTTTTATTTTTTGGTCAGAATTTGAGTAAACTTGTACTGGATTGAGCAGTTTGTTTTAAGGTTTCGTCAAAGGTCAACATGTCCAAAAATTTATTTTTACAATAGCTCAAAAACTATGAGGTTTTATATCAAGTTCAAACTTTTAAAGATTGTAATTATATCATCGATTAACACATAGAAAGTACCATTTGATTACAAATACTTATAAAAAACATTTATCGAGAAAAATTCATTTTAAAAAATGCATAATATACATTGACAAAAAATGCACCTTATTAATTCCGTACTTTTTTGTGAAAGCCATTATTGCAGAAACAATATATGTTTATCAATGAAGGGCAAGTTGGACTAAGATAACCTCTGGAAAATTGTTTTCCCGGTTTATTTTGTCCAAATGTTAAGATTTGAAATTGAAAGTACATTGCAAATAGCGGATTTTAAAGGAGTCTTGTCTTCATACATGTCATACTTTCAATAGCAGCCTTTCAGAGACCATTCACGTCCAACTTGCTCTTCAATGATAAACATATATTATTTCTGCAATGATGGTTTTCACTTAGAGTACAGAATTAAGCAGGTGCATTTTATTTTTAAATCAATATTCTTGATATATTTTTCTAAAAGAAATTATTTTTCTTTAAATATTTGTTTTCAGGTAATACTTTCTATCTGTCAATCAATGATATAATTATAAAACTGTACAAATTCTAACTTTACACCTGACATAGATTTGGAGCTATTGTAAAAATAATTTTTTGAACATGTTGACCTTTGACGAAACCTTAACTACAATCTTTACAAGTAGTAACGAAACAATTAAACCATATACATCTGTGCAGTAATACCCGTGATTCTTGGGATATTTTGCCTTTAAATATACCTTGTTTCAGTTAAATGAAATAGAGTATGCCCTTGCGTCGAAGCTTTTTTTGTTGATGTTCTTAATCTCGTTTATTAAAGTACAATGACGTCATAATATTAGACTCTTTAGAGTGATGGCCACTCCAAAGTCTGATGATCTCGCCAACGCCAGATGGCCTCGTCAGACCCCGATGGTTTGATGTCGGTCACGCGCAAAAGTACAATGTCTCGTTTCCAGTAAACGCGTTGAACGAAAGTGCGATGGTCTCATACGTAAAGGTTCGATGGTGCCGAGTGTTTAATCAAGTCTATAACGTCACATAAGTCCGACGGCAATCCTTGACGTAGTTGTCCTGCATTAAAAAGACATCAATTTAGTATCTGTCCTCACATACAATTTTAATGGTTTCGCTTATTGCTTGCAACCGCCAGAGATTAGACTGATACGTCTGGTAGCTTCGCACCAACTCGACAGATTTGGCATAATTACCCGCAGACTGGTCGACCGATTAGGATTAGTCGCGCACCCATCCAAGATATCTAGGATATACCAGAATTGTTACACATTTTTCGAATGATTAATCTTTTTCTGCACCATCAACTTTGGCGTGCCGAACCATTCAGGTTTGGATTTGGTTTGTCCAACGGACTTTGGAGTCCCATATAAATAAACATACTGAGAGGAAAAAGAAACGCAGGGTAACATAATATGAGGAAGTATTTTTGACCGCATAACCGAAAATTTCGAAAACTGGTCAGATGATAATCTTTGTTACAAATCAGTGTTCAGAAGTATTTAAGCGTTAAATGTATGACGTCACGTAGAGAAAGTGCTCAAAAGCCAAGGACACTTGAGAATTTATCCACATATCTTGGTGTACATACCATTGATGCAATTGAGGTATGCACAATGTTTTTTTCGTTATTTACAAACGATATAAATTTCTTGTAATATTTGTAAAAATAAAAATAATTAATGTGCTTACCTGAACAAACATTCCCGTAGAGAATTATCTTTGAACTATCACCTTGATTGCAGGCTAAGGGGAAAAATTAAATAAATCTGAACTTTTTTTCCGAAAAATATTAAAAACAATTTTGGTATTAGTTTTCCTGAATTTTTAGCTTTTTTCTTCTATAAAAAGGTAGAAAAAGATTTTTTTTTCTTAAATTGTTGCGACAAACAGTATATATATTTTACCTGGAGTTAATGGAATGGATACGCCATCCGCCATTGGGTTTGGTTCTGCAAAATATTTTGAAAATGACAAAATCTTTTGTCATTAATTATAAAAAAAGTATGGTGAGCTGTGAGAGAAGAGGTGGGAAAACCGATAATCGTATCTCCTTCCTCATTCTCAAAAAAGAAAATGATAACTAATCATCGGCTAGCTTATTTTGTAAAAAAAGTACAGAACTTAATCTATGTAGTTAAAGAGCTCATAAAGGCCGATTGTGACTGCTCGACCATGGAGGATCACTCTTCCATGGCATCTGATCCCATTATATTTGTTCTTAGAGGTCTTTGATTACTCAGCTTTCAGTTTGTATTGCTTGAATGGATTTTAAGCATGATTACTTTTTCTATAAAATTCACCTTAAGGATTTTTTTTTGTTTACTCCAGATTTTTTTATTGTGTTGTTCAACTGTTATTTTGAACTGCTGGTCATTTAGCTTTCATAGAAAGTTCTTTGCAATCAGATAAATGGATTTACCAATTCCAATTATAAAATACGGTATTTTCTTAAAAATGCATCAAATTCTAAGACATTTTTCTCAAACTACATATTTAGATAAAAAGTCAGAAAACTACATACTTTTTTTTAGGTGAATTGACGAACAGATTTGACCTTGTCTTCGAATTATTAAATGTATTACCTGTACAAGTTATTCTGTCCCAAACGCTGGAACTTTCAACTCCTGAGCAGAAACTTTTCATGCATCCAATTTTTTCATTCCCATAACAACATCGGGCATCTTTTATACATTTATACTATTTAAAAAAAGAAAATATCTACACATAATTTTGTGACATTTGTCTTGTCTGCTCTATTGTTATATATACCTGATATACGTTTATCTAATAACCATTCTGTATAGATGTCTCATGTGCTACGGATTAAATGTACAACATGGAGATAACAAACAGTATTCTAGAGCAAAAATCCATAAAACAATACAAATTAGCAGCAGAGAAAACACGGACCTCCAAAAACTCGGAAGTAGGATAAGGTACCATGGAGGAGAGAGTCCCCTGCCGACCGATCACACCCGTCGTGTCCTCCTTGTCATGATCAGAAATAACGGAAAAATCCGTCGTCAATTCGATGTATAAATAATGGACTGGTCATTAGATCGTAGAACTTACGAACTGATGACTTTAAAAGAGACATCTGAAATTCTGGTTTCATCAACTTGTTTGTCAATAATTTACCTCGTGTTAGAAATTGATCATACGTAGAGTATGCTCTTGCGTATCGAATCAACTGAGGTATATAAACTGCGTATGCAGGTTATGAAGGTACATTGCTGCATAAGTAAAGGAAGTTGACGATAGAAAAATTAACTTCATCACGTTTATCATAGAGCTTGGTTGTTAGATTACCATTAACGTCTTTTTCAAGTTAAATATCCAAATATGACTCTGTGGTATCTTTTATCTCAAGCTCCCCAGGATACATCGTTTCGTCATAAGAATGGACATTACCCTTGTTAATTGATAATAGGTCGTCGATTTATCTAAATTTCAAGTAGAAGCATGTAACTACTAAATTCGGAAAGTACTGATTATGCTACAATAGTCCCCATATCAAATGAAATCTGGTTCCCCTTAAAAATAAAAAAAAATCTGTTAAAAAAAAACGAATGCATTGCAAACATACATTGTAACCCATTAAGGTAGACTGATATGTAAATAATCAGCACGATAACGCAAGTAAAAAAAGTTTGTAAATCCAAATTGGAAAGATTGACAGACAATGATAGATAAGGGGAAATCCTTGTTTCATCGGAATTGGGGAATAATAAATACAGATAGTTAAATTTGTAATACATTTGATGAAAATCGTACTCTTAGTGAGAAAAATTGAAACTAACACATTTAGTTCTTTTATCTGTTCCATTCATTAATTTTTGGCACCCTTCAAGGGTCTGAAACAACGTAACTCCTGATCGACATATTCCTAGTTCTTCATCGCTCATTCCATTTGTACTTCCTAGAAATAACAAAATGAAAAATTTCTGTCAAATATTGCCAATTTTAAAGCTAAAACTGGAGGTATCTTACGGATTTTTCATGTTAGTTATACATAAAACTGTTAGCAAAAATTCTTTTTTAGACTTCCCGATTGTAATTGATTGGTGAGAAATTTCTGAACAAAAGATCGAGTAGTAGAGAAATATCCTTACTTCTTGATCGCTTGGAAGGAGACTGAACGTTGTCTTCTATTATTCTCACCAGTCTTCGGAGTCTGGTAGCAGCCCTAGTTGTCATGGCCCTAGTCAGGCACCAATCCCACGGGTTGTCAACATCAGTGTAGTTCTTACACTGATTGCAGCCCCTCGTCTCCGAACCACAAGACGAGGTTTTGGGACCCTCCGCCTCAAATTCAACATTTTCCAGTGGATACTGAATTAATCTGATGAACAATCATCAATCATTTATGAGGTTTCAATACTAATAATTACTCTCAGAATAAAATGTACTTTTTAACTGAATATAATTCAGAGTTCTTAATTCACACTTGTTCAGTGATTAATGATTTTATTTATAAACTAGCTATACCAGTCATCAAAATTTATCCTTTTAGTTGTTTCAAATGAAATATCTTATTTGTAGTTTTTATATCATCCCATGAACACAATTTAGCTAGAATAAGCTTAATCTTTCAAAATTATTTACCTCATTGACAGTTTAAAGAAACGATCAAAGATATAAATATATTAAAAATACAAATGAATTTTTTAGCTAGGATTCCATTGCACGTTTTAATTCTGAAAAATCTCACCGTTGCATCTGATCTAGATTATCCGCACTGTACTCCTCATCTGCTTTTCCACACACCTCCTCAGCAGTTTTATTCTTTGGGTGATATTTTCCACTTCCAAAGTAATCCTTAAATGTAGATCCAAGTGTCTTGGCAGTAACTGAAAGTAGAATACAGCATCATTTTTAAAAGTAATACATACAGTATACAGCATAATGAAACTATTTTAAGAAAATAAAAAGAAAAAAGGCTTTGTCTTTAGTCCTTATTTATAACTAAATGAGAAAAATAATACAACACTTATTAATTTGTACTTACCCAAGCTAAATAGATAATCATTAAATTTGTCCTTGTCTTCCTTCCAAGTGTTCACTTTAACGATGTTGTTTGATTTCACTGCTCTTTTCTTCCTCCTGTTGTTCTGGTTTGTAAACAAAGAAGAAGAATCATCCGCAACGCATATATCCACGACAGAATCTTTTAAAAACGTCTCAAAGTAATCAACATCAGAGCATTTAAGTAATTCTTCAAATCTACGAAAAATTAATCTGTCAGTTTCTGGTTCTTTACTAGCGAGGTTCTTGCTTAACGCAATCCTGGCTGCTCTTCCGGAATAGAACAAAGATTGGTTGCCATGACTACCATGTGGATGTGTCGAGGTCGGTTCGTCCCAAGCTTCTAAAATCAAAAGTTTTCTTCCTGGCCATTCAGCTGCAATGAACTTGACAAGCTTAGTTAAAACTTCTGCTAGATTTGGTGTAACATATCTGTCAGAGCAAACGTTGTTATCTTGAAAGTAGTCATCACAGTCGGTGCAAGGATTTCCAGGATGTCCACACCATGACGATTCGTTGGATTCCTCCGACAGAAATAAAATGGCATTCCCAAATAACTTTCGTAATCTAAATGCAGAAACAAAATTTAATGATGCAGAAACAAAATTAAATAAATGAAATTATCTTCGGAAAACAAGACTGTCTGAAGTTGATTTCAGATAAAGCAGTTGTTATTGTTGGTATAATATTCTTTAATTATTTTGTTAATTTTAGAGATATTTTACGTAGAAAACATCGATGAATTTCGAAGAACAACAACTTTTGGTGAACCACAAACATCCATGGATGTAGTCATCAGTTGTTGAAATCCAAAGCAATTGGCACGGCATTTATTGGAGAGATTTTGTTGGAGTAAAGAAACACTTGTTGCACGGGCCTTCGATAATTTTGAAACTTCTCCCCTTAAAAAATGAAATAGAAATAATTTTCATGTATAGTATAATGATGAATTTGAACCTTCAACTTTCAGTGTGATATTAATAGAACATATCAGAAATTAGATATATAACCTTTAGTCATAGTCGTACCATATCGAAATCCCGAAAGCATCTACGACTAAGGAATTTATTCCAGTGGAAAATACACCTGTGATTCGAGATGCCACATTGGCACAGAGTGATACATCTGCAACTGATGACGTCATATCCAATTCTTGATTTAACCTTCACAGAAGAAAATAATTATCAGACGTAAAGCTCAGAAATATATTTTCGTCTAGAAACATTCAGTAAAGCTTAAACTCATTTACACAACAAACCTACCTTACAGTAAAGGGAGATCCAAAATCGAATCGAATGTCTCGCTCCCTCCATTCAATGAATGGCTTAATAAAAATCTAATAAAAAAAATTGAACAATGAAGATGAATTTTGAGAACAGTTGAAATCGAGGCAAAAAATGATAGAGAGGCAACTAACTTCCTGAGAAATGGTGATATTGATTGAGAAAGAATCGTTTGAAGCCATCCCCTCACGTGCACTGTGCCTCATAAGCCAGTCGTACGTTGAGACGTAATTTGGGTGTTCTCCAATGTTTTGACTATGTATATTAGCTGAAAGGAAATATTGTAAAACTTATATATTATGTTATTTTATTTTCCTTAAAAACCGAAAACCTTTGTTCCAATTAAACATTCTAACTTTTAGTTTGTTACTTAGGTGGATAAACTGTAAATATGTGTCTCATTATATTTTCTTTAAAACTTTCACCATACAAAAAGCCCCGCTAGAAAAAAAAGATTAACTATATACGAACAATATCTTACATAGACTGACGAGTACATAAAAAGTTAAGCAAAAGAACACACTCACATACGACAAATTTTCCTGATGTTTGGAAGGCGTCGTCTATTTTTACCTCTTTGGAAGACTTCATTATTACATTAGCAAACAAAGTCGTAATCGAATGCACGTTTATAGCCAAATGAATGGGAGGAAATCTTTTGAAGGTTGCTAGTTGAATCGGATGAAGTACTAATGGTCCTGATCTCAGTAGTTCCTTTTCTATCTTCAGAGTTAATTCTCTCTGAGACTCAACTGTAAACTGATAATTATTGGAAACTTCACCTTCTATCTGAGAGAGATACGAAGTTATGATGGGTTTATTAGTTCTTTGGTCTCTTCTTATCCTCATTTCTCTATTTAAAATATATTCAGAAAATTTTTAGTGGTTAATTTTTAATTCAATATGCAAAATAGTATTACAACTTTTTAACTCTATGATAAATTATTGAAATCTGGAATATAATCTTTGCATTTAAACAGTGGTAGATTTCTAATTCTACTAACAAGTGATAAGATAGATCGATTGTCCCAAAACAGGAAGAACACGTGAAATTAAAATGTGTTCCTGTTATCATTTGGTCTTGACTTGACGAGTTGTATATCCGTACTTCAGGTTCCGGATTATTAGCCATTTTCAAGAGAGAAAAAGAGTTTCTTTCTGGATTAAATACTACTGTTGTGTTTGCCACTTCATCCCAGTTGATGCTATCCAAAATGTTTGAAAGAAAATTCGAGTTACTTCTTTTAGTTCGATGTTTTGCATGAAGGGACACATCAACTTCCTCTAAAATATCAAGAGGGCTGTAAAAAACAAACAAAAATCTAAAAAAAAAATGCTTTATCGTCTATACAACTATATACCCTGGTAATTAATCAAGACTGTGATCTAAACATGCAGTATACTTGCCTTGCTTGTTCTACTTTTAGATATATGAGACCTTTACGTTTAATCTCTATGTCAAGTATTTTTCCTAAGACCCCATCGCCTTGTTTTGTGTATGCAAGTCGACAGCCAAGGACTGCACTTGCAATAACTACATCTCCGATTTTCCAGTCTTTCATGGAGTTCATGGACACCAAGGATACTTTAATTAAGGCATCACGGCACATTGTTTTCTGCAAAACAACTACTAATATTTTTTGACAACAATCAAAAGGGGAAAACTATGCCCAGGATGAAACCGCACCTTTAAATCAAATGAATAGTCTCATCTAGTCTCACATAACATGAACATGTAGCCTAATTTTCAATCACATTTCACTAAAATGAATGACAGAGTTTTATCCCGTGATCAATGAAACAAGCAAAACTCAAAAAATAAGCTTTAACAACATGAAAAACATCAATACAAAATTAAATTAATCTAAAAAAAAATAGATAAAAATGGAGTTGCTTTAAAGGTGCCACTAGAGTGTGCATTATTCAAATCAAAACTTTACCGCAACAATGCTTTTGTCATCCAAATCAATAATATTTCGCAGTCTTCCATGTGTTGATACGGTTAACGTCCTTCCCGAGTGCTCCTCGTATGTTTTATATTTCTCTGTAAAAGTTTCACTACCACGCACTTCCATCAACAGAGAAAAGAGTAATAGAAACAAGTTCACATTAAAAATCTCCATTTTCTTAGTCTAACTTAATTAAACAGTAGGGATTACTACCACGTTCAGCAAAATAATTTATATTTCTGTTATCATACGCCGTAACTCACAATCGTTGCCTAAAATCCAGTTGCAAATAAGCATCTTCACCGAGACAAGCTTTTGTCAGCTCCTGGTCATGTGAGGTACAACCAATCGGGTTTGAATATCTAGAGTTGTTCCTGAGAACACAATTTTCTCTAATAGCTATACACTTCCCGGTTCACCCGCAATAAACTTTCCAACGATTTAAAATGTGGTGACCATAAGGCTATGATGGGTGTCGAGAATAACTTGATAATTTCAGGTGCCATATTGTTAGTTTTTCTGTTTGGACAAACTGACGGATATAATTATGACATAGGATTTGAATATCGGTATCGGTACAAAGCAGAATCACTGGTTCTCGGAGATTTTAGAGTCGTTACCATTGTAAAGGTAACTAAACTTTTAAATTCTTTTTCCACAAAAGTATTAACAACATTACATATCATTTTGTTTCTTATGCTCTTAGAAAATGCTTAAATTAGATATGAAAATATGAATATATATAAGAATTTAATTTTTTTAAATTTGACAGATGGATATTACTGGGAACATTATATGTTTTGAATTATTTAAGGAATCACTGTCTAGTTAGTATAGTATGCCAGGGCATCAACAATAGTGGGGAACACGGGATACATGGGCGAAGCCCGTTATGCATAAATTATCCCATGTTTCCCACTATTGTTGATGTCCCTGGCATACTATACTAACTACACAGTGATTCCTTATATTTCCATTTCATTGTGAAATAAAATTGTAGATGTAGACTTTAAAAAAGCAGACATAGATTTAAATTACACGAGGATTCCCATCCCAATTTCAATAGTCCTCGTCCACTAACGTCAAACACAACGGCAGTAGCACGAAATTTTCATGCATAATTGGCCTCCTTAGTGTAAGACACAGAGACAAGTGCGCACGAGATTTGCATGCATATTGGGCCTCCTTAGCTCATGAACTATTGACCTGCCTCATTTACATTCCGGTAGAATTATCAAGAAATTAACTCCGATAACTTTCGAAGAGTTATCACAGAAGGAAAAATTAGAAATGGAAATATTCTAACATTTATTTTAAAAACTGATTTTTTCTGCTTAGCTATGAAATGTTTTTTCGGTCTACTCTTATTTGGTTTGGCCAAAACCTTGATTTTAATTTAAAAATATTCATGATATATTCATAGTGATTAAAATATTTCAATATGAAAAATGGAGATAGCAAACAGGATTTTAATTCAAAAACAATTTGAAACAACACAAATCTTAAGCTGAGCAGATATGGACCTCTAAAATATCAAAGGTGGGATTAAGTGCCATGGAGAAGTGAGCATCCCCTATCGACCAGTCACACCGGCCGTGTGCTAAGATGTAAAATTCTTTCATTTACTTGAATTTTTCATTAAATTATTATTTATAAAAAATCATTTAAAAAGATAATCATACAATTATATTATAATTATTAAATATATTATTAAGTTCTGATAAAATCTGCTAAATTATATTCAAAAATTCTAACCAAGACCTTCACTTCAACATTTCAAAATATCGATTTTTTTCAAATGAACAAAATATATTTTTATTCATTCATTCATTCTTATGTCGATACACATCTGTTTCATATTTGGATATTTTACGTAAAAAACGTTAATGGTAATCAAACAACTAAGCTCTTTGATAAACCTGATGACTTTAACTTTACAATCGTCGACTTCCCTTTTTTATGTAGCAATATACCTTAGTTCTTAAGGTCCAGCTAATAATCAAAATATATACAAAAATATGATTAGCGATTAGCTTTTCCATCGTCAATATCTCTAACAAAAGAAAAGTCTCTAAGAGAAGGATTCTTCTAAAAATATTGTAAAACTTAAATGGACGAACGAACTAAAATAAAGTTTGTTTGTTTGATTAACGTTCTGAGAATTTGTCACTATTGAAAGGACAGTTTTATAGAGAGAGGCAAATATCGACATGTACTCGACAGGTGCGTTCTTTGATCAGTAAAGTATCAGTCACATTATCCAGCGATGGGGTATACGATGAGAAACCGATGCGTTTTTTTGATGAAAATGGCGTGGTTTCCGGCCGGGCACCACTAGTGATCGGACGGTGACTGAGGCCATTTTGCGAATCGGTGGGGTCATCGGTAGGAAATAACTCGTAGTTAAAATTCAGCGATGTCACCAACGATGCCCCACATCGCTCCTCATCGGCAACCCATCATTAACACATCTTTCAAGGAACGGCCGATGTATTGCCGAGCATCGTCCAATATCCGTTGAATCTGAGGTCATCGGGAGGTTGAGTGGTGTTCAACAGATAACGGCCGATCATCGGTCGATGTTCGACCAAACACTGGCCGTAGTCAACCGATGTTCGAACGATGTTCATCAATGTATGAGCGATGTAATATACATCGGCCGATTATCCTGGAACATCGTTTTATGATTAGCAATGCTTCGCTGGGCCTTTGTAAGTCCAGCCGGCAACCACGCCATTTTTATCATATAAAGCATTGGTTGCCCATCGTATACCCATCGCTGGATAATGTGACTGATTCTTTAAGGACAACTAGGCCGATGTGGACCGATGTTGGGGCATCGTTAACACCACGGATTACCAACGATTACCACCGGTCTACGGCTACCGGCCGGGAAATGTGACCTAGGCATAAGGGATCAGTAAAGTATCAGTCACATTATCCAGCGATGGGTTATACGATGAGGAACCGATGCGTTTTTTGATAAAAATGGCGTGGTTGCCGGCGGACACCTATAGTATTCGGACGGTGACTGAGGCCATTTGGCGAATAGGTGGGGGTCATCGGTAAAAAATAAGTTGTAGTTAAAAATCAGCGATGTCCCCACTGATGTCTCATATCGCTCCCGATCGGCAACCCATCATTCACACATCTTTCAAGGATTGGCAGATGTATGACCAAGCATCGTCTAGTGTCCGTTGCATCTGAGGTCATCGGGGGGTTAAGTGGTGGGCAACAGACATCGGCCGGTCATCGGTCGATGTTCGAACAAACATTGGCTCATAGTCGACCGACGTACAAACGATGTTCACCAATGTATGAGCGATGTAATATATATCGGTCGATTACCCTGAATCATCGTTTTATGATTAGCAATGCATCTCTGGGCCTTTGTAAGTCCGGCCGGCAACCACGCCATTTTTATCAAAAACACATTGGTTGCCCATCGTATACCCCATCGCTGGATAATTTGTACTAAGCCGATTTGGACCGATGTTTGGGCATCGCTCACACAACGGATTACCATCGATTACCACCAGTCTACGGACACCGGCCAGGAAATGTGACTAATGCCTAGGTCACAGTCCCCGGCCGGTGGCCGTAGACCGGTGGTAATCGGTGGTAATCCATGGTGTTAACGATGCCCCAACATCGGTCCACATCGGCCTATTAGTCCTTAAAGAATCGGTCACATTATCCAGCGATGGATATACGATGGGCAGCCAATGCGTTTTATGATAAAAATGGCGTGGTTGCCGGCCGGACTTACAAAGGCCCAGCGAAGCATTGCTAATCATAAAACGATGTTCTAGGATAATTGGCCGATGTATATTACATCGCTCATACATTGGTGAACATCTTTCGAATATCGGATGACTACGGGCCAATGATTGGTCGAAAATCGACCGATGATCGGCTTTTATCTGTTGCCCACCACTCAACCCCCCGATGACCTCAGATTCAACGGACAATTGACGATGCTTGGCCATATATCGGCCGATCCGTGCAAGATGTGTTAATGATGGGTTGCCGATGAGAAGCGATGTGAGGAATCGTTGGAGACATCGCTGAATTTTAACTACGAATTATTTCCTACCGATGACCCCACCGATTCGCAAAATCGCCTCAGTCACCGTCCGATCACTAGTGGTGCCCGGCCGGCAACCACGCCATTTTCATCAAAAAACGCATATCATTCTCATCGTATACCCCATCGCTGGATTATGTGACTGATACTTATGGCATTAACTGTGGCACGGGAGCTCGGCTTATACTCTCCAATTCAAATGACGTCTTCAAATACCTGCGACGTAAGGATCCTCCTAAAAACAATGCAAATACAACAATACGAGTGCCAGTATATACATGTACATTATATTACAATAAGTTAATTTTGTTTGTATTCTATCCTCTCATTGGTTAATATTGAAAAAAAAGGAATGCGTATTATTTCTGTATAACCAAGTTTATGCCTTATGCTCTAGTCACGTTTCTCGGCCGGTAGCCGTAGACCGGTGGTAATCGGTGGTAATCCGTGGTGTGAGCGATGCCCAAACATCGGTCTACATCGGCCTAGTAGTCATTAAATTATCAGTCACATTAACCAGCGATGGGCCGGACTTACAAAGGCCAAGCGATGCATTGCTAATCATAAAACGACGATCCAAGGTAATCGGCCGATGTATATTACATCGCTCATACATTGGTGAACATCGTTTGTACGTCGGTTGACTATGGGTTAATGTTTGGTCGAACATCGACCGATGATCGACTGATTTCTGTTGCCCACCACTCAACCCCCCAATGACCTCAGATTCAACAGACACCCGAGGATGATGCTCTGTCATACATCGGCCAATCCATAAAAATGTGTTAATGCTGGGTTGCCGATCGGGAGACATCGCTGATTTTTAACTACTACTTATTTTCTACCGATGACCCCACCGATTCGCCAAATGACCTCAGTCACCGTCCGAATACTATACGCATCGGTTTTTCATCGTATATCCCATTGCTGCATAATGTGACTGATACTTTAGAGGCACACACCCCTGACAACCAGCAGAATCATTTATATCCATACAATCCTCTCATTTCCAGTCCTCCATATTCATGGAAAATTCCAGATTTAATTAATGTACCTTTACATTTATACAGTTACTCGATCTTACCACATATAAACAAACAGCATGGCTGCTACGTCTAAGTATCAGTTTTTACTTCCCTTTGAACTAATAAAATGTAACGAAAGTTTACAACCACAGTTAATTAATGATTTTAAAATTAAATTATAAGGAATGACGCTAATTATTGACCAAATTTTTCGAATATAACATGGTTTGGGTCAATTTACGATTTTCGTAATACGCTTCGCGGATTATAAAGCGTAATTAATTATAAACTGGCCCAAACCAATTTGACCAAGAATTAAAGTTATTCCTTAAATAATCGAAGGGATGGGGGACATATTTATTATGCTACTTATCAACCTATGGAATTAAATAAAACATTTTCAAGGTTGCACTGGCAGTTTTCTAAGGCTTTATCAATGTCTGCATTTGATATTACTAAAACGCAGTTTACGAAAGGGTTTTTTAATACCCTTTAAAACATCAACAACAGCATGTCGGAAGTGCTTTGAGAAATAAAGTGACACTTCAGTTAGTAAGTAGTTACTTAAACAAATATAACATAATGACTAAAAGCAGAATATTGAGAGTAAAATATTAAAGTTGAAAAATTGTGACTTGCCATACAGTTGCACCAAAAATAGGGAAAAAGGAACAATGCTTTAATATATGATAGACTGAATTTCATAAATGACATGCAAAGTTATTTTTTGCAAATATTGCATTGTTAATTTCATTGAAATTGAAGTGTTTTGTTTTCTTACTGTTAATTCTGTCTCCTATATCTATCTTTGATTTCAGTTCCACGTCAGACCGTTAGAGCGGAGGAATGGATCCCTCATCTGTCACCTCCACGTGGACAGCTTCACCCAGTCTGCAGGAGGAAGAAGTAATTTTAACATATCTGATAAAAATTTCTTAATTTTGAATGACATCGTACTAGCTCCGGGACAATTAAAACTGAGATGAGCTCAGTTTTTTTTTAAAATCTAAGTCTCACTTTAGTATTATTTATCACATTTTAAAAAGTAAGACAGATCAAAAGTGAGCTTGTGTCAGTTGTATGGCCCTCTAGCCAGGATAGTTTAAGAAAGTAAAGCTAAATCTAGGTTGTTGCCAAATATGAGAAAATTAGAACAGATAAATTATTCTTCTAGAAACGCAAGAAACAAGCAAAATGTCTACAGCTTCAACTATTTTTTTTTTATCTTTTCTTTGTTTTAGCACAGACCAATCCTGTGGGCTGGACCTTTAAGAATGGGTATATATCATTCTGATTTAGAGATACAAATTTTAGCAAATTCTTTAACATTTATTTTTTTCTCTTCCTACTATTTTCAATAAATGATTCCATTGGTTTATTCAATCTAGAGTTGGTAAGAGTTCTATCTCTTGACTTCAAAACTTAATTTAGCATTTATAAGTATGAAATAAGGAAGCTTTTTGGGATTAATGAGGTTAGCTACTTGTTTAATGAATTCCTCATCATAGTAATAAGTGTTGACAAAATTTTTACTGGTACTTAGTATCAAGGACTCGACGTATCGTCAGTTCAAATATTTGTATAGGTCACACAAAATCCATTGATAGTTGTATTTTTTTAATAGAAAACTTTTATTACCAGGTAATTTATCTAACTATATTTAGTTATTTACGTAAAATTTAGGTTCGAGATTTCGATATCTGAAGATGGTTTGATTACTGAAATAGCACATCATCATAAAGAAACAGCTGACGTACTCAACTTAAAGAAGGCATTAGCTAGTGTGCTGTCAGCAAAGGGGAAGGTTAGAAATATTTGGGACTCTTGCAATTGTAAACTAACAAACTCCTAAAATAAACTGACATTTTTACTCTCAACGATAGTAATCATGCACATGTACGCTCTGTACACACGAAGACTTTATAAAGTAGCCATTAGTACATTTATACTTGCATAAAGAAAATTTAATTAGAAAATATTAGTGCACTATATAAGAAATGTAATTTTTATGGGAGAACTTTTGAAATTAGCAGATTTCTCTGGTAGCAACGAATTTCTGAAATTTTTTTTTAAATTGTGGCTCTACTTATACACCGTCAATTTACCACTATAAAAATATATACCTATCATATATAAAAATGTCTTGATAATTATTTAACTTTACACAACACGCGGGTTTCGAGATTGTAACTTCCTACGGTAGAGGCGCGAAACGTAACCATTTCAGCATGGAGGTGGGACAAGTTGTTTCTGTACACAAACGTGCAAAATTAAATGAACGATGTTTATGGCTTTTTTAAAGTTATAGAAAGATAATAATGTTAAGCAATGATGCATTTAGGATTTTATCAAGCTCAACTGTGTATAACTGTGTATATTTACAAATCTACTTTATAGGGTACTTGACAACGAAATAAACGTAGTGGTCTTTATAGAAAGTAAAAGATTTTCTTGATTGTACAAACATTTTCTAAAAAGTTAGTGGGTTCTTTGAAGTTATAATAAGGAAAATAATCAATGTGTCATTTAAATTCCCGACGTGCAATGTTCAGATGCATGTGTACCGTATTTATTAGAGGTCCATATCTCTCTTCCCTCGTCTAAAAAGTCTCACATCCACTTATATTTTCTTTTTTGTTCCGATTTTTTTTACTTTAAAAAATGACGCCTTTACATTAATTCGGTTATTTTCGAGTTGAAAAGTGCATCTTTACTAGAAACCAGTATATCGATGATGCAATATATCTAATATATAAATAACTGGCCCACCTGTTTGTTTCCGCGGCAACGGAACTCTCCTCCTCAACGAAAGAGCGCACCAAGGAGATAATTTCGATACTTGCGTATTGTCGTTCTACATAGAATGACAAAATTAATTAACATGTCTTTGATGTGATATCGCAATGCTGAGTGTGAGCATCTAACCTATAATGGCATTGTCATGTGACAAAAGTTACATATTAACATAAAAAAAACATAATCAGACATACTATTGCATCTTTCTTTAAAATTCATATCATAAAGGAAACATGTAATTGTGGTAATCGACATGATAAGAAATAAATATCATTTTATTAAAGTATGACCATAATGGCAAACAGAAGTTTAAGAACTGGGAGCACGACCATGCAGGTAAATGCTAATTAATTATGATCTGGCATTTTCTACAAAACTGAAGTATACATTCTAATCCTCATGACAAGGTTTGTTTCATCTAATTTTAAAATAAAACCACATCTATATGAACATTTTGATATTTTATGAACTTTTTATTTGAAAGTAAGCAATCAATTAATTGAACCTTTCTAAATATGAATATGTTTTAAAATGGAATTGTTATTCTAAAGGTTATCTGGAACATCAGTATACCGTTCACACAACTCCATCAGGCTACAGAGTAAACAAGTTTCATGAGAGCAAGGACCATGTCTACAGAAAACACGCTAAGGTAAATTAATTTTCAGGTTATAGATTAAATAGTATGCATCCATAAAAGATAATTACTAGCAACTGTTTGACAAAGATTCCTTCGCATTTTTCTGCAGGATGATAATGTTAACCAAATTTTAAAACAAAGGAACTGTGACTATTATGATTATAATATTATTAGTATTGTCGTTCAGTAAAAGTGCTTGAATTGTTTTGAATTTTGCTGAGAAAACAAACTTTGTCAAGTGCATTTATATTCAACAATCGTCCTTTACTTTATACATGAAAAGTTTAAAAAGTTAAGTACTGCTCATGAATAAATATTTATTTGCACCTATTTTGATCAACTTACTACTGTTTTTTTTCACTGATAAAAAGATGGTTTAATAAATCCCAAAATCTGTGAATTACTTTTCAAATCTCGATATCAAATAAAATTTTCTAGACAAAAATCAAGCACTTTTTCGTTTCCAGATGCTTCGACTTCATTTTATTACAAATGGTACACAATTACAAAAATAAAATATAAAAGTAATTTTTCAGACATTACATTATAGTCACGCTGGTCTTATAGAGTACGTGAAAGCTGATGATAAAATTATTCTTCGAAGCAAAAATAAGAATAAACCCCCAGAAACAAGGTAACTATTTGTTACGTATGTTGTATTAATTAGAAATTTAGTAAATGATAGACGAGGACAAGAAACCTATTACTGTCTGTTTTCGTTCGTCGTCAGGCATCGTTTGTTTATGTCGGTCATAAACAATTTACAGCGATTTACGAAATACATGTAGTGGTAGAGTTTTCTATAGCTTGCTGGATAGCTCAATAGGGTATTTAATTTGGTCTAACAAGTATTACAGTGTTAGGTTTGAATCTAGGTCACAAGGTTACTCAGCTGTATCATTAGATTTTACAGGTAAATGTGTGTTGATTTCGATGTTGTATGAAGCCACATGTATATGTCAAAGTGTTATGCTGTAAATATATGCAATATTTTTCTTTAATTGCAAATATATTTCAGCAAATATATTTTCTAGCTCTTCAGTAATGCATAAATATCCTGTATACTATTCTTTTTTAAATTGATTCAAAGTCTTGTTACTTTCAACATAAAAACCCATATTAAAATTTAAGAATTTAAAAATAATTTATATAATGAAAACTAAATGTTCTTAACTCTCATTGCTGAAAAATCTTAAATTATGAGATTTTGCTTTTAAAAAAATTACCTCTAACTTACAATTTTTTTTAAATGTAAAAGAATAAAATAAGAATTAAATCAATGTAAAGAATAAATAAATAGCAAAAGTACCCGTAAGTTCTTTTGAAAAACAAACTCTTAATCAAGTAAAAATTTTACGTATTTCAGAGAGTAACAGAAATGAATAGAGAAATTTGCTGGGTGTTGACATGTTCATCATAATTTATAATTCAATACATGTTACATGTGTTATTTTACATTTAATATTATTCTATTTAAGCGACTGTTTATTTATAATCCATACAGTGATAGAAATTGCTGTGGGAGCTAATTCCTGACTTTGTTTAACAATACCTTTTGGAAGAATTGAAAAGGGGGCTGTCATTCACTAATTCTGCAAAAAATATTTGCAATTTAAGAAAAGTATTGCATTTATTTACAACAGAACACTTTGGCATATACATGTGGCTTCAAACAACATTGAAATCAACTCACATTTACCTGTAAAATCTAATGATACAGCTGAATAACCTTGTGACGTAGATTCAAACCTAATGTAATACTTGTTAGACCAAATTAAATACTCTATTGAGCTATCCATCAAGCTATTGAAAACGTTACCACTATTTCATAATTCGCTGTAAGGAACTCAGCTTCTTCTCTTAAACCACTGAACCATGTTTTAAAATATAATGTCAATCGACGAAGGGGTAATAAACTTGCTTGGTAAGTTTATAAATTATTAGGAGCAGGGATGCTTATACTTACTGTAATATAATTTAAAGAAGCATATTGATCAATTTAATGTCTTTTAATTAAAAAAAATTATAATTTTTTCTTTTATTTCCTTTTTAAATTTACAATTATGTCTTTATGATTCTTGTCTTTGACAATTTATTTTGTCTTATTTTGAAATTACGTAATTTTACCGCAGGTACTCTATTCCAGTCAAAAAAGAAATCGAAGAAGAAACAACTGGGGGTAAATGCAGCATAGATAAAAGCGTGCTTATTACAAATCAGAATTCTTTAAATCTTAATTAAGTATTATTTGGGGAATAAGCAATTTATTAAATTATTCTCAGATCCTTCAGCAAGTTTTAAACTTGTCTTTTTTGGCCCTTGTCCGTTATTTGATTTTAATATATGATTTTGTTTATATAACTTTTTGAAACATTGTTCTATTTCAAGTGAATGATCTTAATTTTAATCTATTCCAAGAATTGAAAGATATTGAATCAAGCACGTCCACGGAAGTGAAGCTCATCAGCAGAGTGTAAGATATTTATATTTAGTACAACATTCAAACATAATAAAATATATATTGTTGAAGCTCCACTGAACTGAAGGCTAATGTTTGCCTATTTATGGTTTTTTTTTACTGTTGTCAGTTTGTTGTCTGTTGATTTTTCACATTTTCGTTTCTTTTCGAGAACAAATGGCAAACTTTATTTATTTAAAAAAAAAATAGGAATTGAGAGTTAATCTTGTTTAGTGAAGGACAAACTTTCACATCAAAGAGAAGATAAGAAACGAATAGCAAATTGAAATGATTCAAAGCTAATTTTAATGCCAATATGTAGAGAAATATTAATTATGAATGAAATTCATAGTATGTATTGATAAAACGATCTTTTTTTTAAATTCTCACTCTTTTTATTTTCTAGAGACCTTAGCAAAGCGTCTGCAATTCCGTCACTACACAATCATTTGAAAGTGAAAGACAGTATAGTTGTTCAAAGGGTAAAAAAATTCCTTTGTTAAAATATTCTATATGATGCATTTTTGAATTTTGAATTCCAATAACATTTGTTCTTGTGATTTTCTTACAGCAAAAACCAGAAAAGACCAGTTTATCAAAAGTTGAAAAATATATTGAAACGAATGTGTCTTGTATCTTGTCATACAATGATGAAGGTAATTTATTTTATATTCTATTATATACTTGTATATCATTTCTTTTATATTTTTAATGCATTGGTCCTGAAGTTGACGTTTTAAAAATGGTAAAAATAAAAGGGATGAGAGACAACATATCGAACATTTTTCTCCCCATGTTGCGTAAGATAAATATTGACTTAGTGATATCATCTATGCAAATTGTTTACAAAAAAAAAATAAATATATTTGGATATTTTTCAACACTATTTTTGTTATGATAACTTATATTTATCCCACTGAAGATTTTCTCCTTTATTTTTTTCCCGCTGAATAAAACCTTTTTTCAAATTACCTTATATGAGGTAAGTTATTGACAAACACGTTGATGATACAAGAATATCAGCAGTCTCGATTAAAATCATCATTTCGTAAGCTTGATGGAATATAATGACTTCATTAGCACATACAATTTATCATGAGTCAAATGCTGATTGACGTTTTTCATACTTATTGTGAGGACATTTCTTACAAACTGAATTCTCGACGGATTTTCCGCTTATTTTCCAATCATGAAAAGGAGCAAACGTCAAGTATGACCGGTCAGCTTGCTCACTCATCCATGGCACCTGATCCCACTTCTGGGGTTTTAGAGGCACGTGTTGTTCCTGATGTTTTTGATTAAGGAACTTTTGAGTTTGATTATTGTTCATTATACAAGTTCAAATTAGGAGAAGTGAAAACAAGGACTAAAAGGACTAAAACATTAGAGGTGGGACCAAGTACCATAGAGGAGTGAACATCCCCTGCCGACCGGTCACGCACGCCTTGTGCTCTTTGTCATGGTCAGGAAATAACGAAAAAATCCATCGACAATTCAGCATGTGAAAAATGGCTTAACAATTAGTATGATTTATTGGTTATATTTATTTTAGTTCACAGAGATAGAATGGATTGTTTTGCACACCTCTTACAGTTAACCCAGCGCCTCCAGAAAGACGGATACGAGGAACTAGCCACGAGAGAGCTTTCTAGAAAATGTCAATCTAATGACAAATTGTGCATTAACAGAAAAAATATATTCATCGATCTTTTATTGAAAGAGGGGCAGAATATTACACAGAATTTAATCATTCAACATTTCTTAAAAGACAAAAATGTCAACGAAACAGTTATTTTTCGGATATTTTTCCATATCTCGGACTTGAAACATCCTTTATTGGTAATTTGTCAAATTAAGAAATAACATTTTGACATGTATTTTTGTACAATTTCCTCTGTAGGTATTTATTCCTTTTTTGAAAATAATTTTGTGCATATAACTTGTTATTCTCCAGGTATTTTTAGAGGCTGTTGAAGAGCTATGCCTGGGACAGAATCAAACAAACATAGGTATAACTGGACATGTTTTAAAAGAATAACGTAAAATGATGTGGATATGGAAAATATTCAGTTTAAATGGTTATATTTTATTTCTTTATTTTTTATGCTTTTGGAAGGAACAATCGCCATGACGAAAAAGCAAAAGTATGCTTGCTTGGCGCTAGGGACATTGATAAAAACTTATAGAAACAATAAGCAGCATAGTGAAAAAATAGATCATCTTCTGGATTCACTGAAGAAGTGGCTGTCCCCACATAACCAAAGTAAAAAACAAAAAATTAATCTATTTAAGAATGATATATCACTAGAAATTGAAAGCATATATGTTGTTGTTTTTTTTTTTTTAATATTAATCCGTTTGAAACCACGATCTTTATAGAGCTATGTTCCAGATTTTGGCAATGACTCGATTTTTTTAAAGAAATAAACACGGCTTAGTTAACGTAAAAAAACATTTAAAGACATATCTGTATGAGATATTTGTTGAAAAAATATTGAATGAAATAAAGCAGACAGAAGCTAAATACAATTAAATTTAACATAGACACCAACATATTAATTTGAATTCAAAGACGAATCATTATATCAGTAATAAAACCAAAACACTTTTTCTAATCATAACAAAAATTTCTTAATCAGCGAATTACAAAGAAATGTACAGAGAACGAAGACAACGTCGCTCAGTGGACAAATTTGATAGAAAACTCCATAATCATACTTACTCAAAAATGGTGTTGATTCACACTCTGGGGAACTCGGGGAGTGCCAGAGACCACCTGTTAACATACATGAAGCCCGGAGAAGGAGACAACAGCTGGAGAAGGGCAGCTATTTTAGGAATGAGGCACTTTAATTGTGTAGAGGTATTTCAACCATTTGTCTTTAATAATACTTATATAAAATGATTTTCCCTGTGTCTGCAAAAGTGTGATGCTCTTGCATTAAGAAATTTCTTTTTCCGCTTTGCTTAGAGTTCTACTTCTTTACTTGAATTGGCCGTTAACGATGAACATACCATAGTCCGAAAGCAGGCATTGGAACATTTTGAAAAACATCCTTTATCAAAGAAAAGTGTTTCACAGCATCGGGATATCATATTGAGGTATATTGAAAACGAAAAATAATATTCACGTGAGTCTGATGTTGTTTGTATTTTATTTACATATTAATTTAGGACTTCTCTGTTGGTAAAACATGAAGGGGTTATTTTTAACTTAATTTCTATGGGATAAATGATTAAACCTTGTACCATCGTCCTTCGCCATCACTATAGCTTAAATTAATAATAATACTGAGTCTACTCTACAGGAAATTGCTTCCATATTATTCATCATGGCATGGCTTTTCTCGAGAAGAGTTTTTAAAATTTACTCCTAAACAATTCCTATTGCGGTCCTATAAACATTTATAAATTTGGAAAATGTAAAAACAAGAAAGATAATTGTACAAGTTCCCTTTATTCGCTTCACATACCATTTTTAAGTCACCTGAGTCACTCAGGTGACCCATTGCTATCCGTTTTCGTCCGTCGTTGTACGTCATACTTCGTTCGTCGTTCGTAAACTTTTGAACATTTTTAGCTTCTTCTCTGGAACCACTGAATCAATTTAAAGCAAATTTAGTATACAGCATCTAGGGGTAAAGGGACACAAAATTTATGAATTTCAGGGTCCTTGGGATGTGGCCAAACCACCAAAATTAATGCAATATTCAAAAATCTTCTTCACTCCTGGACATCAAGGATTCAAACTGTTAGCATGATTGTAATAAGCACTGAGCCCTCTACCAAAATTGTAAATTCATGGCCCCAGTGTAAGAGATTCTTGTGTAAGGCGTGGCTCTATTGATCATATAGTGAAAAAGCATTATTACTTTGAAAATCTTCTCTGTTCCTAGATATTAAACAAACTAAGTACATAGTTATGATAAGCAAGAGTGTCTCTTCCAAAATTGTATATTACATGACCCCTGATCATGCTGTTTGAAAGCTTCATCTATTAGTTTATTTTATATTCTATGGATCCTCTAAATAGTTGTATTATACTCAGGTGACCTTTTAGGCCCTTAGACCTCTTGTTATCTTAATAAGTTCAGTAAACCTTATTTCTTAACCAACAAATATGTCATTATGTTGGAGAAAGAAAATGTATGTTTGCTTAGTTATATATATATGTATATATTTTATATCTATATATTTCCATCATAGACGGGACTATAGATATCAAACATTAATGCGTATTAAAAGAGGAATTCTGAAGCTGCAAGCTGGAATAGACGGTTTCCTATTTTCTCTTAAATTACCTGGTGTACAATGGAGTAAGCAGCTCGGCAAAAGCTCACTTGGAGCCACATTTGGACTTGAATTGAGGAATGAGTTACGACTAGAAATAAGTATGTAATATATTTATCTGAAGTACAAGATTGAGAAACATCTTTGACACAATTCTTAAACCGATTAAGCGATAAGTGCATTTGTAGATATGTAATGCATGCATTATCAATAAAACGTTAATTTTTAGAGCCCCTAAGTGCATACGCCTTATTGGATATTTATGACGATGCTTACGCAAAAGTCACGATTGATTGGCTGGAAATTGACGAGTATCTGTTTCGTGCTTTTGTGTGCTACAGAGGACATGCCGGATATGACGTCAATGTTCTAAAGGTACGATGCTCTTCCACAAAAGTTTTTATTGAAAAAAGGAATTTCATTTTTTTTTCCGAATGGAATAATTTTTCATCCCTTTGATCAAGAGAAATGTAACTAATTTATGTAAGGTTAGTTGGGTTGTTAAACGAAAGAGAAAAACGCACTGAAAAAAGGCAACTTTTTGTTTGCTGAAAATTGGATGAAGAAAAACAAAAATTTAAGTAACTGTAAGAATAGAAGCGTAGTTCCCTGTTGATCATTATCCAACATTTTGTATTTTAGGATCTTGGAGTTGATGGTATCCAAGACTTGGTTTTGGTTTTCGACAAAATAATCAAATCAGTTGTCGACCCAGTAAAAACTGTCATTAAGAATTTTGAAAGTATTGTTAATCGTATGCAGGGCAATGGTATTCAATACATTGTCAATAAAATCATAGAATTAGTTAAGAAACTACCTATCATTTTAAAAACTATCATTAAAAATGCCATCAAAGCAATCCTTAAAGTTATTGAATATGGAGGAGTCCCTTGGATTGATCAAATAAAGAAGATAATTACCAAGACAAGATTATTTATAGAAGAAATTAAAGAAGATGTTACACAGTTTTACAATGTAAGTAGGACATTTTTATGATGTTTTTTTTACTTTGTTATCTCCTCATTGCAATGTTTCCACCAGATGTTAGAAAATTTGAAAGCTTTCTTTTCGTCAACAGAAACATTGTATTTAAAGTAAACCAAAAACAAACCTGATTATTTTGATTTTTAATAATGGCTATTTTTAGATCACCTGAGCAGAAAGCATTTTATTATCATATTGTGTCCGAAGTTCTTCTGCAAACATTTACATTTTTGACCCCCACAACCACTGGGCCAATTTCAACCAAACTTGCTTAAAAGCATCTTTGGATAAATTGAAGTTTGTTTGGTCATTCCATTCTTCATAAGGAGATTATTACGAATTATTAGAAACTCAGTAGCATCATTTAAATTTCTTCTCAAGAACTACCGGGCCAGAAAAGTTTAAAATATCATGTAGAGTAAATTAAAATTTGTTCAAATCATCACCCCACCCTACCCCACCCCTTCTTTTTAGAATACACTAGTTGGTATATTTTACGTATTTCCAGACCATTGCTGATGCTATCACAGTGACACTTCCTTACATAGGGAAGAAACTGATGGATACTGTGGCAACAATATTTTGGGTGGTGAGGAATTTCTTGTCAGATCCGGTACAGTCCGTAACTAAGTTCGGAAAATGTGTGTTAGAGTGAGTATAATTATAATGCTGCATATTTACGTATAAGAATGATCTTCCACGATTTGTGTGGGAGGACATTTTACAATCCTGTGACAGAAAACACAACTCCATCTTTCGACAGAAAAGGTATCTAAGGACAAATCACGAAATATACTTTTAATAACACATGCTTTTAAGTACCAGTATTTTTTGAAAGATTTTATTTTATGGTTTAAAAAAATTTGCTTTCTTGGTGCCTTCTTAATGTGTTATGTATTGGTAATTGTTGTTTATAATGTTAAAAAGTCATGTTTTATTTTGTATTTAAATTTATGGTCACTGAAATTATCTGTTATTTTTGTTGTGATACAGTATAAAACTTGCGATTGGAATGTTTCTGGACGTGAAAAACAGAATTGTAGAACAACTATCCTTTCTGAAAGGTAATTCTTAAAAGAACTTTTTGATACTTTAAATGCATATTCTTACATAAAACTTGCAATACCTTGCAATACGACGTTGCAATTTTAATCAAATGTTAACAAAGAATATGTCATGCCAGTTATATGAATGGATTAAATTTTTTGGTTTTTTATATCACGTTCATTAATTACAATAAAATGCATCTTCAACAACAGGTGGCACGCCATTTTGGGTAGACTATTGGGAGGATTTTCAGGAGATTTGGGGAGACATCCAGGATTTATTTCGACTTCTATTTGATAAGAAAGAAAGTCAAACTACCTCCGAGTTTGACAATGAATTTTCTACAGCACTGACAGATGGCATTTCAACAACGGTAAATGAAACTGCATTGCTTGGCAGAAAAACTACGATTTTTAATATTTTACAGAACAACTCGTCTTATTTTCGAAATTTTTTAATGAAAATTCTCGTAATTTTCGCAAAAGTTTGGATTTTTTTTTTCTAGAAAGAAAAAAGTAATATATTCATCGAGATTATTGAAAAGACGTTTGGAGAGGTTACAGCTCAATTCAAAGAAACTTTGATGGAATTAGTAGAACCTTTTTTGAAAGCCTTCCAGTCTGTCTTAAATGCAGTTAAAGCAATCAAGGCAGCCTACACAGCTGTCAGAGACATGTAAGAGATTCTATTTTTTAAATATACAATTTGTATGAATTTACAAAGAACAGAATATCAAAATATCTGCTCCATAATGTTTGCAAATCATGTTCGTCATATATTCAGATATTAGCAATAGAATGGCAAACCGTTTATTTAATAGATTTATGAAAGTAAAGAACATTGTTCAAAAGATATTCGGATCCAAGTTTCATATTACATTCCCCAATCGACGGAGAAGTGAAGATTCAACTTGTGGAGCTGGCGTTTTCCCAACGACGACCAACAACAGATATCAGACAATAGGAGTTGATGTGCAGGTGTCTTATAAGACGAAGGCAAGATCATCTTACAGCGATTTTGGTCTTTTTTTAAAAATAATATTCATTATCCAGAAAAGCGCACTTCTTGGATTCTAATAAAGAAAACGGGGCTTCATAACCTTATTGATATGTTGAAATAGGCGAATATAATGAGTAGTGTTTGATCTGTAGAAACTTCCATCAATACAGTCTATATGTTTTGCAGATATTATGCCCACTAAATGGCAAGGTTACCAGGGAAACGAAACGAGTAACGATTTTGCCTACAGACGCTGATTTCGTCGAATATGAGATAGTTATTGAAAATATTATTCCAAACACCTCGATCGCAGATGGTGGTCAATTTCTTTCAGCAGGTCAGGATATCATTGGAGAAGCCGATAGATCACCCTGTGATGACAACAGCATCCATGTTTCTGTTCGAAAAAGGTCTTCCGTTGAAACAAAGGATTCTGACTTTGAATATATAGACCCGTCTCCGTTCTTAGATCACCTGGTCCCAACACCAGAGTGGATCTGGGATTGCAAAGATTTCACCTACATTAATGCTATCAGTGTCGTCGCAGCCGATGCCGTTGATAAGGCTGAGGAAGGAATTGAAAAAGTAGAAGAGGAACTGTCTCGACTGCGCATCGAAGGAAGTGATGATCTTGGCAATCAGTTTCCCCCTGAACAACCAAATTATCGTCCTCCCGAGTTCCAAGTTGCAACTCCTGACGATCCAGCCGCTGTTGCTCAATGGGACAAATTTAAAGAAGGGTTCAAAGGACTAGTTTCAGGCTTCAAAGACATAGCCAAACAGCTTTTTGATTTTTCAGGCAACAGGTAATTTATGAAAGGAATTGACTTTTAGAATTTAATCTTTACGTTGCAGAAGATTATACATTTGGCCATTCAAGTTAAATAATATCTAAATATCGAGCATGACCAAGAAAGCGGAGAAAAGAATTTGAAATTAAACGCAATAAAAGTCGGGGATAATGAAGAAAAGATATCTCTCATTCTTGCATGACTAAGTCGTACCTTATCAAATTTGCTGTATTGTTGTAAATAATTTCAGAACTGGACCCAATCTTCTTGACCTTGTGGATGTTAATTCTTACACACTCGGAAGAATAAAAGAACTTCTCGGAAAGAAAGTTGGAGAGGAAATGAAAGTTATTTTTGATAAACTGATGGAGCTTCGTTCTTCAATAACTGCTCAAAATCTTGATGGATTATCAATATCAGACCTCCGTTCTCTACTCTCCATTTCATTCAACACAGTGACTGGGTCAAAGTCAAACATGATATCAAGAGTGCTTTCAAAAACGGAAAATGGTTTGTAAAGAATAACAATAAAGTAAAGTGAACGTTAAATCGAGAAAAATTTAGATTTTTGATAAACTAAGCTTATTACAATTTTTTGTCAGCATAAAGTACTTATATTTAAAAAAACGATTTCATCTTAGCTAAAAATTCATAATACTGCCTAATATAGCATCATTGATGACGATACATGTCAACGCATCAGGTTTATATGCTATTACCAAAATCCTTCATGTTGTGCTCTAAAGGGTTCAGTAATACATTCTTTAAAGATTAAAAATACGGAAAGACTTAAAAGACTAATGAATAAACTAATAATGATAGACTAATAAATAATTTGAACTTACGCGAAATTGACTGTTTTGTAATATCAATATTCATTGCAAGGTATATATTTTGAATAATTAATGTTACTTCTTGTAGATTGCCCAATGTTTCAAAACAGACTCTCCAAAGGCCCCGGAAATGTTTGTTTTGTTCATCGGAGTTGCAATGAAATTTCTTGTGCTGTATTACTTTCTCATGCAACTCACAAATTTATGGCCACCGTTGATATCAAGATGGATGGATGTTTAAAACAAATAACATTGAAATCTCGCTCCAAGACAGTTATTATATCTTTTGAAGATGGTGAGTAAAAGAGCATGTTTTGTTTTAGGTATGTCTGTGGATTATCATTACTTTTTGAATATCGTTGAATTATCATGTTTCGTTCTAGGTGCGGACATAGAACAGAGAGTCTCTCTAGTAGATGTATCTACATTAATGAGTGCCAACCTTGTTGTATCGATCTCATTTGACTGGTCTACACCAATCATCTCCATCTCTGCAGAACTTTGCGTGAACGATTTTATCTCATGCCTTCATATTGTACCAGTGTTATTGAATTACGAACTCGACACTACCTGTTCTCAAGGTTAGACAAAAATAGAAAATGCAGTGTGTTATGAACACTTTCGTGAATGAGAACATTTTCTCATTATAGCCATAAAAAGATTTTTTATACAATGAAAAATCATAATATCAAGAATACTATCTATACTATTAAAGGAAAAAATTAACATTTTCGATTTGTAAACTATAGGAAAATACTATCATTACCCAAATATTAATGGGATCTCATACTTCATTTTTTAAATCAATTTTAACAAATGAATCTGAAAATCTCGATTAGAATTTTAATTTTATGGTTGAAATTTGGTTTAGTATACGAGATATGATTTTTGCTTTTAAATATTTTTTTATTTATAAATTTACATTAGTCAATCTTCATCTTTTAATGACAATACCTCAAGTCGATCAAGTAATCATTCTTTCTTGAGTACGAAAAGCAAACGAAACGAGACAATCGGAAGTCCTTGACTGCACTGGCATTCGAAGTTGAACATATATAAACGTTGAATTTCCAAAATTGATTCTAAAGAGTGCGAAATCTTTATGGTTAAACACAAGTCAAACTAAATATATACATATATGAAATAAAACAAATATTTCTAGCATTTTAATGAGATATGATACGAGTTTGGTACATGATGAAATCTTTAAAACGCCATTATAGCATTTGATTTCCAGACCAAATTCATGCCATATCTTATTGAGTCTTAAATGATTCCGTTTTTATTAAATGACATGAAATTACTGCATTTGTTTTGTTCTCTTTTTTTTTTAATAAAATAAACAACAGAGGACGGAAGTAACAGCAAGTTACCATCTATGGATAGCATAACAGTGCAGGATTTCATAGCAGAGCTCTCGGAGCATCATCTACTCGATCAGGACATTCTGCGAGTAATTGACACGATAAGAGAAGCTATGATGGAGCAGGTGGGTGAATATTGTTAAAATTTGTTAATATTACTTTCCTCTTGTAAAAGAAATATTTAGAATTCTCACTGGTTTAAAAGCATAAGTTTTTTTTAAAGATGACAGCCATGTAGAATATTGATGATGATTGTTCATTGATGTTTATTTAAGTTAATCAACGATCCTCGGACTATTCTGAAAATCTTGGGGAAGGAATTCAAAAACAAGATAGACTTTTGCGAAGAAGTAGATGTGCCATTTCCAACAGGCGATTTTTTAATTGCTAATGCAACATTTGGGCCTATTATGGCTGGCCCTATTCCAATATACTTCGGTATGTTTGATTGTATATTTGACTTGTACTGATTTTGGAGAAAAGAAATTAGAAATAAAGTATATAGATATTTAAAGTTGTCGAACAAAATGATTAATTTGATAACATCAGTTGATTTTATGAAACTCGATTATTGCTATAAATCCAACAGATAACTAGTTAAACCATTTATTTAAATAAAATCTTCAGACGTGGATTTTTTTAATTCACAATTACATTTAAAAGTTGTAAAAAAAATATTTTGTTGCACAAAGAGCTTGGAGCTGCCGCATCCGTTGGGCTAAGAATACACGTGGGTCTTTGCATAAAGAATTGTAATGTAAAAGTAAGTAGAAAATACCTCATTTTTTGTCAAACTTTCTTTTCTTACTATCAGAAACATAAATAAAAATTTTACATATTTTTAATATATGAAATAATATAAATTGATTCTATTTCTATATTTTTTATTTAATGTATATGTTTATCAAATAGGGAATACTAACCCCCTGGTCCGGGGCTAAAGTGTGGGGCGGAGCATATGTAGGGTACTTCATATTTAAAGCGGGAATAAGACTTACTGGACACCTTTTAGAAGCACGATTTCCACTCACAGCAGAAATAATATATAATAAGTTTCCTCTTGATGTAAGGTAAGTTTTTCACTACGATTTAGATTTATGAAGTGGCACATTTTTTTAAGCTGAGCATGATTTGTATATAGCCATTCTCTGCATTGGGTTTCCAATTTTCGATGTCTGCATTAGACAAGCTGATTAGGTAAAGACACTCACTTTTTAAAAGAATAGTTTTGTCATTTTGAAATTTTTAAGAAATGATTTTTCAGAGAATTTGTATTTGACCTGTATGCTAAATATAACAGATAATTTTTTGGAAAAACTAGACAGTTAAAATATTAGCAAGAATGGACTCTGTAAACATTAAATATCATAAAAAAAGCGAACTTTCTTAACACCCTTTATATAGCCATTCTCTGCATTGGGTTTCCAAGGTTTTGAAATATTTCGATTTAACGCATTTATCTATATTACAAATTTTTATTTCAAAAATTTACCTTTTTTAAAATTTATTTTTATTCTTTTATTTTTTCATACTTACCGTTAGTCCATTATTTATACACTGAATTCACGACGGATTTTTCCCGTTATTTCCTGATCATGACAAGGAGCACACGGCTGGTGTGACCGGTCGGCAGGGGATGCTTACTCCTCTATGGTATCTGATTCCACCTCTGATGTTTTATAGGTCTCTGTTTGCTCTGCTACTATTTTGTATTGTTTTAGGGACTCCTGATCTTGAACACTGTCCGTTATCTGCATATGTTTCATTTATTCCAATGTTTGACGAATAATATGATTTAAAAAACAGTTTAATGGTAAAATAAGTCCAAAAACTTTTGAAATGTTTTTAATAAATCTCCTGCATCTACTTATTATAAGAAAATAAATCCCTTAGATGAAAAGATGTATTAAAATATTGCAAGGTTAAATTGAACATGATAAATTCAAATTTTATAATTTTGATAATAATACAGATACATGCATTTATAATATAAGCCTTGGTAAATTGTACAAATACTTAACGATAGACATGTCTAAAAAGCAATGGGGGCATGGAGTAAGATATATACTGATTCCTGATATTAACTGACATATCTATAAAAACGTTTTGTTTTTAGAGGAAGCTTGGATTTGACACTTGCACCATTACGTCTTAAACTGGATGCATACTGCATGCTAGATTTTAAAGTCTGCAATTTAGCAGGAAAATGTTACAATGTTACCCTAACAATTTTTCGTGGAACAATGTGGACATTTGCCGTACAACCTATATCAGCCAATATTTTCACAAATATAAAGGACGAAAAAGACACATCTCCGCCTGAGTTTGTATCACCTGGTTTAACCAGTCGAAGAAAAAGAGAAACTACAGACAAATGCATCATCAAGCAAATTTCAGGGCGAAATCATAATGACACTGCATATGAATTACAAATTGCTGCAGACGATGACAAGAGCAAGTTGAAGATATTTTATGCTATTGGATTACAACAAGGCGGAACCAATGTTGTAGATTTTACAGAAATGGGAGGCTTTTCAGTGCTAGTTGCGACAAATGACTTGCCTAATGGAGTACCTTTATACTGGACTGTAAAAGCTGTAAACACCCAAGGCACTGATGCCAGAGTGTACTGCATGCTCCACACATACGACAACACCTTACCAGATGGCCGTGTTGATCCCTCGTATCTCTTTAGCTCACATCCAAATGTTTTGACTGCTACAATTTCTGTATTTGATGATTCTGATTTAAAGCAGATTCATAGCCATGCATTGGGTTATAGCTCCGGTAAGTACGGAAGCGAGGTTGTGCCTTGGAAAGATCTCACACTTGGATCTACAACACTGCGAACAGGAATTACAGGCAACTTGAAGCATTTCAGTGTTCCCAAAAATGGCAAACTAACAAGTATACCATTTTCTGTGAACAGTGCCCATACTCCTGAAGACTGTGCGACTCAATGTATTAAATCAGGACAGCAGTGCGTTTCATTTGACTACAATTTTGCCACAGAATCCTGTGAGCTGCAAAATGCTGTAGAGAGCCCAAATGCAATGTTAAGAATGAGTGGTGCATATGCTAATTATGAAAGACTCGGTGTTGGGTACAATTCTTATGAGAGATATAATAATATTTCTTTGGAACACGGCATGATGTATTTTTTCAATGCAAGGATAACTAATGTTCTTGGATATGTTGGATTTCTCCAATCATACGGAACAATGGTTGATTTTTCTCCACCGAGCACTGGGTCCCTGGGAACGCATTACCAAGAGACATTTTCAGCAGATGGCTGCAATGCTTCGGTTGCGCAGCGTTGTGTTGAAGTAACGTGGAAGAAAAACCACCGGTAATTTATAAAATATGATAGGCAATACATCAGTAAAAATATGTCTGAAAATTTATTTTGAAGATTCTGAACAAATAAATAATAGGGAGAATACTGACTTATTTTACAATGGTGATCATGATAGGAAATGATATTATTTAAACACTTATGTATATATAAAAATTGAAATGAAAGAGACATTTCGACAATCTATCAAACAAGTCTTTTTTGAAAACGTACATAAAAACCATTTTTCCTTTTTTCAAGCAGCATTATTTGTGTATTTTAGACATATTATTGACGGGAAAGGAGCCACGACAATATTTAATGGGCACACACCTCTAAAGGATAAAATGTACACAAGATCCAATCACTATATATCAGGTATTTTTTATGTTGAATTTGTACATGTACAGTATTGTAATGTTAAAATAGAGTCTAAGTGACTTTACAATCAATATCAATAAGGAGTGGAAAATTGTTTTATGGCTTAGCACATATTGCCTTTCATGAACAATGGCTTAAAAAACTGAAAGATGTATTCATTGGAGACAAAGTATCACACAATTTCCAAAGTGATAACAAATATCCCATAATCTAAATCGTCATTGGCAGCAGTAACGGCGTTCCAGAAAGCATGCATGTATCAGGAATACAATTATCTCTGCTAGGAGAAAAAAGCCTATTTTATAATGTCCTGAATGTGTATGTTGTAGTCAATTTCGATGGCTTCCATGATGATGAAAGTGGAATTTACCAATATACTTGGGCGGCTGGGAGGGCAGTTTGTTATGAAGACGTGGTCAATTTTAGAGATCCACACGGATTTCTTCACAGTTCAAAGCACTGGACACACAGTGGATACGAGAAAAACATGTTTTTACAAGTATGGATTCATGATTGAAAATTAATAAAATAAACTACTTTAAAAACCTGTATCTTACAGATATAATCAATTTTTCAGTCTTCGAAAATTTGTATTCCTACTTTCATGAATGTTTTTTCTTTTATATTTTAGGATGGAAAATACTTCATGACGGTTCAATGTCTCAATAATGTGGTATTTGGTGGTTCTCTGGTGACAACAGTTTGTCACACTACCCCGTTAACAGTGGATACAACGCCACCTTTCTTCAATAGTGTTGGTGAAATCTATTTCGATGAACACTTCGACTTACTTGGTATATACTATAAGGCAGGCGACAACGAGTCATTTTTGCGGAGTGTAGATTTCGGACTTGGAAAAACAAAATATGACGTTCTTGTCAGAAAATATTCATATCACGAGCCAATGAGCGGGGAAGATGCTCCCTACATCGTCATAGAAGAACTTGACTTAGAAGAGGGTGTTCCAGCATGGCCTAGAGTGCGAGTTGATAACGGAGGTGCTTTGCTTTTTTTTTTTTTTTTTTTAAACACCTTTCTTTTCCGTCAATATCATATATCTTAATATTTATTGAAGTTTGTTCGTATCAAATGTACATTTTGTACACATAAAAAGCATTTAAATCTTCTGAATGTTGCCTTGATTTTTTTTTTACCAATTATGGGCTTGCAATACATTTCTTTTTAATTTTATTTTCTAGTTGGATTATTTAAAGCTGAGAGTGGTCCTGAGCCAATTTTGATCGACAGATCGCCTCCTGTAGCTGGTCAAGTGCTTGATGGTCATGTTATACATTATGACTTGACTTATCAATCCACTTACAAAGAGATATGTGCCCAGTGGAAAGGATTTTTTGATCCAGAATCAGGCATTGATCAGTAAGTTGATTTATGCACACGTTATTTGCTTAGTAACATGGAATTGGTAATTTCAAACAAATCAACTGAATTAAATGTAGAAAAGATACATTATCTTTGTTAAAGAATATGCATTATCAATGCTTTAAAAAAGAAACTATATATTTAAAGTATATTTATCAATTTTGCGTCAATTTTACACCAGTTAGCAACTTGTTAATTTTCACAGTTTTCGTTGGGGTGTTGGAACTTTCCCGGGGAAAGACAATGTAGTGACTTTTCATAATATATCACATAATACAAGACATTCTTGTTCTGAAGTAGTCCTTCAACATAACACACGGTACTATTCTACGGTCATTGTCTTCAACGCAGCCTTGAATTCTAAAGACTCGAATAGCACTTCCGATGGAGGTAAAGGGATTTTTTATGAATAGAAAATCGTTTATTTATATTTTTTAACAATGCAGTAATGCTAAAATTTGAAATTGAAAGAAAATGTTAAAAATATACATCGTATCTGAAAGATATACTGCGTATAAGAGAAATTATAGGGATATTGAAATTATATTAGTGAATAGTAAAACAAATTTTCTGAAAATATACGATCTAAAATAATTTATAATTAAGAAAAAATAATTTGTCATCGGAAACAACATTTAAAGCGTCTGTTATTTAAAGTGTTCAATTTTTATCATATTAATGATCTTACCAAGAGTTTTGTTTTGCTTTTGTTCAAATTTTAAATGCTGTGTGAAGAAAGGCACATTTTATCTAGTAGTTGTCATTAACTCATAAATTAAGTTCTAATAAAGAGGATTTGAGAATTTTTATAAGGTTTTGTTATTACAATTAGATATATGGAATATGAAATGCACTGGCAACAAATCTGTGATGTACTTTGATAAAAAATCATCTATTTTTATGATGAAATGTAATTGTAAGGATTTACAATTTATGTCAATATTTAAATGCATATCAGTGATAAAACAACTTTCATGGTTACTAGTAAACTTTGTACTGTTGTAAAAGAACGAAATTATAAAGAAATTCATTGTGTACATGTATATCATATGTGTTTATATGTTTTGCTTAAATATATATAGTTTGCTTTGTATACTTGTGAAAGCCAATAAAAATAAATAGATAAATAAATATTAACGTTGAACAGTCGATCAGATGACAAGTTTCTGTTTACAACGGCGAAAAAAATTGAACGCTAGTAGATGTTTCAGGGCAACTATCAAAAATACATATTAACGATTTGTATTATAATACAACAGTGTGATCAAATTACAAGCTTTCTGTTTACAGACACAGCAATGCTTATTTCCTAATACAATTAACTCACCTTTCACTTTCAACCAATCAAATGTCACAGTCAATTTATATCAGGGAAATAAAGCCTGGTATGATACGAAAAATGTTTTTGGGAATGACATTGTGGAATATATCCTGTAATTTACCACACAAAAAAAAGCTGCTATTATATATTTATTATTTTCCCCAGGAGAAAACAAATACTAGTTTATTTACAATCTTATAAGATTGTATTAGCGTGTGTACAAGAAGTATTTAATGTATTATAATACTTGTATTATACTATCGTGTATATCAAAAACTAAAAATAACTCCCTTCTATTAAGTTTTCAATTTTTTTATTTATAACAATATTTTCTTTTTGCACGTAATTATTAAATTTTTTCATTGCATATTTCTTTTACTTAAACTTAGTGCTGGTAGACAAAACACCACCCCTCCCTGGATTTGCAGTAGACGGCCCCAGTTTGTTGAAAGATACGTCATTTTCCTCAGAGACAGCCACTAAAAGTGTCACATGGGAAAATTTTACTGATCCAGAGTCCGGAATAGAAAAATACTATGTGTCGGTGTTCATAAACGATGCAAAAATTAAGAAATTTGATTCTACAATAGAAACATCTTTTATAGATCACTCAGTCAGCATGAAACATAATGATAAAGTTTATTTCAAAGTTGAAAGCATTAATAAAGCAGGTCTTTCCTCTGACGTTAGGACAAATGGATATATTGTTGATCACACACCTCCCTATCTTATATCTATTCAAGACAACGAAAATGGGGAAAGATATCAAGCTGACGATAATCTCCTGAAGTTAAGATGGGAATTTGAAGACACCGAGTCAGGAATTAAAGAGTACCGTTATGCCGTATTTGAATATTTCCATGGAACAAAAAGACGCTTTTGGCCAAAGATGGGAATGTTTCTAACTATTTTCCCGAGTGCAAATTCAGGACCTGTTGCTGTAGATTTCGATGAACAAAATCTTGTCGCAGGTGCCAAATACTCAGTTCATGTGACAGCTGTTAATAAAGCTGAACTCTCTACATCTCACGAATCAGATGGAGTAATTATAGACCCAACGCCTCCTGTAATATCTAAGGTAAGAAATCAACGGCTAGTATCTAATATATAATATTAAAATGTGCACTATGTTACACTTTGTACTGAGTACTATTCTGTTAATATTTCCCTCAGGTTCACATAGGATTACTGGAGGAGGAAGAAGTGATCGAAAATGGATATATCCAGCATCCAAATTCACAATCGATTAGAGTGAGTTGGATTGGTGATGACCCAGAGAGTCATATCGATAAATTCTATGTTGCGATAGGAACAAGTCAAGATGACACGAGTGTGACCCATGGTTATATTGACATGGCTAAAGAGGTGTCTGCAGATATCAAAGTAACTCTTTCAGCATTTTCCGAAACTGGAGAGATATATTACGTTGCTGCTAAGGCAGAAAATGGCGCTGGTATACTATCCTCACCACAATTTTCTAAACCAATAATGATCTTAAGAGAAAATGTACCGGGGATTATTTCTGATGGTCGAAAGCCTTTCATTGATGACGATTACACTAATGACAGATTTAGTATTGCAATGCATTTCCATGGGTTTGAAAGTGAAGCATGTAATATTGTTAAATATGAATGGGCAATCGGATCAAAACCGTTCTTTTCTGACATAAATGGATTTACAGAATACGGCATCGTTCACAATGACACCCATGGAAAAGCACAGACACACGTGCGACTGCAAGAAAATCAAGCATATTATGCAACAGTTAAAGCAAAGACGGGGCATAATTGTCACGAAATGTATATTGTTTCAACTTCCGATGGAATGACTGTCGATCTAAGCCCTCCGAAGATTTCAAACATTGCACCAAAGAACGATGAAGGTGTCATTTACGACTCTGATTCTCGGAACATCTTTCAGTCTTATATTGATTCTTTTGAATACAAATGGAATGTTACTGATCAGACAGAGTTAAAATTTGAAAATTACTCAATCGGTTCGATGCCAATGATGAATGATATCCTTTTATTATCTGTTTCTTCAGAGTCGAAAATTTCAAGCAAATTTTCGCCAAAAGCTGGAAAGACCTATTATTTGAACGTATATACAGAAGATTCTGTTGGCTTTATAACGTCTTCAACTTCTGTGCCAATCGTAGCAGATATTTCCCCACCAATAATTCATAATTTCAGTTGTACAACTATAATATCCATAAAACAGTCAGCTGTTAAATGTTCATGGGTTGTCATAGAAATGGAAAGTAAGATGAAACAAATTTCTATCTGCGTTGGATCTCAAGAATTTATGGATGATGTCGTTCAAAGTGCTACACTTCCAACTTATCTAAATTACTGGACAGCGGATGTGAAGAATCATTCAAAACTAAGCAGCCTTAGTAATATTTACGTCAGCCTTACAGTCACCAACGTGATTGATCATTCTACAACTAACATTTTCAAAATTGAAATAGACTTAACACCACCGGTAATTAAGCATGTTGAATTCGTCACTTGGACAAATCCCGATAGAAATCTAACACGGCAGATTTGTCAACTACCATGGTCTTATGTTGATGTCAATGTGTTGGATCTGGAAGACGAAGAATCTGGAATAGATAGGTATTTCTCAGTAGATTTGAATGACTTGGACTTATTTTTATAACACACATACAATAAAAATAACTGTTATCAGCATAACGTTGTAATTATACAATTTACTAAGAGTACTGGTGGTATAGCATATTTTAATTTTGTATACAGTCTTGAATTATCCAGTTTGCCAAGCGGAAAAGAGTTTGCAAAGCGGGAAAGTACCTAATTCTCCTTATTCTTTTTATTACAGAGCTGAAATTTGTTTAGGAAGTGAACCGGCAACAGACAATATAGAATCATACCAGGAAATGGAAGATACGTATATGACAGTAGATAATATCTTTGTCCCTTCCGGAACAAAGATATATGCGACAGTAAGAGCGTACAACAAAGTAGGCCTTCACAGTATCGTCACATCAGAGCCTATAGTTGTAAGTCCAGATCCTACAATTGAGGTTTTTGATGGAAAAGGAGAAAAAGATTGGGATTTTCAGATTGATTTAAATTTAATTCAAGGTGAGAAAACAAAAGTTTTCATTAGAATTCAATTTCTTGATTTTTCAAGTATATATTATCTTATTTCAGGTTTTTAACTTTATACATTGTAATTCAATTTTTGTTTCATTTATACCTCCAATACTTTGGTTCTCATTTTAAAAGTCGATGTTTTGATTTCGTTTTACTAGGGTCTTATCGGTACTCTGATAATTGCCCAATTAGAGAAGCTCGATGGTCAGTAGAAGACTTAACAGGAACAATCATCCAAAATTACACTGATGTTCCTGGTAATGGGTTTGTTTTCTACAATGATCACCTAAGTTTGAAGAATAATTACATTTACTATGTTAAGGTTAAAATAACGGATGCTCTTAATCGCACGAAAGTTGGAATTTCGGATGGCATTACAGTTAGAATCCAGCCACCAGTTTCAGGAATCGTAAGAGATGGACTTGATGTCGAGGATATCGATTATCAGGAATCAATTACAGAGCTTTCAGCAAACTGGAATGATTTCGGTGATGAGGCTTCTGGGGACCCTACACAGAAAATGGATTATTATGAAGTATCCATTGGCGATGACACACGAAATCATATCACTCGAACTAATATTCATTATTATATCAATGTTGGCCTTAATAAAAGTTACACATTTTCCGGTTTAGACCTGACGCCCAAAACAGTGCGGTATTACATAACTGTAAGGGGATACAGTATAACAGGAGCTTTTGCAGAAAGCTATTCCAATGGTGTTCGAGTTGGATTCAACCCAGGAATATTACCAGGAGTGATAGAATCAGAAGACGTGCAATCAAGTACCAGCGAAATATCCGTTTCATGGAGTGAATTTAGCTCAGACATAGGAATTAAAGAATATTACATTGCTGCATCTACAGATTTAGTTGTCAATAATAACATCACATTCCCATGTTCTGACTTGCAGAACTTTTCCTCTCAGTTTGACATAGTCCCACCCAAGTTAATTGGCCTTGACACTATTCAAACTCTCAAAAATCTCACGCTGAATCATGGGAAGTCTTATTATGTTACTGTCATCGCTAGTGATGAAGTAGGAAAGTGTTCTTCCACGAAAAGTAGGCCCATTCTTGTTGATACTACTCCACCAAATCAAAGTAATGTGACCATCATGGTGAATAGATGGAATGTGACAGGACGAGATAAGTTTTTTGTTACCGATTCCAATGAAATAGACATCAAACTACTCAATTTGATCGACCCAGAGAGTGGAATTAATGTTGTTACTTTCCGTTTATATGCATATTCGGATTGCCCGGCTTCAAAGACCTCATCCACTTATATTGTAGAAGAAATACAGGCAATAAATGATGCGAAAGTTACAATGACACGTTTAGGGTTAGAATCGAAGAGATATTATTATATTACCATAACATCAAGTAACAATGCTGGTCTTGAGTCCTATTTGGAAACCCCAGTAATGCTTTTAGATACCGGTTCACCACTTGTGGGATCAGCCATTGTTGGAGATGGCTGGGGACAAAAGGCATTGTATCAATCTTCCACATCAAAGATTACGGCTTGGACAGCAATTGCAAGAACAGAAGATGCATACGAATGTGATAATACAAAGACCATATTCCCACCTGATGAAAGCACTGTTTGGGACTCGCTCGCAGGAGATTTTTCAACAGGAAATGTATTGAAATATAACGATCGTTGGGTTTTAAAAATAGGATATGATATTCCACTTACAACAGTATTGAAAAGTGGAATTTCAAGAGCAATAGGACGATTACAGAATGGAGTTTACTCAACTTTCCTATCGACAGCAAAAGGACGGAACATTTCGACATCTTTTATCGTATCAATTTCAAGCAACATTCCATATTTTCCTCTAGAATTTACACGTCTGCTGCCAACTGACTTTAGCAAAGTTAATTTCAATACCTCAGGCAAATCAAGCAGCAAGAATATTTCATATCCCACTAACAAAACAGAAAACTGGATACCAGAAATACAGAATTCTTCTTCCTCTTACTTGGTCAATAAAACTGGATTGACAAACAAAAGCGATAAAAAATATCTTCCCAGCGGATTTGGATTTGAAATACTAGGAGATCAGCAAGAAGAAAGCGATGTTTGGGATTGCTTGTTCTGGGCAAAAGATGATTATGAGGAATTTCATAGGTGGGTTCAAATACAGAAAGACCCATTTGAAAATCAGCATGAATATAGCATTCAAACTAAGCAGAGAAATTCAGACGACAAAAGAGTATGGGATTTGGAATTTGCAGTGGACGGAGATCTAAAGGCCAATATTTATGGATTATCATTTGATTCAACTGACCTTAACATATTCGTACACACCTGGAATTTTGACAACTACGAAGAACCAATAATTGATCCAATACATCCATTTCGATCCCAAGCTGTACTAACAAAAATAAAAATTCCTACCAATGAAACTTTAGATTGCATATATGGAAAAGGTTTTTATGATGGTGAAAGTGGAATCGCTGAAATATGGGTAGGAATTTCGGACAATGTAGAGAGACCAGGAAATATTAAAGAATTGGAATTGTTTAAAAGGTTGTGTACACCTTGCTTGTATAGCTGCAATTTTAGTTGTGATGCAAATTGTTCTTCCGAAGATGGGAGTTTGCCAGAATTCGAAAAAATTCCTCTCACTTTAGTTGATCTAGATTTGAAGTTTACAGTATTATCTAATGATGGATTAAATACAAGTGTTGAAACAGAGATTGTCAACATGACTGAATATTACGTTAATGTAAAAATGGTTAATTTTGCTGGACAACCAGTTTCAACCATTACAAATCCAGTTATTATTGACATTACACCACCAGTTTGTGAATATATACGATGTTTAGATCCTGTCGTTACTGGGATGAATACACCAACAGATAAACTGGGTTCTAATAAGAGCGTTGGTGCCTATTGGTTATGTGAAGATAATATCAGTGGAATTAAGAAATATTTTGTCAAAGTGGGAACAGAAACTTCTGACAAAGGCAACAAAGAAGACGAAAACATGATCCCACAAAAAGATATAGGAACTGTTTCTAAAATACGATTGGACTTGGATGATGACATCTTTTTTGAAAACAAAAAGACTTACTTTGTTAATCTAATAGTCATTAATGGTGCTGGACTTGCAACGGTGTATAGCTGCAGCATATCAACTATGCTAACTCCTCCTGATGTTTCCGATGTAGATTCAAATATGATGAACTCGGCTATGATAGATGAAGAAACGGGAACAGCTTTCATGGACTCTCTAGACCGATTTGGAGTTAAGTGGAAAAACAAGAAAAACGACACCAAGTATTACAGTAAGTATTTTTATATTGATAAAAATTTTGTTACCTTATCATTGACATTTAACTGATGTATATTCTTTTATTCCGTAGAATGGAAAATGGGGACATCTAAAGATGGAACGGATATAATTCCCTCATCTGTAATAGGCGTCACAAATGAAGGAACAGCGGAAATAATAGGTGGCGAACTGTGGTTAAACGGCGAAAAAACGGGAAAATCTTTAGCCGCTTTTGCTCCGGAGACCTGGGGAAATATGACCGGATCAGAGGTTGACAATGTGGAAAATAACTTCCGTTTCCAAATGGAACCTGGACGATGCGTATTTCTTTCCCTGGTTGCTTTTGGATATTCTAACTTAGAGACGACAATTTCATCTCAAAAACTGTGCTTTGAACGTAAGTACAGTGAAAACTGTCTAATCCGACACCTGAATTATCCGACACACTGTGAAGTCCGACGTCCAATTCTAAATTCAAGGAAGTTTCATCAGTTGACCAGAATGAGCAAGTTGTAATTAATATTAAAGGTTTGTTAAATTTCAGTGCCATTTTACTATTTTTTAATTTTTTATACTGTGCAATCCGACACCCTGTCTATTCCGACACAAAATTTGTCTCCCAGTGCAAGTCGGATTATGCAGGTTTCACTGTAATCAGAATACTTGTTATTCCTGCATTTCATTAGAATACTTGTTATTCCTGCATTTCATTAGAATACTTGTTATTCCTGCATTTCATTAAGATCTTATTTTATCTCAGCTTGAAAACAATTCAAGTTTCCAACTGATTTAGAATGCATCATTTTTCCAGATTAAAGCCTTTGTTATATATTAGCTTTTAATTAATTCTATTAACCCCATTTGGGAAAATTTCGATAAAGAATATTTTTAAGGAAAAGACAGAGACTTGATTTTGAATGGAGAAAGCGAGAACAAAACAACCATTGCTTTGGTATCCAGTTCTAAATTCAAGGAAGTTTCAGAAGGTGACAGGAATGAGCAAGTTGTAATAGATATTAAAGGTTTGTAATTCATATAGGACATCAAAAACAACGGTACTAATAACATCATAATAAGGTTATTATATATTAGTAAATTAAGAACCATTTGTTTTAACCCCTGCGTTTATGATGACAAATAGTAACAGCTGAATTTAGTCGGATTGTTTTTTTTTCAAAAACTATATAATTTCCCGTTTTTTGTAAAAATATAAATTCTCTTAGATATTTTTCAATTTAAATTGTCTATAATGTGTCTTTTTTTTTAAATAAACGAATTATGTTTTAGGTAAAATCAGCGGCCTTTCCATCGGTTCTCTAGCTGAATCTGATTTAATGGCAGACTATGGGTCGGCATCAGCCTCTGATTTTCATAGTTACTTGACAAATCCGAGTACCACGAATTGGGCATCAACACGAGATATCCGTAATAGGTAAAGTATCTCAATATTTAAAACATATGTTTAAAAACATGACTGTTGTTGATTAAATAATTATATGAATAATATTTCATCACTTTTTTTGTTTTTGTTTACAGAATTGTGAAACCTCTTGGAGTCAATTTTTTCATAGCACCAACGCAGACAATGGAAGTGGAATTTATTGATGTTGAGTTTAAAATTAACATGACAGATTTTGATAATTTAACAGTACCCGCACTTCTTCTTTGGGATAGCTTCACATTTAACTCTGATACAAAAAGTAAGCAAAATCTCATCTGATATGCAGCTAAATAAAACGTTTTTTCTATCATTGCTAACATTTTTTAATGTTTGAACATTGAAACATGCTTTTGATGTCAAAGATATGTTTTTTAAAAATCAAGGATTATTTATTAGGCTTTGAAAATAAAATTTTCTTGTACATGATAAGTAAGGAAAATTCTTTTTTGCGGGTAAATTAACTCAAATTCGGATTTGGTTTAAGTCAGGGTTTAAAAAAGCATTATGTTTTTATATTTGAAGCGCACAATTATATTTTAGCGTATGGTATATGGCGTCATGTTGGGGGAAACTGTGGTGGAGACATCAAATCGCCTATCATTGGGGAAAATGTTTATAAAACAAAGGTAAAATTTAAGTCAAGTTTTTAATTGAAATGCAACGTTGATTTAGAAAAAGAAATCGTTTACAAGTTTATATTGATCACTTCTGACCATTATTAAAGATCTGCCAAGAAACCTTCGAAACGTCATCAAGAAAACGAAGATCTACAAAATTTCAAATGTCGAATCCGTACCAGTACACATTAACTGTGATGAACAAATCTTTCTACAATTCACCACCAGAGGTCGACATAGATGCTATACAGATTTTGGAGGACACACCACTCATTGATTTTCAGATACCTTACTATGATAACGAAATGGATTCCGTACAATTTTACCTTCGTGAAATGTCAGATTTTGGTTTTGTTAATCTAACATCTGATGGTAAATTGAGTTATTACCCAAAAGAAGACTTTTTTGGAAACGACAGCGTTAAAATAGCTTTGAAAGACGATACTGAAAATTCTACAATTGTGAATAAAACTATTTTGATTGAAGTAGATGAAGTTAATGATATGCCGATGTTCGGATATCTGTATAACGACTCTTCTTTTAATGTTATGAATAATAAAAGTTTGGCCATCATTCTGGAAGGGAACACAACATCTCATCATCTGTTTAACTTTGTTTTTGCAGATGTTGACAAAAAGGAAACTCTCTCTTTTATTTCTAGCTTGAATAATACAGCGGACGTCCACATAACCACTACGCGCATTGATGATGAATGGATTTTAAATGAAACTTTCAGATTTGAAAATATAAGAACACATAGTGAATACTCGGCCGATATGGTTACCAATAAAACATTCCATGGTGACTTATTTTATTACATCTTAGGGTTTGATAGTCACAACTTTTTCACCGAGCGATTGGAGACTCATATTTTTATTCTCTTGTCTCCTTGTGTCCATGGTTTTTGTTCTCCCAAGTTTACATTTTCTCCATCTTGTCAGGATACTTCAAGAGCTGCATCATTTGATTCTTATAAATGCACGTGCTATCCAGGATACATGGGTGTGTGGTGTGAAAATGAAGTTGACGAATGTCTGCAGCAACCTTGTGGTGTTTTCTTCAATTGTGAAGATAAGATCAACAGTTACAGATGTAGCTTCAAACAAGAGGCGATAGCTGGTCTGATAGTAGTGGGCTTAGTGATTATAACATTAATTGCCATTTTGTATCGATTCTTCTTCTGCAATGCAAAGACGTATAGGTAATACTTGAATTTGACTGTATGTTGGAATATTTGAATAAATCTTTATTCCCTTTTTCATAATTAAATACGAATATTTTAGAATCGTACACGACAGAGGCGAAACATTTGATGAATCGTAAGTAGTGTTTTCCCTCAATATACAAGAAACCTAATCGCAAGAGTCGTTTTCGTATTTTTTAAAATTTACAACAGAGAAATTCAACAATTTTATCTTTCTCTTTTTAGCAATGACAATCTTCTGTGAGTATTTGTGATGAGTTTCCTTACGGAGAATTATTCAGTGTTTACATAACTGTTACAAGCTATGATTATTCATTAGAATGCTATTGTTTTTGTTTCTTCAAAACTTTATAATAATTCCAAGTCTCATGTTCTCTTGTTATAGGATTGGGTTTAGAATTCTGCCTTCTAACGCCACTGATTTACAACCTCACCATGAAAAAATTGAATTACCACTACATGATGTAGTTGAGGCCCCGCGAGGAATTTCAACAAGATCGGAGGATGTTACAGCAGTCACACAATTGGTTGGTGGGAATGACCAAGATTACATTAAACACATCGAAACAGGTTTTTCTAGAAAAGACACTGTCAATGATTTATCAAAGAAAACACAAATGGAAAGTAAAGACAAAGGGAAACCATTGTTTGCAACGATAAAGCAAAAATTCGAAAAGAAGTTAGTGCATGGGATTCCTTACTCAGATCCAATTGTTGTGCACAAAAATCCTTCTCACTCATTCGAAGTCCATGGAATCCATCCTTCAGATGATGAATCTATTGAATCCTATGAAGCGTTAGAGGATAAGATGAAAGAGGTACAGTAAAACACGCTTATAACTAAGTGCCAGGGACGTTTAAAGAGTAATTTGTTATATCTTATAAACAATATGTATAATAATAACACATGGAATGAAGATATCTATTTGCTGTTAATATCAATTCATTACAAGCGTGTTCGCTATAACTGTGTTTTACTGTACATGTAAAACCTTCAACAGAAACACAGCTGGTTTATTGTCATCTTTAGTTTTTATGTACCATATAATTTACCATATCTATAAACATATTTTATCTTTTCTCTGTTTGCTTTAATATTTATCATCTGCTTATTTACACATTAAACTTTAATGCAATCATATGTGTATTTTACTTCGTTTTAAAGTTTTTGTATTTGGACGAGGAAAATCATGAACGGTTAAATGATTTATAAGACAATTTTAAATTTTGACCATCCCCGAGTCAAAGGATTATGATCATATCTGTGTTGATATATAAATCTAATATTGTCTGCCTATCGACTTTTCATTTTTTTCCTCACTTCTCCAGTTCCTCGTTAAAATAAATCAACCAAAGTCCGCTTTAAACGATGTTTGGATCATATTTGTTTAAATAAAGAATTACTTGGATATAACAATGAAACAGTGAAATGCTAATGAAAGACAATTCTTACAAAGATTGTTTTTACAGGATGAATAAAGAGAATAGTAAATGAAAAGACAGGAACGGTAACTGAACAGCAGTTTCTTGCCAAATATCCACTTTTCAGTAGACCTTATATTCAGCTGAATGGCAGTTTTCAACCGGTGTTTATGGGATGACATTTTTAATTTGCTAAAGTCATGGTCATCAGACGTCAGGATTCATTACTAACAAAACAACGTTTGCGTCTTTAATATTATGATTTCTGATTATGAGCTGACCTTAAATCTTGATTTCCCCTTGCCCTCAATGTAATAGGGTATACACGATACACTATGTCCCGGTATAACAAAACAAATATTCTTCTCAATTCTGTAATTTTTTCAGCAAATTAGAAAATTTAGATACTAATGAAACGGAGTTTTGAGAAATTTATTGATTCTCAAAGTAAAGATAACGAACAGGGATCAATCTTGTCAATCCAGTAAAACAATTTTATTGTGAACAGAGCAAAAATATAAACTGACAACACGAAAGGTTTGATCACGTGCAAAGGAGATTTTAGCATCACCTTCCGATTGATCAAACCCTCGTAAGTCATTATGGACAAACGGAGTAATTCCTCTAAATGGATTACAAAAAAGTACCAACAATTGGTGGAAACATAATCATTTAAAGCGGGATTGTTGAAAACCATGTACCATCAACTTTTTAAAGAGCAGAGTTCACTTATGGCCTTTTTTGGCCCTATGATTTTCTGAAAAACTGAAACGATTTACTTTCAGTTTACAGTGCGTTAAATATTACTTAGACCTTTTTGATTGCATCTCTATAAAACATGCCGTAAATTTCTGGCTAGTCAATGCATTATGACGTCACGAAATAAGTCAAATTTTCTCATATTCTAAAAAAAGTCTACAAATACAGCTAATTTTAAAGCTATTTTTCAATATTTTACATAGAGTGCAACATCTGATCTAAAATAAGCAACTAGTAAATGACAGAACTGTTTTGGAAGATTACAAGACATATTTTATTTTTTAGATCAGAGGGTACACTCATAGTATTTTTCTTCTCAGAAAGTACTCAGATATATCTGTTTACATTAAAATTCAAGAATATTGCAATTCCATAAAGCCTGTGTTCCAAGACCTGAAGTTTAAGGAGAACAATTTTAATACGAAATGAAAGTACTAAGTATCCACTTTATTTTGATGTTTAAAATGGAACATTAAGTGTTAGTCAATAAATGGATACATCTAAAGGGCCGTTTTATACGTAAAGTGAGCCGAGCTCTTTCCAACGATTTTTTGATTGCTTTTTTCCCGTCCATATACCTTGGAAAAATCACCTATTCTAAATTTGACAGATGGTGAATCCCGATCTTAAAATTGGTTCCGGGCTAGGCTAAAGAAGATCCTTTCTTAAAGGGACTACCCGTTCATTCCTTTTATGGGAGAGGAACAATATAGGCTTGCCACCAAGGCGTTCAGGACGAGAAAATCGAGAAACTTGGTTTTAAAGAAACAGTGATTATCTGCTCTACGAAGAAAAAATATACTGACTAGGTTCAATTTTTTTACTCATATGGCCTAATATAGATTAGAAAGAAAAAGGTATGGTTTCAATACAATCCAATTTTCAATGGAATTTTCTTTCTGATAATATTGTCCACATGCATCTGAAAAACCCCAAAAAATGTTAAGAAATGTGCTTTTTTTAATTGAATTTTACACAAAACATCCCTAAATTGAAGTTGGTGACGGCTTTGGACACTGTTATCTGAAGGGTAATTACCCTTGAAATGGGTCTTTATGAGGTTTTATCTGTTTAGAATAGAAAATTGCATCAAATTAACATATTTCAGGAATGGTACTTGTTCGTGCTATATTCTTTCCTGATCTATCACAGTCATAAACTCAACTAATATTTAAACCAGTTTCAAAACTTTTTGAAAACATTGATTTTTTAGGGCACGATAAAGCTAAAACCGTACCTTCTTCTTTGTTCATATACACGATAACAGTTTGGTAAAAGACCTCATATCAGTCTTTAGGGGAACACTTATCGCTTCTTCAAAACTTAAACTTAAACACCTGACTTTGGGAACTGTTTTAACATATTTTTCAGTAAATTTCATTGTATTATTTGCATTTTTGTGTACTTTACGACATATTTTATAGGTTTGATTGGCAAATACTGTTTTGTTGAAGTAAATCCAGTCGGAAAAACCTTGTCCCCTTGCCCTAGCAATGATTTGAGAAGGGGCAAAGGGCAATCAGACTGGAGTAAACTTTATTAAAAAATAATATTACCTGTTGAATTAATCCATGCTTCCTTTATTTGTTTTTTTTTTACATGTAGTGAAGAAGTTACAGACTACAGAGAAACAAAATGACACTCCTCTCAAAAATGAATAAATAAATAAATAAAGAATAAAACAAAGTCCTTTTTTTCATTTTATGAGAAAAAAATAATTAAACTGATCTATTAACAATTGTAATTTCTATTCATATGTCAATTCAATTTATTCCAGTGAAGTAGAAAATAAAGATAAAACAGAGTATAACATATAAATATATAAATTTTCATATTTGGATATTTTACTATAACGCTGTGCTATTTTTAACATAAATACAAAAGTTTATAATAAACGTGAAGACTTCCATTTTTCTAACCTCAACTTCCCTTCCTTAAGTAGCATATTATACCCTTTTCACTTGCATACGACAATGTTTCACAGTTAATTGACACTCAAGAACATGTTCTACGTACAAGCAATTTCCAAAACTAGGCAATCTATTGATAAACAAATTGATGGAACGAGAATATCAACAGTATGTCAATATGTTTAATGGTTGATAAAATGACCTTGTCAGCAAATACAATCTATCATTAAGTCAAATGCTGACTGACGTTTTTAATACTAATTGTTAGACTATTATTTACACATGCATGGAATCGTTCTACGGATTTTCTTTTTTCTGATTATATCGAAAGCACTCGGGGTGCTATCGATCGCCAGGAGATACTTACTCCATGGCACCGGATCCCAACTCTGATATTTAAGAGGTTCGTTGCTGTGGCCTCCAAGTTTATTATTTCGACGGTGTCTCGAGTTTCATTACGGATTATTTTCTCCATATCTTTTTTCATCACATTTCTCTAATATATATGATTTTTAAATCATTGACAAGTTTACACCTCATTTTTACTCTCCAATATTGCATTAATCCTTAAAGTACAGTAGGCCCATAGGCCTTAACGGTCACCAGAGTATAATTCAACTATTTTAAAGATCCAAGCTAAAGACAATTCATTAGATACATACTAGTATGATAAAACAAAAAATATGATATATTTGTTGCTTAAAAAAACAAGAGCAGGGCGATCAAAAAACAAAATAGCCTAATAATTAGCAACACAACTCTGAAATGTGTTTACTGGTAGTCGCGCCATTTTTTTACTACACTCTTACATGTACACAATTGCCAAACTTAATAACACATTTTATCGTATGACACTTAGCATAACCTCCTAACAATTAAAGCTCCTCCTTTTTGAATTACTCGTCATGTACAAATTTAACATGTTGTTTTTTTTTATTTTAATTTTTTTATCATTTACAAGTCTATCTGTCCATTAAAAACCTTATTATTCTTTACGTCTAACTTAATTTATAACAATTTTTAAGTATTGATGATTAAAAAGGGGTAACAGCGTCTGTTAAAAGATGTAAATTTTCCATATTTCCCAAATTATCATAATAAAGCCTCACCATGACTTCAGAGCCCTTGCCCTTTACATTACACTACATATAGAGCCCTGTGTGATTTCTAAATCTGACCAATTTTCTAGAAGAAGAACCATTTCATAACTAGGGACTCACATCTGGTAATTTATCAGCTAAGTACCCATAGAAAGAGTATAAGGCTTCTAAAAGAATTTATGCTTTCACTATGTGATCAACAGAGAAATCCCTTAACACCAAAAGCATTGGTCCATTTACTGGATCTCACAATTTTGGATGAGGCATCCTTGCTCATTTTATTTATGCTTTTCTTTATTTTATTACATAGGAAAATATAAAAAATAATATCAATTTTTCACTAGATAATCTATTGATTCTCACCCTTTCACTAAAAACCCCGAATCCTTGTCCATGTATTTCACAATCGTGGTTGATGGATTACTGTTAATTACTGAGTACATGTACAATCAGGCTATAACTAACAATTTGAGTGTTTGATGTTCTAGAGAAAAGATGCTTTATTCTTTGAGATTCCAATACTTTAGTCAGTTTTGAATACCTTTTAATCACTGGGTCACAGACACAATGAAATTTATTTTTCTTTGCTAAAAAATTCACTGTACAAAAGAAATGTGCATAGGTTCAGCAGTCAAGTTTTAAGCTCAAGCTATATAACTGACAAGCATGATCATTATACATGTAAATTGTTTTTTTTCCACAAATATTGATAAACACTGCATTCATAATTTGTATCAAATATTAAGTGGAAATAGATCAGGCATCAACAGCCCTTTGTATTTAGACTTCACCCCCGATGATTCTAACATTGACTCGTATTTTTCAAGTGGATTTAAATGTAACTCACTGGAAGATTTTTCAATTCGTTCTAGCATACCCTCGATTTTTGTCAAACGCTCTTCCAGAGAATTCGGGAGACTTTCCTCACGCTTTCCAACTGTTGATTCAGAGTGATATCTCTGTCGTTTAGGTGTTCCAGGTTGAATCTGAGGTTCTGCAGACTTCTCACTAATTTGGGATTGCTTTAAAAGCTCTTCAAAATGATACCTCCCTAAGTAATGAGATGCTTTCTGCTCGAGACCAGATCTCTGGATAGGTTTAAAAAACTCTCTGAGAAATTGCCCTACAATATACAAAATAAAGTAAGTTTTAATTTGTTTTCAAAATGCAACTTACTAAAGAAGCCTTGATTAATTTTTTTTATAAATTGGAATTTTGACTGAGAAGATTAAATTTTGTGGTACCGAATTCAAAGCTTTGTCCAAGTTGTGTTTTCTTTTGTCTGAATGTGTTCTGCAACAACGCATAGGCTGAATGTTTACTCTCTTCCAACTCCTTCCCAGTGAGTGTTGATTCTCGTATCAATGCCTTCATATTAGATTTTGTTATGTCATGAGCGAGATTACGGAAAATATATTCCATACATTCTGAAAAAATCAAAATTTTAGGAATTGTAAAAGTGCGCAAGCAGGAGATAGTTTATGGCAGATTCACTGATATTATTTATATCTATGATTAATTTTCATTTGCATACTAGATAAAAATGTTTACCCGGGGTTACACCTATTTTTGCAATTGGAATTCTCCCACAAATGACGGTTAAGAAGAATTCTTCACTAGCCGACAATATTCTATGCTTTTCCTTGATACCGAAGTAAAATGCAAGTTTATCCTTTTGCCATTTTAACACTGTCAAATCAACCTGAAGGTCACGAAGCTTAAGCTGAAGCCTTTGAATTTCTAACTGGAGATCGTTGATAAGAATGTCTTTCTTTTCTCTTCTTTGCCACTGAAATACTAAGGAGTGTGCTTCCAGGAGTGAAGAAATTACATCTTCGTCATAGCCCCTCCTTCGAACGACTTTCAACATGTATCGAAAGTATGTAAGAACTGATGTCTTTTGCAAAGAATCTAAAGAGCTGTAATGAGTTTTTTCCAAAAGCGCTTTCATTTGAAGATGCAGATTGTATCGATCCACAGAGGCTTTTTCATAAAAGAAAATGGTTGCAAACCAGACATTTAACTTAAAATTTTCAAACTCTTCTTCTTTTGTGTCCAACGCCTCTTGTATTTGCTTGTATCTTTGTATAGCTTTTTGAGCTTCCCTTTCCATCTGAGTTGAAGTATGCTTCTCTTCTTCCATTTTACTGCCTATGAAACAAATAAAATTGTTACAAGCGCACATATAGGTTTATTGCAGATAAGGATCTCACCTCAAAACAATGTCTTAACTTGCTCTATCGTGAATTTGAATTATGATTTGGCATTTATTTTTTCTGCAATCTTGAACTGAGCAACTAGTCTTTAGTTCAGAATATTACCCGCATGTCCCAGACAACAGTATGTTTATGTTTTATCTACATGCACCTAAAAGTTGAGCGATCATCTCAAAATAGTCTGTACATATATTTCAATACATACATATCGAACAATAATTAATGCCTTATTTACATCTTAATTTAAATCTCTACTTGGTTTACGAGGGTCATTCAATAAGTAATGCAACATACAGTATATCATAATAAATGTTGAGGCTTTAAGTTTTATTTTTTAACAGTTAAAAAGCTCTGTCAAAGAGGTCCTAAACACGGAAAACCTCATGGATTTCCCTATTGTTTTCACAAATTCAATTTTAAAGTAAGCATGGTCACATCACTGAGCGGAAAACTGTTTATAAATGATCTTTGCCAAGAAAATGAAAATAACAGCGTATGTGAAAACTGTGCTTTTTACATAAATCGCCGAAGAACTCATATTTAAGATATGAATTTATATGTAGAAAAAAGTTATCTTTAATGCTGTATACTTTTCAGATAGATTCAATAATTCAGAAGAAAAAAAAGAGGGTTTAAATATAACAGTCAATCTGTCCTATTGAAATTGTGGGGACACCAAAATTATAGATGTTTCTGCCACTTGTTGCTAAACTTGCTTGATAATTGACAAAACATAGGTGCACTTTTTTATATTGGCAAATTGGTCTTTCATTGTCTAATCTAAAAATTACAGGCTGACAAGGCTTAAATTGAACTTGTTACCTACGGTACCCCAGAAAGGATATACATTTATAATCCTTTCAACCGCAGCAACAACTTTTGATAAAGAAAAGAACAGAAGAAAATACAAATGAACAGTACCTTCCACAATGACCGTAATATCATCCATAATCCATTTATCAACAGAAAGCAGATGGAAAACGGGTGTATGTTCAGTTTTGCAGTGCCTCAGGAGATATGTGAATTCCCTCGGAACCATAAATGTAATAACAAGACTATTGGAAGCTTGAATTCCAGCGATAATGATGAACTTTGGGGGAACATGCAGGATTTCAGCTATCTTCATCCTCAGTTCTTCTAGTTGAGTACGCTTGAGCTGACAAAGGCCTTTACCCTTGATATGGAAATGCACATAGGTATATCCATTTTCTACAAGAACATTACATGAATATATATTGATTTAAAGGAAATGTTTCATCTATCTTTAAAAATAAGTCAAAATTTCAAGTAAACTTTAATTTTTACTACTTCAACAAAAGACGACAATAACATTAAATGCACATGATATTTCTTTAGACTCCCTTTTGACTTTATACCTTTATTCTCAAAACTAAATTCGCCCGTGATAGTTTGGAATTTTCTGTGAATTGTATGACAATAACACGTACTGTATTTTGTTTATATTTTCGACCACCCTGTTTACATTCTTTTAATAAAAGAGGATATCTTTAATACAAAATAATTCTAATGAAATTTTCATTTATTATTCCAATACGTTTCTATCAAGATTTATAAGAATCTCTTTTTAATGTAATATATGTATACTGTCTGTGTCTCTTTTTTTCAATTTTTTCCTATGTGGCACGAATAAAAGATGCCTTATTGCTCAATGGCCCTAAGTGCAGAGCATAAATCAAAATTTGCAGCTCTCTACTGGCAAGTGGTTGCGTCTCCACTGAGCGAAAAGTTCTCTAGACGGGATTGAAACATCAAAGAAACAAACTCTTTTTGCCATCCCTCTTTTTCTCCCCTATCTTTTTCTTTTCCGTCTCTATTGTCTCTCCCATTCTTTCAGATATCTTTTTCCCACCAACTCTCTTTACCTTTCCTCAGCGTACATTAGTCGATATTTTAAAAGTGTGATTTATATATATGGGTTCGGCGGGAAACAATAATATATAGTGTATGCTCAAAACACCTTTGATGTTTTGCTTCACTCTTTGCATTTAGCTTTATAAGTTGCATATATGTTCAATAAAACATTTATGAATTTGATTCTTAAACAATTTTACCTATGTATGGAAAAATTGACAAAAATCTATATTGAAAGATACGAATGTTCAGTAGCGTTTTTTCTCCAAATTATTATTAATCATTAAAAATATTCAAGACCTTTCAATACTGTAATGTAAACCGATTACTAGTACCCGGAAATCAAAACCGTAACTATATACTCGCCTGGGGTGTCATTTGGAACCACAAAATATGGAACTCCAATATTTTCAGCAAAATCTACATATCTTTGAAGAAGATTTCTTTTTTTGATATGCCATAACATAGACTGCAATGTGAGCAGATTATTAGAATTTAAAAGACCTCGTTCTCGGAGTGCTGTAAACAAATGAATTGGTCTCGTTATTTTTTCAAGTGCCCTTTTGGAGATCCCGTAGTCGCCTGAAACAAAATAATTAATAAGAATCTGTAATTGGAATTGGAAAGTAATATTATTGATGTAAAAGAATAATTACTGACGATGAGACAGAAAAAATAAAATGTATTTTTGCCTTTTTCTCCATCTACATGATGTTGAATGGCATGATACTTCTTTAGTATATAATCCATTACATTATCTCAATTCTACAACTTTCATTGGTTATAAAATATTGGAAAATAATTTTTAAAGATCCCTTTTTTTAGCCTTTTTTCTCAATGTCAAGACAAACTCAACCTGATACAAGAAATTTAAGATCTTCAAGTTCTTCATCAGTAATTTCATTTGCAATGTCCAAAAGAAATGCATTTAAGGCATAATCAGAACTTGGAGAAAGATTGGGAACTGGATTTGAAGTGTCCTCCATTATTTTCCTTGTATCACATAGAAAGCAATCTGAAATAGAAATTAAAGATTTTTTAAATATAAGCTATCGATCTGTATCCTTAATTGCTTGAACTGACACGCAAATTAAGTAAGGTTTTTATCGAAATTTCTCCCGTCTTTAACTTTTCATAAGTTCATATTCTTTTCCATAACTATTCGGTCGATGTCAATCAAATTTGTCACAAAGTTTCCCTCAAAGTGGATTCAAGTCTTTTTTAAACTAGAGGTACTGTGAGCAAAGGGCTCACTAAATGATACCCCCCGCCTCCCATATGTGTATAAATCGCAGTGTCCATGTTTTGCTATGGGAAACCCAAAATATGTGTCGGATCAAAAAGTAAAATAGGAGGTGCACAATGGCAATATGTAATAAAGATTCTGTGAAAGTTTCACCAAATTTCATTCAGTGGTATGAGAGGAGTTGCGGATAAGAGATGGGTACCCCAAAGCGTAACAGACGGACGGACGGACGGACGGAATGAATTAACGATTCCTATATACCCTCCCGCTTTTCAAGTGGGGGGTATAATAAAACGATCAATCTTCTCTAATGTCCTTAATTGACACTTTTTAAAAATGGCATACAGGGTCTTGTGCCCTTTATATTCGGAATTTTAAATTTAGAATTGAGAACTCTTGGAAATACTAATGTCTTAAGTTGAACTGTTGAATATAGAGTAACTTTGATGGCATATTCATATCTTTATCGATCATAAAAATCTCAAAATTTAAGTTTTATTTAGATATAAAAAGCACTGAAATGCAACTTACATGGCATTTGGAAAAATTTACGTGACTTTTGTGGAAAAGTAATTATTCATTTGGTACAGGGTCCTTTTACAGGACCTGGATGCACGAGTAATAAGCCCTTTCGGTTTCAATGAGAAATCATCGAGAAAAATGCAAAAATAAAAAAAATTAAATGGGGTTTATTTCATGTTTTCTTTTTATCTAAAGAACAACTAGACCAGAAATTAGGAAATTTTTGTGAATTTTTTTTGACATTGTAAGATTGAAATGATTTTTCTTACCATGTCTGAGACAAGGTCACAATGAGAAATGAAGTTTTGCAAATTCATAGGTAATATCTTCATTTTTTTTTTCTGCTGAAAAATAGCATGACTGTTATAAGGCGTTTTGATTTGGCTCTCTAGGCCTTACAACCTCAAATTTTATACAGTCTTGGTACCTATATGAACATGGTTGGGTTATAAAAGGGGATTAATGCACGTGAATAAGGAAGAAAACTTTTATAAAGTTCAGGATTTAGTTTCTTTTAACAAGGCTCCTTGGGAAAGAGTGGATAAATCTAACCTTCCTCTGAAGAGCAGCAGTGCCCATGAATATGGCAATAAAAGGTTAACCATGTCAGGTCAGGTTGCGTGGTACTATAGAAAATCAAAAGAAAACTTTTTAAAGAACATAATGATTACTCATGAAAAGTAAGATATGACTAAATGATATTAAAATACAAGCATCCTCAGGTAGTTTTGATTCTATTGCGTTCAAATCATGGCCAGGAGTACCCAAGGACGCATTTTCTAAACAATATGTCAAGGTGACTCATATGAGCGATGTCGCTCATGGGCATTAAAAAAAATATAAAGCAGTCATGTTAAGATTACATTTAAAACTTATTCCAAAACAGTTTTTAATGTGGTACTTTGATACTTATCAGTTTTTATAAGATAAAATGGATTTTCGTCTACAAGTCTGATCGAGTAGGTCCGGTTACTATAATAACACAATTTAATTGTAACCATTGATTCCGTCAAATATGAGAAATGAAAGAAAATAACATTCTATACCTCAATGTGGTGTTTCAATTCAATTAGAAAAGAAAAACAGACGGTAAAAAGTTTTGTTTATGAGATCTTGGCAAAAGCTGGTTTCATTTTTAGGACAGCCATTCCTTCCTGATTAAAATGTTGGTCACGTGGTAAACAGCTACTGTGCATAGTAAGAAACACCATTTTAAAACGTGCAAAAATATAATTGACTCTCAAGCTTTTGAGATAATACAAACGCTAAATAAAGCAATAAAAATAAAACGAAGTTTTATCTGTATAAAATAAACATTAGTAGTAATGACTTTGAAAACTTCAGTAGTCAAAAAAATTCATTAGCGTAAGGATTTTTGATAATCGTTTTATGAGCACCTGTAGTTTAATTACACATACGAGGTAAAGCAGGAGAGGGAAAACTGGCCTGTTTGTTTACATTCAGCTGCGGTGATTAATTCTGTGACAAAATCGGACCGTGGTATTTTATATTTTTGTCAGTTATTTTTTATATTGATAGTTTTAAAATAAATTTTTCATCAGAATATAAACGTGATTCATGTAAGAAATAATTCTTGACTTTGAAAATGAGCCCGGCTCTCTGAAAATCTGAGTACTTTGATTGACAGCTTATATATCACTTTAAAATGTTGGTCACGTGGTAAACAGCTACTGTAAAAAAAGCAGAAACTTTTTAAGAAACACAGCAGTTGTAAAACTAAACAAATTGATCGTAGAGGTAAATTAAATTTGAAACATTTTCGAGAGAAAAAACTGTGGTATTTAATAAAAATTCCTTTTTTTTAATTTATACAAAATTTTATTCACAAAAGTGAATGGGATTGGGCAGCAGGCAAAGCCTATTTTAGCCCTCTCCCTACAAGGTCAAAATGAGCACACAATATATAGATATGAAAATAAATAGACAAACTTAGTAACAAAAAAAACAAAAGAAAAAAAAAATAGAAAGATTTGAAAAAAAGATTTACAATGAAATACATGTATCCTTTATCAAATCGTATGTTGCATAATAGCATACATAAAAATTTCTGGGCTTTCTAAATATGTTTTATGACGCACCTGTAGTTTAATTGATTTCCAAGGAACAGAATCGAAACTAGATTACTAAAGAATATGTTTCACTAGTATGAGGCGCCATTTCTATATTTTTTAGTTATTTTTTATATGAAAAAGGAATTCTTGATATCAATAAGTCGATTTCTTAAAAGAAAATAATTCTTGATTTCAAGAATTTGAATTTAGCATATCAGAAAATCGATTTTTTGATATCTTATATACTGTAGGAGCACAAATTTTCGTGGGCATAAAATTTCATTGTTTTGTCATCAAAATAAATTTCGTGTGCATTTAATTTCGTTGTTTTAAAACTAACCCTATTCAATATATAGTCATATAAAATTTCGTGTGGGATTGAATTTCGTTGAATTTTGTTAACAACAAAATAAAGGAAATTGAATCCCCAACGAATATTTGTGCTTTTACAGTATCACTTTTTGTTTCAGTCTAGCCTAAGTTGTTGTCTTTATTAACGTCAAAAAACCAAAACTTTTTAAAAAAATATATTAAAACGGCACCCCAGAAATACCCTGTAATTGACAATAAACGTGTATTATTATAAAATGTACAATATGCATATTCGGTATATATAACTTTTGATGATGTATTTTTCAATGACTGTAAAATATTATACAATGCTCGCATTATATGTAAGATCAAGTTTCTTCGTTTTATTACCTTTGATATTGAATATTTGAAAGAAAGTCCTCTATCGTGTATCCTTTATCAGATCTATGTTGCAATCGCGTATTACGTGGGCTGTTCAATAAATAATGTCCTGAACTCTATAACATACGACACAAATATCACATGATATTAAGCTTTACTTTCTCTCATGATTGAATCCTTAATGAATTGATATCAGTTTATGTGACCACTTTTCATCTCATATTTTCATTGTGAGGGGCTGGAAAACAAGGGCTATTTGAGACACTGCATTAAAAATGAATGGTAAAGAATAAGTAGACTAGAGTTAATATAATAGCTTCATTCAAGCTGCTGTAAAACTTGATAAGAATCCCAAAGAAATACTCACTGAAATTAGTGAAATTTACAGCAACCGATGTCCATTTTATAGACACGTGAGCAGGTTGATTTCAATGAATAATAATGATATAATGGGCATCAAAAATTGGTACCGTCCTTGGCGACAAGGACTTCAAACAACCAATGTTCTGTTTGCCAAAATTCAAAAATTTATCGTTTATGATGTTTGATTGGCTTTAAATCACATTGCAAATTTAATAGGCATCAACGCGCGGTATTCAATTTTAAAGAGAAAATTGACGGCCAGGTGTGTTATAGGACCGAAGACATCCAAAAATATGAATTCAATGCTTAAGAATATATAAACAATTATTTTTAAAAAATCAGAAATTGAAGTTATCCATGCTTGTCTGAAATTCAAACAGATAATGAAACTTGACTTCATTGCTTTATTACCCTCAAAACGATGCACTTGACAAAAACAGCAAAAGTCTGTAAAGAGCAAAGAATTAAAAGAGGACAAAGAAGTTCTATGTGCCATTTTCTTGAATATTATTGGTCTTGTTGTTCAAATTCTTATTTAAGAAGGCAGTTCAATTTCTGGAGGAATCTAGAAAGCAATTTTTTTCAAAAAATCGAAACATTTTTGAGAGGAAGGAAGTAGAATCAATAATCCACTACATTAAATTTCTTCATGACAGTGTCCAAACCCACAAGCCATGAAGAGTTAACTGTAAAGGAGTTTTGGGGATAAAACAGAGAGGTAATATTTAGTCAGACAATAATATGCGCCAGATTTGTCACTTGGTTCATTTTCCAAACTTGACAAAAACACCTTTCAGAAAAAGAAACAAGTCCAGGAGTTCATAGAATCTGCTATAATCCACTATACAAAGACCATACTCAAAAATGATTTCTAAAAACAATCAGAAATTGGATAAAATTGTTACAGACATTTGTTTTAAGTCAAAGAGAATATTTAAGTTAAATCGTTCAGACTATATTATTGAAAAGCGTCCTTTGCTTCTTTCCGAGCACCGAGGACATTATTTACTGAACAGCCATCGAACATGTAAACGATTGAGGGCAGTATAAAAACCATCTATCTTTCTGTATTCAATAATGCAAGAGTGAAAAAAGAATTAGATAGATTACATGAACAGTATGTACTGGTCCATGCTGTCAAAGCAGGTAACAACATTGTCTTTGTTTGTAAGGCTCATTTTATAAATTGTATTTTAGAAGAACTTGGATTTAATTCTACAAGTAGTAATCAAACTTAAACTCATAGCTCCCTTTCAAAAGAAGAAATTCTTCAAAATCATGTCATATATCAGTTTTGAATATTTTCAATATCCCAAAGAACCAAAATGAATTTGATTTACCATAGCTATATTGAATACCGAAACGTCATTAAAAATCCTTACAAAGATACATAGCGGGTTCCAGTAAATGTTCAACCAAGCCTCTTTCTTTAATCCTCATTAAGATATTAATAGTAGTGAAGGAGAAACTTCAAGAGTACTGTGCAACTCTTCGAGAAGTGGTGTAAATCAAATTTAGATACTTAAAAATTCCTTGGAACTTTTGGAAATTTTGAAATCAAAAGATTTTACCAAAATTAATAGCTTAAAAACTTACGACTTTTCAACTTTATACACAACCATCCCACACGATAAAACTAAGCCCAGCTTTTTGATATTACTGACAGCTGCTTTTTCAATAAAAATGGAACTCGTAAATTTACTAACTTTGTCATTGGTCATTTTTTAAATTATTTTGTTAAAAAAGTTCTGATTGTATATGTTATATTAAAGTTTTACAAATCAGAGAATTTAAAACTAACTATAACAATCTTTGTAGTTTTTTTGGAGACCAGGTCTTCCAACAATTCTTATGTCGATAAGATATATTTCGGTGAGCTTGAAATAAAACATACCGCAGAGACGAACACATCTGTTTCCTTTTTTGATATTTTACTTGAAAAAGACGTTAATGGTAATATTACAACCAAGATTGTTTTATGATAAATGTGATGACTTTAACTTTTCAACCGTCAACTTTCCTTACCTATATGCAGCAATTTACCTTCATCACCTGCAAACGGAGTGTATTTCTCTCGGTTGACTCGATGTGCCTGAGCATGCTCTACGAATAATTTCTGAAATGATGTAAATTATTAAGAAACAGTTGATGAAACAAGAATATCAGAAATCTCTTTAAAGTCATCATTTCGTATGTGATATGATTGATAACTAGTCAGCGAATACCAAACAGTTATTGCTGTTTTTTTTAGATCAATACGATGATTTAGACACCTGAAGGTACAATATTCACTGAGCCCAAAAGGCGAAGATACTTCGAAGGTGGCTAAATCATCGTATTGACCTTAACCACCCCCCCCCCAGCAATAACTGTTTTATTACATGATTAAACAGGTCCTGTTAAAATGATTGCAAACTCCTACAAGACCGTTTTTGCTATAATGTTGAAATTTTTTTTTTTTAAAAATGATAAATTTCAACAGGCACACATTGTAACAGGAAAAATGGGACAGGAATAATAGTTATCCAGGTTCAATCAAGGGTGTACGGGGATTTACACCGAGTTTTATTCCATACACCCTGACGCCGAAGGTATTGGACCTGGATAACGAATATTTTTTCCTATGTAGTATGTACATGTACCCATAAAAATTCTTCGTAAACATCAGAGTCAAATCAACTGTCTCAATCTATCGATAAGATTAACTACATACTATATGTATATTCAGTGTAATTTTCTTTATGAAATCCCTGAGAAATCCACGACATCCAAATCTCTATATTTACATTCAGTGTAATTTTCTTTATAAAATCCAATAGAAATCTACAACGTTCAAATTTCTATAAAACACGCGAAACCTTGTCACCGCGCTGTTGAATACACAATAGGAACTATATCACCCCTACTAATGTTATTGTGATTCAAATTTAAGCCACGTGGTTTAGGTTGACCCATTCAAAGGTTACAAGGTAGAACCGGTTTTAAAAATAAAATTGGCAATAAACAGGAAAATGCTTTAGTCTGTTTATTTTGAAAACGTGTCCTGTAAAAATGTGTTTCCAGATCTTTCTGAAAAACTTTCATGTTTCGGTAGGTAAGGGAGGGGGGTCAAAACATATACTTTATCTTTGCTTTTGTGATAATTTACGGCAAAAATTGGAGCTCTGTAGAGACAATTTCCCCAAAATAGCCCAATTCCATGGTAGAAAACAAGATGTGTTTGTGAAACACTATGCGCCCGGCGGAAACAAAGTTCAAAAATCTATTTTTAGCATATTGGTCACAGTCAAGGTCACAAGGTCACTGACCGTGGTGTCATTTGAAAGAACTTAATCAGTGGAGTATGCATCCCAAATAGGAAGTCCCTATGGTTTAAAAGTTATGGCCAAAAGTGTAAAAAGCTATTTTTAGCATATAGGTCACAGTCAAGGTCATTGACCATGGTGTCATTTGAAAGAATTTAATCAGTGGAGTATGCATCCTAAATATGAAGTTCCTATCTCCTATGGTTAAAAAGTTATGGCAAAAAGTGTAAAAAGCTATTTTTAGCATATAGGTCACGGTCAAGGTCACAAGGTCATTGACCATGGTGTCATTTGAAAGAACTTAATCAGTGGAGTATGCATCCCAAATATGAAGTTCCTGTCTCCTATGGTTCAAAAGTTATGGCAAAAAGTGTAAAAAGCTATTTTTAGCATATAGGTCACAGTCAAGGTCACAAGGTCATTGACCATGGTGTCAATTGAAAGAACATAATCAGTGGAGTATGCATCCCAAATATGAGGTGACTATCTCCTATGGTTCAAAAGTTATGGCAAAAAGTGTAAAAAGCTATTTTTAGCATATATAGGTCACAGTCAAGGTCACAAGATCATTGACCTTGTTGTCAACTGAAAGGGCTTTATTAGAGGAGTATGCATACCAAATATGAAGTCCCTATCTCCTATGGTTAAAAAGACATGACAAACAGTGGAAAAAGCTATTTTTAGCATATAGGTCACAGTCAAGGTCACAAGGTCATTGACCTTGATGTCATTTGAAAGGACTTTATTAGTGGAGTATGCATACCAAATATGAAGTCTCTATCTCTTATTGTTCAAAAGTTATGGCCAAGGTTAAAGTTGACAACAGACATACAGACAAACAGATAAACAGACAAACAGACAAACAGACAGGACAAAAACAATATATGCCCGGGATCTATCGATCCGGGCGCATAAAAATGTGTTTACAATATCATTTAAACTGACAAACCTTTGTATGCCTTATATGGCTATTGTTATCAATGCGCACGACAAATCATACCACGCACCAACTGACCAATCGTTGAATGAATAGCAACGTTTACGCTATCTATACATGTCTTTATTTTACTTCGAACACGTGGTTCAGGTCAATCTATGGGCCGCAAAAAATGTTTATATGAAAAAATCCAAAGATAAGAAAATTATGAAAGATGTCACCGGCGTTTTTAATTTGTTGTTAACTAGAAAATATGTATGTAATAAAATTTAATGAAGTTTGTGTCAAGTTCAGAACACCAGGTTAAGAAAACCGAGCAGCATCTTCTGAGCATTTAAACGGACAATACCCGTGATCACAAGTGTTTTCGGCCAGGGAATCCACCGAACAATTGTATTCACCGATATTACAACAAAGGAATCAATACAGACTCAAATCGCCTTGTAGTACGACTTAGAAAAAACCTAGAATTTTACTTTTATTCAAACAAGTATATACTGACAAAACGTCAGAATTACTCAAGCTGTAGAAAGTCAATTAGGAAGTGTCATTAATATCCTAAAATGGTATAAGATGAGGGTTACTGAGTTCAATCTTCTGTTGAATAAACTACATGTACACGAAACAAAATTCATATATTGAATTTAATTAGAAATATAATTAATCGTACTACTTTTTAAGATGAATTTACGTGACATACTTTCAGGAATTTTTTCTAGAGCATAGTAGCGTTGCCGTTTCTTGATTAATTTAATGAAATATTTTTTATGTAGACATTTAGTATACTTCAAACAATGTATGTTTTTTCCCTATTGTTTGCTTAATGACGTACATCACATTAATACATCAATCTAAATAGCTTGCTACAAGCCTGTAGAAAGTTTTTCAAAGTGGAAGGGGGGTCTCCGGGCTCCAAAAAATCCACATGACTACAGGTTGATCCATCGTTGCAAACCACGGCCAAAATGTACAATCCTCTCCTACTCTGGACCGTGGCTTGATACGAGGTTTATCTAGCTGAGGGACATGTCCAATACATATTCCGTACGAATCCAAAAGAATTTATTATAAAAGGTTCCGTTACCAAAGTTTAAGATAATACGAGAATTTAACATTGATTTTGTGCTATTATTTTACTGTCACTCAAAGAACACATCATTTGCAGGCCCGTGAAAAGCAATTTCAGTTGGCGGTACAGCCATACATTTTCTGGCCATGCAACCTGCGTCACCTTTCAGAGTCTGCAGTGGACTCGTCCAAGGATGCTTTGTCGGCGACTGTAAAAAGTTACCTGAGATTCCTACGCAAAAGAAAGCGCCAAATCTCTGTATAGAAACTGTTGCGGCTGCGGAGCTTCACTCATTATTCATTCGCCATAGAATAGAATCCGATATTTAACACTTAATATCTTTGAATATACAGACGTTTTCAAGATAAGCTTCATTTTTGTTTCTAGAAATATTTTTATCTATAAAAATAATATATCTTTGTGTTTTTAAACTGAGTAAATCGATGACGTAGCATCGTTTTAGATAACTCAAGCCCCTCTAGGGCTTGAGTAAAAATGAATTGTTCGTCATTGTTAACATGGAAATAATAGGACAAAAAGAAACAATTGAAATTGCTTTATGAAATTGGTGGAAAATGTTCTTTGTGCCTTTCCCATCGCCATTATATATATATTTTTTTTTCAGGTGTAAAATTCCTGTAGTACCCTTAGTAACCCATAATGCAATTCTCATTCATCTGATTTGTCAGTTAAACAGTTAAAGCCTGTTTGTGTCTCATTTGTTAAAGGTACTTGGACACAGATTTGAAGTTAATATTTTCTGTATAATGTCACGAATTATATATTTTAAAAGCATTTCACACAAAAATTAATTAAAAATATTTTTTCATTTAAAAGTTATTAAGACTTCAAATTTTTTGGCGGGTTTGGTTGACACATCCTTGCACTTTCACAAATTTTAACTTTATTCTTAAGTGTCAAAATCTTTTTGTGTATTAATGAGGAATATTACAACTTTAATCCAGAAAAACAATTTTATTCAGAGTAGAAATGTTATAAAGCAAAATTCCTTCACATGTACCGTCATTTCGAACTAAGTCTTGTGTGCAAATCGATCACACTCGTGTTATACACAGTTTTTGTAAACAGGGCAAGAGCTATGTTATTGTTGATTGTTTACGATTCACCGGGTGCGTTCATATATATATATATATATATATATATATATATAGTGTGTGTTTGTTTTGCTATACATGTCTACTCTGATTTTTCTGGATTATAGTATTTATATTTTTCATTTACATGTGTATACAATAAGATTGCCACTTTTTCTAAGTATTAGGAGTAAACTTAAAATTTGTAAAAGTGCAAGGATGAGTCAATCAAACCCACCAAAAAATTTGAAGTTTTAATAACTTTTAAACGAAATAAGATTTTTTATTAATTTTTGTGTGAAATGCTATGAGAATATACATGTCGTAATATTATACAGAAAAAAATACCTTCAAATCTGTGTCCAAGTACCTTTAAGCTGACGCCAAAAAATATAGTACCGGTTCCAAATACACGTATATTTGTCCAAAAAGAATTTTAATGCATGAATGCGGAAAAATAATACCAAAGAGAATATATATACTAATCAAAGTTGAAGGAATTCAAATGAAATTGAATTAAATTTCTACAGATATTATAGGGTGGTAAAAATTGAAACACAACATAGCTCCTCTGTTTACAATGTCTCCACGTGCTAGTCACTTCCTAGCCACATTTCCGTGAATAATTTACCCTATCTCGCTGTAGTCTCGCTGACTCTCACCAGAGATACTTCCAAAGCAATTTTGAACTCCTCGGGTTTTATAATTTGCAGTACACCGAAAATCAATAATCCACTACATAAAGTTCCGAACACATTAGTAGGGGTGTATATGCATTTTTAAAACTCTGAGACATCAAAATGTACAATGATTTGACTCAATTTAAGGGGGCCGACTATAGTTTTATTGTGTGAAAACTACAATAGCGAAACTCTTCATTTTTATACCATATATAACTTACATTTACTTAAGTGTACATGCAAAGTTTGGGGGAAATCTACCGTCCAGGTATTTTTGAGGGACCGTCTCAAAATACAGGTACATTTACTATAGGATTATATAGGAAAATGCCAATTTTTAGCACTTTAAAGCAAATTATACAAATACTACAATAGACATTTTGTTCAAACTATAATATTTCATGAATAATACTATATCATACAATATATGTAAGAGACACAAAATTCTACCGTCTTGTTAACAGAAGGGGCATTTCAAAATGCAAAAAATTATCAAATTTTACTATTTTTATAGAGTACTACAAAATATGACGTAAACAATGGATTCACAAAAAACATAATAAAAATATTGGAGATATTCTAAAAATTCTATGTTTTAAATGTCAAGAGCGTATGTTTATTACTTTTTCTTTAATAATATTTATTACCCCTTTCTTTAAGAGCTACAGATTAACATGACGTCAAAAAGACACTGCAGCGACGTCAACCTACCTATCAATTGCAAAATTGGTTATATAACCAGTTATATCAAATTGTAATTACATTTTTATACCTATAATTTCTTAATTTTGTTTAATTTTAATAACAAAGCGAAAAAAGTTGCATTAAAACAGTAAATAGGCTTCATTTTACTATGATGCGCGAAATATTGCGCAATGGAAACTATAGTCGGCCCCCTTAATAAAATAACTACAACCCTGCTAAATTAACGTAAAAACAACAAATGTGCGTTTAAAATTAATTTGTCACTTTTTTCCTCGCATTGTTTGTTTGCGTTATTTAACTTTGCAACGTCACAAACGGCTCTTACGTTTTTAAAGCACACCAGTTTTGAAGGGCACTAAACATTAAACATTACCGAAAAAAACAATTTTAAAGAGAAAGAATTATCATACAGCGCTAACGAAATCTTATCACCGCGTGTTAAAATACACAATAGGAAATATATATGCATTTTCAATATTCTAGGAACACCAAATTGTACAATGTTTTGACTCAATGTAATAAAAACTATAATCCTGTTAAATTAACGTAAAATTACAACAAATGTACAATTAAAAAATAATAAGTCGCTTTTTTCCGCGCAATTTTCGTTTGTGTAATTTATCTTTGCAACATCACAAACGGCCCTTAGGTTTATTAAGCACGTCACTTTTGAAGGGCGCTAAATTGACATTACAAATTAAGGAAATAAACAATTATGAAGAGGGGAAATAGAGAATGTTAATGTAAGCATTGAATTCATATTTTTGGATGTCTTCGGTCATATAACACACCTGGCCGTGCCGACAAATTGAATACAGCGCGTATGCTTAATTAAACAATTCATCAATTACCTCCGGCTCAAGTCGCGTGTATAGAAATTTACACCCGACTCTGTAACCAATCAAGCTACACTGGAAGTGTAATATTACGGTGCTGATACTTCTATAACAGTTTGGATGAGCATGCAACACTCATACATGTAAATTGATCAGTTAAAAAAATCTATGCCACCATTATTTGCGAGACTGGAGCTTAACAATTTTAAAAATTAATATTTTTACAGTTAATTTTTTTAAGCAGACTACATAAACTTCATTAAAATAAACTGATACAAATTTAGAAAATTCAATCTGTAAATATATACACACAGAAAAGTAGGATTACATGGATAGAATCGTATTTAACAGTGTTTAATGTCTGACATTTTAAAATTATTACGATAAAAAGGGTACAGTCTTATGTGTATCTGGATCGACTGTGGTAAAAAAAAAATACGGAGAGAGAAAGAGAGTGATCCAGACAGGAAAAGCCAATGGGAGAAAAAGGAAAGTGATTGAGAGAGGGGAAAGCGAGGAAGCGATAAAATTATTTCATTGCCCAAAAATAAATGAAATCATTCATTTGCAGCTTAGTATCACTTTCAAAAGTCATCATTTCGTAAGTTCTATGGTCGATACAATGACCTTGTCAGCAAATACAATTTATCATTGAGTCAAATGCTGACTGACGTTTTTCATACTAATTGTTAGTCCATTATTTATACACTGAATTGTCAACGGATTTTTCCGTTATTACCTGATTATGACAAGGAGCACACGGCGGGTGTGATCGGTTAGCAGGGGATGCTCACTCCTTCATGGCACCTGATCCCACCTCTGATGTTTCGGAGGTCCGTGTTTGCTCTGCTTTAATTTTGTATTGTTTTATGGACTTTGAGATTGAATACTGTTCGTTATCTCCATATCCTTCTTTCACACACCGCGGTCAAGCGAATCCAGCTTTACTTATGCGCGTGCTACCTAGTACCGATAGCAAATTTGATCTGATCATGGCTTAAAAATTTTAATTGGAATACAAATCATTAATATTCTTGTATTGGAAATTAATTCAACTGACAGCGTCTATATTCACATAATATATTACCAGAGTACAGAACCGCTCTCGCTGAACAACCATTTTTTTCTCTCTCTGTATTTAGATTAAAGTGTCGATGGACGACAATAAATAACACAGATAAAACAGGCTAAAATCTTGCAAACATGCAACAGGATGTTAAAAGACAAATACTATACCGTAAATCTGGAAATTTTTACGTCGATTTATTTTTGCGAATATGGGTCAAAAAGCTGTTGATTAATTTTTGCGCTTCAAATTTTTGCGAATTGTCACTGGTGCTAAAAATAAAAATCACTGAAGATTTTCATATCAGGTTATGTTTCAAATAATATGCCCATTTAGAATACCACCAATATACTCACAACGTGGCAAGATATTGCAAAATCGCTCCGAAACAATTTTGAAAAAAATACAAAAGGATTTGCACTGAAAATAATTTCTAAGTCAATTATAACAAACATTTTAGAGGTTGTGTATGCCTTTTAACCTAAAGTATAATCCAAATGAAGAAAAAATATAACTAATTTTCTCAACGTTTGGTTTTTCTCACCTAAAATTTACATGCCGCGTTTACATTTGGAACTTTCTAGTAAATGCACTGAGTTTGAGTTATCGCCCGTGTTGATACACGGTTAGATAAAATGACAGTTCTCTCTTTATTGGCAAATTGATTGATTAAAATAATTAAAAAGGGGCATACCGCCTCAGTGCTTGTCAAATCATCGGACGATATTGCATATAATGAGGGCAATTTACGCACGGGTAATTAACTTGTAGTTATAGTAGACTAGTGTAAACAGGTTTCTTTTAAAAATGACCACTGCTTACCGACACCTATATTCACTGAGTTAAAAAATTAAAAAAAGAGTTCTCAGAAAAAAATTCTTCGCATGTTGATTTATTTTTAAGAAAAATATTTTTGCGAATTCAATGCACGCGCAAATTTGCTAAAAATTTATCTACAGTAAAAATTTCCAGATTTACGGTATTGTTCGAACATCATATATTTATGCAAGTTTTTTAACCTAGATAATGATATTTCTTCAGAATTAAGATGCAAAAGACATGATCGTTATGTAAACTATAGTACTGAATGTAGCGACTGGGCCTTACTGACGTCATAAGCAAAGGGAGATAAGCCGCGCTAATACTTGATATCGCGATTACTTAACATAGCCGAACTCTTTCGCGAAGGAGGTAGGAAATGTCTGTTGGATGGGGACAAATATGCTATTTGGACCCGGACCACAATTAGCTTACATATAGACTTATATAGTAAAAACATGTGTTTTATTTTCTTTGCAACTTTTTAAAAAAACTTTATTTCCAAAATATCTTTGACCACATGATAGAGCAATGTGTCAGATAAATATTCACATCCAAATATAGGGGTGTTCAATGTGGAATATTCCCTGGTTATTAATAAACTTCTGACGTCATGACCTTAGGATACTGCTCTCGCTTGGCCAAAAAAGTGTAAACAAACCAAATCTTCTGGGCTTTCGTAAGATGACCGGTCTTTTCAATACATATTTCTATGCATAATTTATGCTTGAAATGCAAAAGATCTAAAAAATATTTAAATGTCGAATCCGTACCAGTAGACATTAACTGTGATGAACAGATCTTTCTATAAATCACCACCAGAGGTCGATATAGACGCTATTAAGATTTTGGAGGACACACCACTCATTGATTTTCAGATACCTTACCATGATAACGAAATGGATTTCGTACAATTTTACCTTCGTGAAATGTCAGATTTTGGTTTTGTAAATCTAACATCTGATGGTAAATTGAGTTATTACCCAAAAGAAGACTTTTTTGGAAACGACACCGTTAAAATAGCCTTGAAGGACGTCGCTGAAAAGTCTACAATTGTGAATAAAACTATTTTGATTGAAGTAGATGAAGTTAATGACATGCCAATGTTTGGATATCTGTATAACGATTCCTCTTATAATGTTATGAACAATAAAAGTTTGACAATCATTTTGGAAGGAAACACAACTTCTCATCATCTGTTTAACTTTGTCTTTGCAGATGTTGACAAAAATGAAACTCTCTCTTTTATTTCTAGCTTGAATAATACAGCAGACGTCCACATCACCACTACGCGCATTGATGATGAATGGATTCTAAATGAAACTTTCGGATTAGAAAATATACGAACACATAATGAATACTCGGCAGATATGGTTATCAATAAAACGTTCCATGGTGACTTGTTTTATTACATCTTAGGGTTTGATAATCACAACTTTTTCACCGAGCGATTGGAGACTCATATTTTTATTCTCTTGTCTCCTTGTGTCCATGGTTTTTGTTCTCCTAAGTTTACATTTTCTCCATCTTGCCAGGATACTTCAAGAGCTGCATCATTTGATTCTTATAAATGCACGTGTTATCCAGGATACATGGGAGTGTGGTGTGAAAATGAAGTTGACGAATGTCTGCAGCAACCTTGTGGTGTTTTCTTCAATTGTGAAGATAAGATCAACAGTTACAGATGTAGCTTCAAACAAGAGGCGATAGCTGGTCTGATAGTAGTGGGCTTACTGATTATCATATTACTTGCCATTTTTTATCGATTCTTCTGCTGCAATGCAAAGACGTACAGGTAATATTTGAATTTGACTGTATGTTTGAATAATTGAATTAAATCTTTGTTTCCTTTAATCATAATTAAATATGAATATTTTAGAATCGAACACGATAAAGGCGAAACATTTGATGAATCGTAAGTAGTTTTTTCCCTCAATATACAAGAAACTTAATCGCAAGAGTTGTCTTTGTATTTTATCAAATTTACAACAGAGAAATTCAACAATTTTATCTTTCTCTTTTCAGCAATGACAATCTTCTGTGAGTATTTGTGATGAGTTTCCTTAAAAAGAATTAGTCAATGATTACATAACAGTTGCAAGCTATTATTATCCATAAGAGTGCTACTGTTTTTGTGTCTTCAAAACTTTATAGTAATTCCAAGTCTCATGTTTTCTTGTTATAGAATTGGGTTCAGAATTCTGCCTTCTAGCGCCACTGATTTACAACCTCACCATGAAAAAATTGAATTACCGCTACACGATGTAGTTCAGTCACCGCAAAAAATTTCAGCGGGTTCGGAGAATGTGTCAGCAGTCACACAATTTGTTGATGGAAGTGACCAAGATTACCATGAACACATTGAAACAGGTTTTTCTAGAAAAGACACTGGAAATAATTCATCAACGAAAACACGCATGGAAAGTGAAGACTAAGAAAAACCATTGTTTGCAACGATAAAGCAAAAATTTGAAAAGAAGTCAGTGCATGGGATTCGTTACTCAGATCCAATTGTTGTACACGAAAATTCTCCTCATTCACTCGAAGTCCAAAGAATCTATTCTTCAGGTGATGTCTAGTGAATCATATTAAGCGTTATAGCATAAAATGCCAGAAGTAGAATCGTCTCAAAATTCTCACTTGGAATATGAACAGACGATTAAAAGATAGATATAATCTACTATGCGACCCCCTCCTTTCGCGATACCATTATCAACTCGGATAAAATAAGAAAAATAGACTATATTAGGAGAACTCAATCCTGCACAAATTGTACTTGAATAATCTGAAAATGCCCTGATTGACCCTCAAACTCTGATTTTGGAGAAAAAAACTAACAGATATTGTCCCATAGAACCTGGCTCAATGTTTACCGAAACAATTGCCACCAGAGAAAGTTATGACAGCATGTAAAGTTTTTCTTATGATTATAAAACCTTCATTGTTATTTTACCAGAGGTATAACCGGTTACAATTTGTCATCCTTAGATTTTATGTTTCATTTGATAAACAAAAAATTTTTCTACTCTATTAACATTTTTATCATGTTTATTTAACCTCTATTTGCTTTAATACATGTACATAGCATCTTTATATATACACATTAACATTAAACTTGAATGCAATCTTTGTTTTTTCCCACTTTTTAAGCTGTTTTTTATTTGTGGGGAGGAAAAGCATGAACAAACAATATTAATTATCAGACAATTTCAAAAATTTTTACCATGGATTAATTGTGATCATATCTGTAATGATAAATAAATCCAATCGTCTGCTTTCCGACATTTAAAAATACTCCCCCTTCCCCCGTTCCACATTTTGAAAAAATCAATCAAAGTCCACATTTTACGGTGATGGGATCCTATTTATTTAAATGAAGAATTGCAAAAATATTTCAGTGTAATAGTGAAATGCTAGCGGAAGCAAAGACAATTCCTACAAAATAGTAAATCATACACGTATTCTCTCAAAATAGCGTAGATCTAACTCTACAGGATAAAAGAATTTAAAGAAAGATAATATTGACCCTCGAAGATAGAATGAACTTGTTTGTTACAATCAAGAATTGTTTTCAGCTTACTTCCATCCTGGTGAAGTCATTTAGTTTGTTAATACCATTAAGGCAGTCTTCAGTCTATGCACGCAGAAAATTTCCTTGCTTTTTCTCTGAGAGTCTGTCCATCTTGGGTTATGGTCAATCACCACTACTGTCATGTCCTGTCGTTTTCCTTTCATATCCTTCCATTTGTGACCTTTAAGATTAATGTTCCCTAACGGGTTCATTGAAGGTCACTACATGGTCGTAATTAATTAGCGATAATTAGCTCAACCAGAGTACACCCAATAAACCGGACCAATTTAATAGCGCTTCGGGGTTCTTTCTTTACAATCACCTCTCGCTCCACGATCGGAAGGTCGTGAGTTCGAATTTCGGCTGCGACTGATCTAAGTCCAAAAAAATGTATCAAATGTTTCTTCGCCATGCACTCGGCACTTTGGATTGAAAGTTGCCGTTCCTTCGAATAAAAGCTTAAAAACCGACGCCCCTTGTCATTACAGACGTTGACCCGAAAGATCCCTCACTACTAGATGACCCTGGTTGCCAAGTAAAGGTCAATTTTTGAAGCCCTTATGTGGTGACGTCGCTAGTATATGAGTGAAAAATTCTTGAATGGGACGTTCATTTGTAAGCAACATACAGCCAAACAATCAATGAGGAACTCTGGCGACCCTCAGAGTACTTGTGTGTACAATCAGATTTTTTAAAAAGTACATTTACGTATGTCCAATCAGAAAAAATGTAAAAATTTCCGAGTTTTGTCTTCTATAAAGAACGAGAATAACATGTCTTATATTGTAATCCAAGTTTTTAGTACCAGTAGTCCATGTAAAAATCATGCAAAACTTGATACAACGAAGTTCTTAAAATTCTAAACATCAAATGTAAATACTTTATCAATTGTTCCTATTAACAGGCATAATTAAGATTAACATTGTACGTATTTAAATCATCGAATTCTTTCAGTGTATCACTTATGTAACACTTTTGCATGATTTTAACATGGACTGGTATTATAAGCAGGAAAAGACATGCACATATAGAAAAGAGAGATATCTAGATCCTGCCCTATGAAAAAGTTTAACGGGTATTGAATCCAGTTGAATTCTCTGTGAGTCCCTTGATCGCACAGGAAAAATTATTGTTTGTTTTCAAATTTATGTAAACGGGCATCTGCTGGACCTGATCTATTTTAGCTCACCTGAGCCGAAGGCTCATGCGAGCTTTTCTGTTCAAAATTTGTCCGTTGTCTGTCGTCGTAAACTTTTCACATTTTCATCTTCTCCAGAACCACTGTGCCAATTTCAATCAAAATTGCCACAAAGTGTTGTTGGTTAAAGGGGATTCAAGTTTGTTCAAATGAAGGGCCACACCCTCTTCAAAGGGGAAATAATTATGAATTAGTGAAAAATTAATGGCATCTTTTAAAAATCTTCTTCTCCAGAATCACGGGGGCAAGCCTCAGGTAGTGTAGTTTCAAGTTTCTTCAAATCATGAACCCCGGGGTTAGGGCGGGACCACAATGCCTGATCAAAGTTTTACATAGGAATATATAGGAAAAATGTTAAAAATACCTCTTCTCAAGAACAACATGGCCAGGAAAGATGAATCTCCTGTGGGAGCATGCTCAGGTAGTGTAGATTTAAGTTTGTTCAAATTATGACCCCCAAGGATAAGGTGGGGCAATAATGGGGGTCAAAGTTTAACATTGGCATACATATGGAAAATATTTTAAAATCTTCTTCTCAAAAACCACTTGACCAGGAAAGGTGAAACTTATGTGGAAGAATTCTCTGGTAGTGTAGATTCAAGTTTGTTCAAATCATGGCCCCGGGGGTAGGATGAGACCACAATGGGTGGTCAAAGTTTATCATAGGAATAGACAGGGAAAATCTTTAAAAATCTTCTCAAGAACCACTGGGCCAGGAAAGATGAAACTCATGTGGAAACATCCTCTGGTAGTGTAAATTCAAATTTGTTCAAATCATGGCCCCCGGTGGTAGGATGAGGCCACAATGGGGGGTCAAAGTTTAGCATAGGAATACACAGGGAAAATCTTTAGACATTTTCTTCTCAAGAACCACTGGGCCAGGAAAGATGAAACTCATGCGGAAGCATCCTCTGGTAGTGTAGATTCAAGTTTCTTCAAATCATGACTATCGGGGGTAGGACGGGGCCACAATTCCTGATCAAAGTTTTACATAGAAATATAAAGGTGTCATGTTCTAAATTCTGAATTTACCGGGTGGGAGTAAATACAAAATTTAGAACATGGCAACTCATGTTCTAAATTTTGTATTTACTCCCACCCGGTAAATTCAGAATTTAGAACATGACAAAGGAAAAATCTTTAAAAATCTTCTTCTCAAGAACCACTAGACCAGGAAAAATGAGACTCATGTGGAAGCATCCTCGGGTAGTGTAGATTCAAATTTGTTCAAATTATGACCCCGGGGGTAGGATGAGGCCACAATGGGGGATCAAAGTATAACATAGAAATACATTGGAAAAATCTATAAAATTCTTCTCAAGAACAGCAAAAGCCATGATAAGTCATAGTTATATGGAAGCATCCTCATTTGGTGTAGATTCAAGTTTATTCAAATCATGATCCCTCTTGAACACACTTTTATATTTAATTTTTTTTTCCAATACTGAACTGATTTTTGCTTTTAGTTTTACAAAGCCAGAGCTCAGGTGAGCGATGTAACCCTGGGCCTCTTGTTACACACTAATATATATGATTTTCTAGAGATTAAAGGTCATACAGATACAAGAGTAGAGTAGAGTATATTGGAGTAGAGGAGAGTATACTGGAGTAGAGGAGAGTATACTAGAGTGTAGTGGAGCATAGTGGTAACAGAATAGACAAGTCTGTGCCACTCCTTGGATTTTAGTCCGATCTCTGCATGCAAGTTTTCTATTAATTGAGCCAAAGAGTTAACCCAAAAGCCGATGCTAGTAGGAAACCGTTTTAAATCATTCACTACCACAATTGTATTCAAATTTCTTCTCCAATCCAAATACTAACTAGTTCTAATTGTAACGGGGACCGTTACAGATGTTCCCCAAACGCTCCCCAACTCCCTTTTTGTGCAGATTTCCTTTAAAACGTTTTTTCAATATGCTTAGTATCGCAGGATTTCATAAAAGAATTTTAAAAGCTACAATTATATCACTTTTTTGTCATTTAACGCATTGTTCGCAAACGCACGTGCATGCACATGCAAGGTGATCATGACATATTGTCTAAACCATTAACATATCCTTATATTCCAGAAATCAATAAAAAGTCATACAAATATAAATTTTACCGTTTTTCAAACATATTGTTCATTTTACGCATTGCGTGTGCACATGTGCATGCAAACACGTCCTTGCATTCAATTTTGATAGCAATATCATGTAGGAATCCATAATACCTATTCATATTCTAAACTTCATCCTGTTTTGTTGAGAAACAAGAAAGATATAGGCATGTAAAGTTTCAGCCAATCAGATTGCAGCACACGTTGATTTATGTGCTTTCATGAAAATTCTTATATATCATGCGTTAGATCTTCATAATATGTGACTAAGTTCAAAATTTCAAAGGATCATGACGTAAAACAAGAGAGATATTGAGACTTTAGTTTCAGCCAATCAGAGCAAAGCGCACGTGCATGCACGTAAGATCTTGCAATTTTGACTATGTCATTTTCTCCACACTACTACTTTATTCATACATTGTGAGTTTCAAAAAATTCCATCAAGAAATAGAAAAGTTACGGCTTCATCCATTATCTTGGTAATCTCACATGTTGCACGTGCGCGCTCTTGCCAGCACACACGCATGTACGTGCTTTCATGAAAATTATTATATATCATGCTGTAGATCTTTATATTGTGTGACTAAGTTCAAAATTTCAAAGGATTATGACGAAAAACAAGAAAGATATTGAGACTTTAGTTTCAGCCAATCAGAGCGAAGCACACGTGCATGCGCGTGAGATCTTGCTATTTTGACCATGTTAACACGTCTATATTACTAATATATACTTATATTATGAGTATCAAAGCATACAATCAAAAAATAGAAAAGTTACGGCTGTATCTATTATTTTGGTCATTTCACGCGTTGCACGTGCGCGCTCTTGCAAGCACGTGCGCGCAAAATGACCTTCGTTCCGCAAATCTACATAACATGCCTACTGACCCTAAAAAGGTTTCACCTAAGTCGGACGTGTAGTTTACAAGATCATTCGCGGAAAAGATTTTCCCAGGAAGAAGAAAAATAATAATAACTAGATACGATCTCGTTGCGAGCAACGAGTGGGTCTTCCGTCCGATTCTTGATAAGATGAGATAAGATTTTGATTGAGATTTTCATTCTAAAATAAATGATAAAGATTGTGGAGAAGAACGATCATGCCTCCATAATCTGTAAACAGACATTGAACATTAAGACTTAAAAATTCGACTTTTGGCCCCCCACGGCCCCTTATATTAGGGATCAGCCCCTTTTTCTTCATTCCATCTTAAAGTTCTCAGGATTTGGAACACTTTTCGTTCAACAACTATTCAGAGATTCTCTTTCGTTTTCGAGTTATTTGAAAAAGAAATATTTAGGGGCCAACCCTTCAACTCCTTAATGGGCACATTTAGCGAAAAATGAAAGGTTGCATATTGTTTAGAACATTATTTTGAACATCTTTTGTTCATTAGTACTTATCAAATTATTTCCCACTTTTGAGATATAGAGCGTCAGAGATTTTGCATTTTGGCCCCTTATGGCCCCTTATTATGCACCATACGACATTCAATACATAATATATAGTTTTAGATTGTTGAGATAAACATTTTTGCTTCAGTAATGTATAACAATATATAAACTGCTAAAGAGTTATCGATTAAACACTTTTGGCCCTTCTTAGCCCCTAATTTGAGTGCCCAGCCCCTTTTTCTTGATCTCATTTTAAAGCTCTTAAGATTTTGAACACTTTTTGTTCAACAACTATTCAGAGATTCTTTTGCGTTTTCGAGTTATTTGTAAGAGAAATATTTAGGGGCCAACCCTTCAACTCCTTAGTGGGGACGTTTAGCGAAAAATGAAAGGTTGCATAATGTTCAGAACATTATTTTGAACATTTTTTGTTCAGTATTACTTATCAAGATATTTCCGACTTTTGAGATATAAAGCGTCAAAGATTTAGCGTTTTGGCCCCTTATGGCCCCTAATTATCTAACATACGACATTCAAAACATAATATATAGTTTTAGATTGTTGAGATAAACATTTTTGCTTCAGTAATGTATAACAATATATAAACTGCTAAAGAGTTATCGATTAAAGTCTTTTGGCCCCTCTCAGCCCTTAATTTGAATGCCCAGTCCCTTTTTCTTGATCTCATCTTAAACCTCTCAAGATTTTGAACACTTTTTGTTCAACAACTATTCAGAGATTCTTTTGCGTTTTCGAGTTATTTGTAAGAGAAATATTTAGGGGCCAACCCTTCAACTCCTTAATGGGGACGTTTAGCGAAAAATGAAAGGTTGCATAATGTTCAGAACATTATTTTGAACATCTTTTGTGCAGTATTACTTATCAAGATATTTCCGACTTTTGAGATATAAAGCGTCAAACATTTAGCGTTTTGGCCCCTTCTGGCCCCTAATTATGTAACATACGACATTCTAAACATAATATATAGTTTTAGATTGTTGAGATAAACATTTTTGCTTCAGTAATGTATATCAAAATATTGACTGCTATTGAGTTATCGATTGAAGACTTTTGGCCCCTCTTGGCCCTTAATTTGAGTGTCTGGCCCCTTTTTCTTGATTTTATCTTACACATCTCAGGATTTTGAACACTTTTTGTTCAACAAGTATTCAGAGATTTTCTTTCGTTTTCGAGTTATTTGCAAAAGAAATATTTAGGGGCCAACCCTTCAACTCCCTAACGGGGACGTTTAGCGAAAAATGAAAGGTTGCATATTGTTTAAAACATTATTTTGAACATCTTTTGTTCAATATTGCTTATCAAAATATTTCCCACTTCTGAGATATAAAGCGTCAAAGATTCAGCATTTTGGCCCCTTCTGGCCCCTATTTATATACCATACGACATTGCAATCATAGTATATAATTGTAGATTGTAGAGATAAACAATTTTTCTTCAGTAATGTTTAACAAAATATTTACTGTTAAAGAGTTATCGAATAAAGACTTTTGGCCCCTCTTGGCCCCTAATGTGATGAGTCAGCACTTTTTTCTTGATATCATATTAGAGATCGTGTCATTCTGCAAAAATATTCCTCAGTATGTTTTAACAAAATAATTATACTTTAAGAGATATGATGCAAAATGTCTCAAAAAATCAGTCCTGATTCCTGTCCTAAATTTTGACCCCTACCGAGCTTCCATACTAGGCACTTCCGGAAAATATCCAGACCATGTTGCAATAGGGCAACATGTCCTCTATCATCCCTGAAAAAATCAGCTTTCTAGCTTGAGCCGTTTTTGAGTTCCATCACAGACAAGGAGGTCATCAAAATTTCGATCAAAGGGCGATAACTTCCGACCGGAAGTGAATTTTCAAAAAATGAAAAAAACGTATAAGGTTTAGATAAAGATACACCTTCTCCGAAAATTTGAAGTAAATCGGTCGAGTCATCTCCGAGAAATCTTCTGCACAAAAATTGTAAAGAAAAAAAAAGAATAATAATAATAATAATAATAATAAAAGTGAAAAAGAAACAATAGAATAATAGTAGGGTCTTCCGTTGGAGACGGAAGACCCTAATAATAATAAGAAACAGAGTAAAAACAATATGTTCCCCAACTTCGTTTGGGGAACATAATACTAGTAAATCACAACCAAAAAGTATTATGAAATTAGACTTTAATATTTTCTAAAAAGCTTAAAAAATTCCAATGAATTGACAGAAAGACACATACTTTTCTCAAACCACTACTACACTATTGTTTGTTAAATTGAAATTGCTAATTTTAGATAGTGCATACTCATACAAAATCTGCACAAGTCTGTTTTGAATTTGAATTATAAAATGTCTCCCTGGTGTCAGATATATGAAAAATACTGATTACTTTACTTTTATCATATTCCGAATCAATTAATCTGTCAAAAGGATTTAGATTCCATTGGAATACGTTTTGATGGATCAAAGAGAGCTCTGTATCCATTAAAAACGGCATTTTTGTTTGTTTGGAACGCATTTTTAGATACCTGCGTCTTTAGCATCTCTTTAAGCTCTGAGAGCATTTCCTTAATTTCGCCATAACTTTGCTTTTCTTCTGCATCATTCACAACCCGATTCTGCGAGCGGGGCATAGCTGACTTCTTATTTCCGGATCCCTTGCGAATAACATATGTCTGTGGTTTACGCCGCTCAGCTTTTCTACGACCGCCTGTAGTAGTCTGAGAGTTTGAAATGAATTCATTCACGTAGATTCTTAATTTCTCCAGAAAATCGGTTCTTTGTAGAGGGTCTGCCAAGTAATATTGCACAAAAGATCCTAGAAGAAAAAAGTTTTTTTTATGCTTACTAAAATAATAAAATTAAAGAAGCAATGAAAAATGCTTATTTTAGCTAATTGTTATTGATAAGAACATGTAGGTTAACTAGTTCTAATTGTAACGGGGACCGTTACAGATGTTCCCCAAACGCTCCCCAACTCCCTTTTTGTGCAAATTTCCTTTAAAACTTTTTTCAATATGCTTAGTATCGCAGGATTTCATAAAAGAATTTTAAAAGCTACAAATGTACAATGATAACAACTTTTTCTCATTTAACGCGTTGTTCGCAAACGCACGTGCATGCACATGCAAGGTGATCATGACATGTTGTCTAAACCATTAACATATCTTTATATTCCAGAAATCAATAAAAAGTCGTAAAAATATAAATTTTACCGTTTTTCAAACATATCGTTCATTTTACGCATTACGTGTGCGCATGTGCATGCAAGCACGTCCTTGCATTCAATTTTGATAGCAATATCATGTAGGAATCCACAATACCTATTCATACTCTAAACTTCATCCTGTTTTGTTGAGAAACAAGAAAGATATAGGCATGTAAAGTTCCAGCCAATCAGATTGCAGCACACGTGGATTTATGTGCTTTCATGATAATTTTTATATATCATGCGGTAGATCTTCATAATATGTGACTAAGTTCAAAATTTCAAAGGATTATGACGTAAAACAAGAAAGATTTTGAGACTTTAGTTTCAGCCAATCAGAGCAAAGCGCACGTGCATGCACGTAAGATCTTGCAATTTTGACCATGTCATCTTGTCCATACTTTTACTATATTCATGCATTGTGAGTTTCAAAAAATTCCATCAAGAAATAGAAAAGTTACGGCTTCATCCATATCTTAGTAATTTCACATGTTGCACGTGCGCGCTCTTGCCAGCACACGCGCATGTACGTGCTTTCATGAAAATTATTATATATCTTGCTGTAGATCTTCATATTGTGTGACTAAGTTCAAAATTTCAAAGGATTATGACGAAAAACAAGAAAGATATTGAGACTTTAGTTTCAGCCAATCAGAGCGAAGCGCACGTGCATGCGCGTGAGATCTTGCTATTTTGACCATGTCAATACGTCTATAATACTAATATATACTTATATTATGAGAATCAAAGCATATAATCAAAAAATAGAAAAGTTACGGCTGTATCTATTATAGTGGTCATTTCACGCGTTGCACGTGCGCGCTCTTCCAAGCACGTGCGCGCAAAATGACCTTCGTTCCGCAAATCTACATTACATGCCTACTGACCCTAAAAAGGTTTCACCTAGGTCGGGCGTGTACTTTACAAGATCATTCGCGGACAAAATTTTCCCGAGAAGAAAAATAATAATAACTAGACCTTATTTTTGTCGTTCAACAAAAACGGAGGGCTTTTCGACGCCTAAAAATCAAGAGCTTTAAAAACTTACATGATATAAAACTCATAAGGTTCAACTTCACAAAAGTTCTTTTAAGATAAATACTGAACTGAAAACATATCGATTCTTTTTGTCCATCATTTTCTACTCAAAGAGAAATAACTCTTTCATCAATATTTAAAACATATGAAAATGTTTTTTTTTCAATCCACTAAAACTCATATAAGGGGTCAAAAAGTGACCCCACGGGTAGTATTTTTTAAACTGCACTCTTTATGCTTAATGCAAAACCAAAATAAGTTTAAAGATTGCTTGAAAAATAAAAAAGATATGGAGAAGAGGCTGTTTTCTAAATTGAGCCCTAAAGTCCCTTCTATTTAAGGGATTTTTCTTTCCCTGACATTACCAACTGGAGACAATGATTGAGTCATTATTAATGTTAAATATAACGAGAATCGCTTGCTTCCCTTTTGATATATGGGACATTCTATGATTTCATATTTAACATAGAAATCTCCATAGAGAATTTTAAGGGCCTCATAAAACCGGAAGTACTCTTTATATGCATATCAAAATTGAAACATAGAGAGCATATTAGACTGCAAACAGGTTGACAAAGGGAGATAACTCTTGCATCTTTATTTTTAAAATTACTTAAAAATACATAAATTCAGGTCTCTAAAACACCCATAAGGGATCAAAAAATGACCCACGGACCATTATTTTTTAATTGCCCTTTTTACGCTTAACTCAAAACCGAAATCAGTTTGAAGATCTATGGACAAATAAAAAAGTAATAAACAAAAAAACTATTTTCTGTACTGACCCCTAAAATCCATTTTATTTTAAGAAATTTTATTTTCATGACTTAAGCACCGAAAGACAATGCTAAAGTAGTTTTTCATGAGAAATATTATGAGACTTCCTTGCTTCCCTTTGAAAATAATGGACATCGTATGATTTCAAATTTAACATAGAAATCTCCATAGGCAATTTTAAGGTACTTATAAAACCGGAAGTACTCTACATATCCATACCAAAATTGAAACATAGAGAGCATATTAGTCTTCAAATAGATTGCCAAAGGGAGATAACTCTTGCACAATTATTTTTGAAAATACTTAAAAATACAAAATTTCAGGTCTCTAACTCCTTTAAGGGGTCAAAAAGTGACCCCATGGAACATATTTTTAGACTGTCCTTTGTATGCTTAAGTCAAATCTGAAAACTATTTGAAAATTTATTGAAAAATAAAAAAGTTGCAGGCAAAGGTCTGTTTTCAAGGTTGGCCCCTAAAAATCCCCTATTGTCAAAAAGTTCAATTTCATAATTTGATGAAGTCACAACAGTTTCAGAGTCAATCTGCATACAAAATATTACAAGGAAATGTTGAATACTGTAAGAGATAATGTTCCATGATTAATTTAGCGTGATTTCAAACTAAACATAGAAATCTCCATAGGCAAACTTAAGGCACTCATAAAACCGGAAGTACTTTTCATATGCATACCAACATTGAAACATAGACAGCATATAAGGTTCCAAACATGTGGGCAAAGGGAGATAACTCTTCACAAATATTTTCTAAAAGACTTAAAAATGCAATATTTCAGGTCTCTAAAACTCTTTTAAGGGGTCAAAAAGTGACCCCACGGCATATATTTTTTAGACTGACCTTTGTATGCTTAATTCAAATCTGAAAACTATTTGAAAATTCATTGAGAAATAAAAAAGTTACAGGCAAAGGTCTGTTTTCAATGTTGGCCCCTAGAAATCCCTTATTTTCCAAACTTTTAATTTTCTAATCTAATGATGTCACAAGATTATCAGAGTCAATATGTATATCAAATATTACAAGAAAATCTTGATTACTATAAGAGAAAATGTGCCACGATTAATTTAGATTTAATATAAAACTTTCAAGACCCATAAAACCGGAAGTTCTGTTCCGATTGATATGAAACTTATATCACATGTTCTACTAATTCGTTTTAACATATTCATATGCTCAAATTAATTTTTGTAACGTAATTGTGACTTTCAAAAATTTCATCCCCCCTTTTTCAATGTTTGAAGTCTTATATCTCGAAAAGTATCTGTGGTCAAAAGTTACGTACGCGCACTTTTTTATTGGACTAGGTCTCCAAAATTCATATCTTAAATTTGGGAGTCGAAACACTAAAATTAAAAATGTTTTCGGCTTCTTTAGAAATTTCAGTTTCCCTTTAGTAGAAACCGGAAGTGACTTTACCGGAAGTTGTTCTTGTTTCACGCACGTGAAATTTAAATTTGCTATTCAGTGGTTATAAAATAAAATACCTATTATTAAAGGTATTCCCCAAAAGCTGAACGATAGAAGTGTTCAGTATAATAATAATAATAATAAACAAGACGAAAACAATAGGTCTTTTCGACAAAAGTCGAAAAGCCCTAACTAGATATGAAACTCGTTGCGAGCAACGAGAGGTCTTCCGTCCGATTCCGGAAAGAAGACGTAAAATCGAGCTGAAAAAGTAAAAAAAAGATTTGCACACAAGGAGGATTAAACCCAAGTCACTAGCATGAAATTCCAACGCACTAAATATTACGCTATCGGGACCTCTACTCTTAATCTACTTGTATATATTAACGAATATGCTTCTCTCTTAAAATTATGAAAGGCAGGTCACTATTCAAAATTTAGCGCCAAACGCCACGAGTTTATCTTCGCGCTTTTTCTTTGGAATGTTCTATTAAATAGGTGTGATAGCTTCAATGAAATTAAAAAAAAGAACGTTCTTATAGCATAAGATTCCAGATTTAGAAAGTATATTTAACACATTTTAAAAATTCCATATTGTATGTATGCATGTAACACTAAAGCGATGAAACGGTTATGATTTTTTTTTTAATTTCCTGTTTATCCCCAAACTGAATTATCCCGATTAGTTAATTGAAAAAGGTTTAAACGTTTCGCCGAAAAACATGGCTCGCCCTTTGATGGTCAAGGAATCAGAAATCATTTATGCTCAATAACAAGAATCCGGTCTTTGAAACAAGAATTCTAAAATAAACTCCATGAAGCGATCTTTAAAAAAATCATTTTCTTATTTTTGTCTTATTTATAGTTTAATATGACACAAGTGTGCATAGGAAAAACAGTGGTGAAGATTTATACTGACAAAATTAATTGATATTCTTTTTTTAGAAAGTATTACTTATAAGTTTTTCCGTGATGCACAAAAGATATTAGGTATCGAATTTCATTTGCACATTGTGCGCAATCGTCTTTTGTTTTTCTACTTTGAAAACCAGCCAAAACCAATTATAGAAGACGTTAGTTTGACACAGAACTGCAACGAAACTACGACGTGACAATCCAAGTAATCCTTTACATTTCATTTATTCTTATGTTACTTTCGTTCAAGCAAACGCTCGGCTGCCTCCGTAAACCACTATTGCGAAATGTCGGCGTTGACAGAGACAGCCGCCATTTTGGACCCGCTTCAGATTTTTGAATGCTAATATCTAGACTTTAGATATATTAACATTCAAACAAATTAAATAGTAAGCATTATACGGAGGGCTTCTACTACCATACCAAATATAAATGAAAAATACTGAAAAACAAAAAAGTTAGAAAATACGATTTTTTTAAGTTTGCAATTCGTATCGAGCGGAAGTACTGACGACGCACGAAAAGGCAATTCTGCAAACCACAAAGTCATGATCTATCATCTCCAATAAGTCTCCATTTCATATCCTTAGCCATTTTCGATAAAAAGGGGCGACAAAATCGCATTTTAAAATCAGGAAATTGTCCATAACTTGGCACCAGAAGCGAATTTTCCAAATTTCTCTTCGGATGTAACAACTTCATATAATGACACATATTTGGTGAAAGTTTCATGAAAAACCGCTGAATAGTTTTCGAGAAATCGCCTGCACAAAATTTTGTCAAAAAAAGAATAATAATAATAATAAGAATAAGAATAAGAAACAGTAGAATCACTATAAGGTCTTCCGTGAAGACGGAAGACCTTAATAATAATAATAATAAGAAACAGAGTAAAAACAATATGTTCCCCAACTTCGTTTGGGGAACATAATAATGCATGAATAAAGCCTTGAACTATGCCAAAGACAATGATCCGAATATATTACATTTAAGTGCATGATAAAGCTTTCATTTCGATCATTTCGGTTTGGTAGTTTTTAAAACATGTCTTTCCTGAATTCTTTTCTAAATATAGTTTTCAAAAAAAAAAAGTTTGCCGAAATCGCACATTTAACTGGTTATTTTGACACTTTCTCTATCTGGTTTCTGATAAAATGAAATATTCAATGTATATCTGCTTATATGCGCATAACTAATATATTTAGATGTAAGGAGTTTAAAAAATCATATTTTTCTGTGAAAGTTTCCTTAGATTTCATTCAGTTGTAAAAGTGTTTCGGATAAGAGATTGATACCCCAAAGCGTAATAGACGGACGGACATAAGGACGGACAGACTGAGATCCCGATCACTATATACCCTCCTACTTTTCAAGCGGGGGTATAAAAATGAAGTTTTATTACCTTTAATTAATGCAATGAATTAAGAAAAATCCATTCTTAGGGTGTAAAATATAAACCATCAATATAGATTTAAATATAAGGTGAATAAAATACATATACTTACTTAGTTCAATGCCTTTACCATGCATGCGCTGAATATCGTGGGCTGTTTTTAAGTATTGATAGCCAGACAAGGCAGCATAACGTTTTGGCTTTCCAGTTACATTGATTTTTTCCAAGAGTATTTTCAGATCATCTTTAGAAATGTCTTTGTCCAAGCGTTTGAATACATATTCGATGCACTCTACAAAGGAGAAAGAGTTTACTTATACTTTTAAATTACCGGTGTCCGATATATCCATGATTTATACATAATTTTACAATTTTTTGGCATGTTCTTTATTCAAACTACCAAGTATCGCATGTGAACTGGTGTTAAAGTGATTTTGATAAAAAAAAAGAGATATTTTGACCTAACATATAATTCTGATTACCTTCTTTTGCATTTTAACATTGATGGCGACTTATTAATTTTGTGATAATTGAAAAGGTAACTGTATTTTTCCAAGTGATCCGAACCGTTTACATTAATAAGGCATACAAAACGTTGCAACATTCAATCTTTTCTGTTTGTATTGTATGATTTTCTTTTCTTTCCTTTTTTTTTTTTGGTATAATTTTCTTCTGTAGTGTATAATTTTTATTTTTTTTAATTTTTATATGTATTATGTAATTTTTCATTTGAATTTTATCATTTTCTGATTGTATTCTACATTTTCTACTTCCAGTGTATATCAAAATGTATTGAATAATTCCTCCTTTATGCGATGATTTAATTTTTGTATGCGATAATTTTTTCATTTTTCATAGTAGATAATGAGAATATTTTGCCTTACAAGTAATAGCTTTTCGAAAAAGCTTGCCTGACTAATGCCATCAATATCTATAGAACTTATGACTGTATAAGCATGATAAGTTATAAACCTTTACATGGGGGAGGGGGGGGGGGGGTAAACTGATTATTTCACTAAAGTTATGAAGGCGTTACACAAAACATCTTGCATTCATTTTAGGCTGTTTGCTACTCATCAGAGCAATGGAAATGGAACAAATTTTATATAAAACGTAAAATTGAATGTACAGCACATGTACATGCATTAGGTTAACATTTGAATTATAAATATGAGTATAGTTATGATACATGTAAAACATAATATTGAAGATTTTTAAAAACCAAGAAACAAAACAAGAAATTGGGAATTGTAACGGTTATGACTGGCATTCAGAATATGTTAACTAGTTTGTTGGGTATGCCAAAGCATCAACGGTTGTTGAAAACGTGGTGTAAATATGCATGAATGACCCAACAAACTAGACGGTAATATATGAATGGCGAAAGGTGCGGATTCAGTATGTTTTTTTTCCTTGGAGGGGGGGGTCCATATCAAAATATTAGTACGAACAAAAAAGAAATAAACTTCCTCAATCCTGAAATTTGAGGGGGCACTTTTCGAAGTCTATTTTCTGCTTTTGTAGGAGGAAAACCTGGAAAGGGGGGATATGATCAGATGTACATGTATATTAGCTAGTTCATCCTCTAAAGAAGTTTTTGTTCGTTTCGTTTTTATAACTTTTAAATGATGTAACTTCTAAATTACTTCACAATATTTTTTTTCCAAAGCCCGATCGAGATTCCGATAAAAAGAATAGGTTTTATATAATTCATGGAGTTTTCATTTCAATAGAATAGTCCAGGAAAAGGGTGAAAAGACTTACACGTGATATTTGGCGCGAAATGATTGTATCACCCCTTACCTAGAAGACAAATGGACTAATCCAGTAGTACAGAAACGCAAAACAAAGGTCAAACGGACATGTCCGTATGGGAACTTGCATGAAATAATTAACTGCATACGAAAAACTAATGGAAATTAACACATCAATATAAATTGTATCAGTAATATGGTTATTTTTCTGCGAACTGTTGTTGTTGAAACGCAGGTTACAAAATCCGATGATAATCAGCATGCACAAAATTTTGCTGGCTAACTGTGACCTCTTATAGCTTCGCACCTAGGAAATATTGATTCTTAGTAGTGCCTGATGCTGTGACGTCAGGCAATTACTTCAAATAAATGAACCTTTTAAAAATAGTCCATAAGAAGCCACTTGTTCACAAAGTGGTTGACAATTCCACATTTAATCTACATTGACATCACAAGGGTCGACAGTACTTATTGATTATTCAACAGTGTCATCACAAAGGTAGACAGTCCATAATTGGTTACATCTTCGTGTAAACCCGTCGACCTGTCCGCCATTTAACCCGTCCACCTGTCAACCCGTCGACCTGTCAATCCATCGATCTGTCAACCTGTCAACCAGTCGACCTATCTATACTTGTCGATCTGTCTACCCGTCCTCCTGTAGATCTGCAGGAAAAATTATTCTAATTATGTTCCCCAAACGAAGTTGGGGAACATATTGTTTTTACTCTGTTTCTTATTAAGGTCTTCCGTCTTCAGCGGAAGACCTTCTTGTTATTCTTAGGTTTCTTTTTCACTTTTATTATTAAGGTCTTCCGTCTTCAGCGGAAGACCTTCTTGTTATTCTTAGGTTTCTTTTCCACTATTTTTATTATTTTTAAGGTCTTCCGGCTTCAGCGGAAGACCTTCTAGTGATTCTTAGGTTTCTTTTTCACTTTTCTTATTATTATTATTGTTTTTTTTCTTACCGATTTTGTGCACGCGATTTCTCAAAAACGGCTCGATGGATTTCTATGAAACTTTCAGGACTAATGAGGCATTACTTGAACTCGATTCATTTTTTTTCGTTTTGATGACGTCACTTCCGGTTCGGAGTTTTCTGCGATTTTGTGATTTTTAGAGGGTCAATTTGTCCGGCAGTTTTCTCAAAAAGCACTCGACACAGCCGCATGAAATTTTCAGTGATGCTAGAGCAACCTTTGGAGAAGAGTATTAGGTATATCATAACTACCGGAAGTACGAAGCGCCGACGCTCGCTATGGTCCGAAAATAGTCCTATCGCGAATTTCAAAATTTTTAGCACATTTTCTACGATATCTTTTTACCTGGAAATATTTTGTTAAAACGTTTAGAACAAAAGAAGTGTAGAATTTTAAGACCTTTCAAACGATATCTTGTAAAAGGGGCTGGCCCCTAAAATGAAGGGCCTAGAGGGAACGAATGTTTTTTCTTTATATCTCAAAAAGTATTGAGAATTTGTAATACGTCAAAGAAGCAAAGTTGTTTAAAATGTCAAGCTTCATCTATTGAAGTCATCAAAATACGGACGTCGTCGTCACTTCCGGCAAAACCGGAAGTGGTCGGAAAACGCTTTTGTTTTTCCGTTCTTGACAAGTTTTTGGGTTACATATGTCTCTGAGAGCATAAAAAGAAGTTTTTCCGTCCGTTGTCGTCACTTCCGGTCAAACCGGAAGTAGCAGAAAAAGGCTTATTTTGAAGGTTTTAATGCAAAATTGAAATTATTAAGTCACTGGAGACTACTTAGCTTATTGCTGTCTTTTGTTCCGTCACTTCCGGCACTACCGGTCAAAACTGGACGGAAGACCTACTCGTTGCTTTGCAACGAGCTTTGCTCTAGTTATTATTGTTTTTTTTCTTACCGATTTTGTGCACGCGATTTCTCAGAAACGGCTCGATCGATTTTCATGAAACTTTCAGGACTGATGGAACATCAATCAAACCTGATATATATATTTTTTTATTTTTATGACGTTACTTCCGGTTTCGAGATTTCCGCGATTTAGTGATTTTCAGAGGGTCACATTGTCCAGCATTTTTCTCAAAAGTGCTTTTAGATAGAAACGTAAGATTTTCAGCGATGATAGAGCAACATGTGCTGATGTGACATACACCTTTCTTATTCTCCGGAAGTGCAGCACGTCGGCGCTCGCTATGGCTCGAAAAAAGACCTATCGGGAATTTAGAAATTTTTCACACATTTTTGGCAATATCTTTTTACACGTTAATATTTTGTAAAGACATATAGAACAAAAGTTGTGAAGAATGTCACGATCTTTCGAAAGATATCAACGATAAGGGGCTGGTCCCTATAATAAAGGGCCAAAAGGGGCCGAAAGTTTTTCCTTTATATCTCAAAAAGTATCGAGAATTTGTAATATGTCAAAGAAGCAAAGTTGTTCAAAATATCAAGCTCTATCTAATGGCGTCGTCAAAATTCGTCCGGCGACGTCACTTCCGGTCAAACCAGAAGTAGTCAAAAATTGCATATTTTTGCTGTTCTTGACAGGTTTTTGGATATCATATGTCACCGGAAGCTTAAATCTTAATTTTCCGTCAGTCAACGTCACTTCCGGTCAAACCGGAAGTTCCCAAAATGGCTTTATTTTGCAATAATTAACATAGATTTGGAAGATTAAATCATTTTGGGACTTCATTACTCTTTAATATTTTTCAAATGAAAGTTACTTCCGGTCAAACAGGACGGAAGACCTACTCGTTGCTTTGCAACGAGCTCGGCTCTAGTTATTATTATTATTATTGTTTTTTTTCTTACCGATTTTGTGCACGCGAGTTCTCGAAAACGGCTCGCTCGATTTTCATGAAACTTTCAGGACTGATAGGGCATGGAAAAAACTAGATATATATTTTTTTGTTTTGATGACGTCACTTCCGGTTTTGAGATTTCCGCGTTTTAGTGATTTTCAGAGGGTCACTTTGTCCGGCAGTTTTCTCAAAAAGCACATAACACAGAAGCATGAAATTTTTATTGATGCTAGACCAACCTTTGGAGAAGTGAATTTCGTATATCGCAACCACCGGAAGTACGAAGTGCCGACGCTCGCTATGGCCCGAAAATAGTCCTATCAAGAATTTCAAAATTTTTAACACATTTTCTACGATAACTTTTTACCTAGAAATATTTTGTTAAAGCATGTAGAACAAAAGAAGTGTAAAATTTAAAGATCTTTCAAATGACATCTCGAAAAAAGGGCTGGCCCTTAAAATTAAGGGCCTAGAGGGGCCGAAAGTTTTTTCTTTTTATCTAAAAAAGTATTGAGAATTTGTAATACGTCAAAGAAGCAAAGTTGTTCAAAATGTCAAGCTTAATCTATCGAAGTCGTCAAAATATGTCCAGCGTCGTCACTTCCGGCCAAACCGGAAGTAGTCGAAAAACTCGTATATTTGTCGTTCTTGACAAGTTTTTGGGTTACATTTGTCTCTGGGAGCATAAAAAGTACTTTTTCCGTCCGTCGTCGTCACTTCCGGTCAAACCGGAAGTAGCAAAAATATGGCTTATTTTGAAGGTTTTGATGCAAAATTGAAATCATAAAGTCACTGGAGACTACTAAGCTCATTGCTTTCTTTTGTTCCGTCACTTCCGGTCAAAACCGGACGGAAGACCTACTCGTTGCTTTGCAACGAGCTTTGCTCTAGTTATTATTATTATTCTTTTTTTCTTACCGATTTTGTGCACGCGATTTCTCGGAAACGGCTCGATGGATTTCCATGAAACTTTCAGGACATATGTAACATTACTCAAACCTTATGCATTTTGTTTCGTTTCGATGACGTCACTTCCGGTTTGGAGATATTGTCGATTTTGTGATTTTTGAAGGGTCAGGTTGTCCGCGAACGTTCTCAGAAATGGCTATAGATAGAAACGTGAAATTTTCCGATATGATAGTCCTAAGTCTATAGATATGGGAAAATGATTTCATTTTTTTCGGAAGTGCCGCACGTCGGCGCTGGCTATGGCCCGAAACTTGTCCTTTCGCGAATTTCAAAATTTTTGACACCTTTTCTACGATATCTTTTTACCTGGAAATAATTTGTTAAAACATTAAGAACAAAAGAAGTGTAGAATCCCAAGATCTTTCAAATGAAATCTCGAAAAAAGGGCTGGCCCCTAAAATTAAGGGCCTAGAGGGGTCGAACGTTTTTCCTTTATATCTCAAAAAGCATTGAGAATTTGTAATACATCAAAGAAGCAAAGTTGTTCATAATGTCAAGCTCAATTTACTGAGGGATTCAAAATACGTCCGGCGTCGTCACTTCCGGCCAAACCGGAAGTAGTCATAAAACACGTTTTTTTGCCGTTCTCGACAAGTTTTTGGGTCACATATCTCTTTGGGAGCATAAAAAGTATTTTTTCCGTCCGTCGTCGTCACTTCCGGTCAAACCGGAAGTAGCGAAAATGGCTTATTTTTAAGGTTTTGATGCAAAATTGAAATTATAAAGTCACTGGAGACTACTTATCTCATTGCTTTCTTTTGTTCCGTCACTTCCGGCACTTCCGGTCAAAACCGGACGGAAGACCTACTCGTTGCTTTGCAACGAGCTCGGCTCTAGTTATTATTATTTTTCTTCTTCTTCTTCTTCTTCCTGGGTACTTTTTGTCCGGGAGTGATCTTGTAAACTACACATCCGACTTAGATAAAACCTTTTTAGGGTCAGTAGGCATGTTATGTAGATTTGCGGAATGAAGGTCATTTTGCGCGCACGTGCTTGCAAGAGTGTGCACGTGCAACACGTGAAATGACCAATTTAATTGATATAGGCGTAACTCTTTACATTTTTGATGAAATGCTTTGAAACTCATAATATAAGGATATATTAGTAGCATAGACAATATGACATGGTCAAAAGAGCAAGATCTCACGCGCATGCACGTGCGCTTCGCTCTGATTGATTGAAACTAAAGTCTCAATATCTTTCTTGTTTTTTGACGACATCCTTTGAAATTTTGAACATAGCCATGCATTAGGATATCCTACAACAAGATATATAGCAATTATCATGAAAATACGTGCATGCACGTGCACTGCAATCTGATTGGCTTAAACTTTAAATGGCTATAACTCCCTCGGTTCTCAACCAAACAGGATGGGATTTGGAACATAGATATATATAATGGACTTCTACAAGAAGGTATGGTCACCCTGCACATGCATACACGTGCGTGTACGTGCGCTGCAATCTGATTGGCTGAAAATTTAAACAGCTATAACTCCCTTGGTTTTCAACCAAACGGGGTGGGATTTAGAACATAGATAGATGTAATGGACTTCTACAAGAAGGTATGGTCACCATGCTCATGTATGCACGTGCGTGCACGTGAAATGAGTAAAATCAAAAATACACTTAAATGAGCGTATTTTTTGATACTTTTGGATTAAAAACCTAAATATTTAATATACAAAAATATAAAGATTGTGTAGACAAGATGATATGGTCATTACGCACATGCATCTACATGCGCACGCGTGAATTGCTAAAATTTGAATGAACTTGGTAGACTTCTGGGTTAACGTTGTTAAAGTCTCAAATGCATAGAGTTTGTCTTATTTAATAAAGCTTACAGGGAATATGGCACCAAAAGGGAGTTGGGGAGCGTTTGGGGAACATCTGTAACGGTCCCCGTTACAATTAGCACTAGTTTCATATTACATTATAAAGCAACGCGCATTAAGGAGGCTAGGAGGTCAACTAATTATCTTTTTATTAACCACCAGATATAACTTAAATTTTGGGATATGATATCTTAAGCTGTCAACTATCATTTGGCAAAGAAAAATTTCATAAATTTTAGCTTTAAAATTTGATCATTTTATTATATCTTTATATGGAGCTCTTCTTGTAAAGGCGATCAAAATAGTATAAAAATTTGGCGTATGAAAATATAAGTATTTACTGGTACAACTTATCCATATATCCTAGTTGAGCAACAGGAATATCTCGTTCGTTTTCAATACGATCTTGACCAATATTCCGGCTCAATATGCCTATTGCCCAAAGCCATGTGTTTCGATGCTTTATACACATAGGGGACGGTTATTTGAATCTGAAAAGAGAACGCTGGCAGAGGGCATTTAATTCAACTTACTCAGAAATATTAAATTAGAAGCAATTAAATAAATTAACCTTAACTGGTGATACCCCCCCCCCGATATAGTTTTCGGGTTTTGTCAGTTTTTTATTCATGCCCCCGGTCATTTAGAAAAGATGAAATATTCTGATTTTGAAAAAAAATCAATCATTTAACAAAATCGCGACTCATGCATTTATAAGCTATCCCTCAGATACAGCTAACAAGTTCTTTCGGAGGAAAACTGCTGTGCACATGTTTATTCGTTTGTTTTCCCGAACGAAATTGGTTCTGAAATTATTTTTATAAAGCAAAGTAGTCATTAAGCAATGTTATTATACAATTAAATAAATGAAATACATTACCTTCAGGGATTTCCATTTCAGTTCTTTGCTCAATCATGAAGGGTATACCAATATTTTCCCGTAAGGCTGAAAAGCAATATTCATCTCTTTTTGACATCACCTTATCCTGAATCCCGATACCGTGATAATATGCAAGTTTGTCTCTTTCCCAAGAAACCATGGCAAGTTTTCTTTCAAGTTCTCTGATGGTATTTGCAAGATCTACTATAGTTATATCTGATTTTTCATGTTTTTGCCATTGAAAAACCAATGCTTGGGCATCCAGCAAATCGTAGACAATATTTTCATCATAACCCAACTTTCTTACTTTTTCTAGCTGATATCGAAATCGTCTAAGGACACATAATTTCTGAAGACTATCAACAGGATCCAAGGCACACTCTTTCATAAATTTACTTGCTTTCATAATGTTTATATAAACATCATGCATTTGTTGAATCAAAACAGCCAAAAAATACAACATGCATTGAGACCGATCATTTTTCTTCATATCATCAATTTGTGTGGTCAGAGTGGCTATTTTACTGTGTGCCTGTTCTAACTCTCTTTCCATTTGATTTTGTCTGAGCATCAAACTTCGTGCTTCTTCCCCCATATTGTCTTCTGTTAATAGATGAGTATGTGCATCCTCTGAAATGATATCAAAGATCTAATAATTTACTGGATAATTATTTTGAAACACGTACACTCACGTACAGTATAAATTTATACATTTTGTCTTGTTCATTGATATACCTTGCACCCAAACCACATCCTCGTCTAGTCCTACGTGGCTTACAGACACCTCATTCAGCATAGCTAATTTGTGTGGATCTGAAAACAACACTCTGCTTGCAAATTCTTCTGGTACCATTATGGTGATAACTAGGCTGTTTGAAGGTTCGATTCCGGATATGATGATAAATTCCTTTGGAACTAAAAGCAGTTCTGCTACCATTGAGCGAAGCCTTTCCAGTTCTGTTCTTCCATAGTTGTTGAGGTTCTTTCCCCGTATGTGAAATTTCAGATATTTGAAGCCGTTTTCTATGTATATACAGATATTTTTATTTTTAATACAGGAATAAGTAAATTGAATTGTATTATCTGAATAAGCTAAATACAAAGATAAGAGAGAGAGAGAAGGAGAGAGAGAGATGGTAAAAGCACCTGGTGTTTCTTTCGGGACGACAAAATGAATGCTTGAGTCAAGTGAATCCGCAAATTCAACAAATCTCTTTTGAAGATCTTTCCTTGGTAGCATCCAGAGCATGCTTTGAAGTGTTATGATGTTGTTTTCATTGAGCAGTTCTTTCTCTCGTAGGATTTCAAATAAATCCAATGCAGATTTAACCTTTTCAAGCCTTGCCTTTCCAATACCATATTTTCCTGTAAATATTTTTTTTCAATGATGGTCTTTTTCGAAAATGATTTACATCTGGACAATGTACATTGCATTTAAAAGATAAATGTATTAACAAAAACAAATGCTACCTCTGCAAAGAAATTTCAGTTTTTCCAAATCACTTTCAAGCAACTCGTCACTTATTCCAATCAGAAATGAGTTCAATGCATAATCAGCTGAAGGTTTCAGGTCAGCGAGGTCTGTAAGTTTTGAGCCCATTTGTATATTATCCTAGTTTATTTACCATTCTAAAATAAATGTAAAATAAGTAAAACATCAAGTTCGAAACCAGTTATACTTATTCAATCGATATCTGTAATAAAAACAGCCTTGGTAAATTCCACCGAGTGGATTACGTAATGAACCGGGTTGCGCGAGTACACATGATTTATGAAAAGGTCATCAAAAGGAAGAGAAACTTTCTTACGTACACTATTAAAATCAGCGACGTACGCTTAGAATTATTAAGATTAAACATTAATGTTCCATCTATGAAACAAATCAAAAATAGAAGAAATACCATGAAAACTAATTTAATCATTAAAGTAAAATTTCCTTGATCGTTGTCGAAAAGTATGGCGGACCAAGCTATCGATTATCTCAGCTATTGAAATATCAAATAATAGAATGTTCTAGAGTAATGATGATATACTATTACACATGAACAGAAAATTATTATGTAATTTTACATAACTAATATATTTTTAATAAAATACAACGTAAATTAAATAACAATCGGTCTTCATAAATTATCCTACTTTACCAGGACACAATATTTTCAATATCTTACCTTTGATGAGAAAGATTCCTTATCTATGTAAAATAAAAACTGTCTAATGGATCAAAATAAACGTTTTGAGAAATTAAGATTAAATTTTAGAAGCAAAATGAATAATGAAGAATGGGTGCCATGATGACCTAGTGATGAATGGGGTGTAAATCTCATATAAGGGTTTGAGCTAAAGTTTGAGTCCATTGAAAAGGATTCCTTGAATATCATTATTTATAATTTAAATTTTTTACATTTGCAGAACAAACTTGAAGATCATATTTTGAACTGTGTAACGTTTACATGACTGTTTTAGGGTCAAATATTATATTTTGATTTATATTTCTGAATAACAATTTCCCTATGATAACTTTCATAAAGTACTGTACCTAGAGATTCATTATTTCTTCGTAACGATAACGAAACTAACTCGTCAACCAATCATTTTACATTAACTAAATTTAAATAACCAAAACGGTTATTTATGTCAGTTCACAATAAAAACTATCATAGAGTTTTGGGTCTCTTTCAAATTGCTTTGTTTTTGTGCAGTATTCATTTCATGTAGCACTTTCAGTAGACAACAATGCATTGAAAATGTTCAGATATATTTTAACAAAAATATTATAGGCATGTCTATATCAAAGGTACGTTTATGGAATACCTGTACAAACAATGTTCATTCATAATGTGTAATAATTTCTTCAGCTGTACCAGATTTCCATCATGTATCTTTTTAAGCGTTTACAGTTGCTACAACTTAGTTTCTAATTGATGTGGCTTGGACATTCGTTAACCACGTTGTTTTTAGAAATTTATACACTGTACATACATAGAGCATGCTCTTGCGTATCAAATCAACAGAGAGAAATAAATTCCATATGCAGATGAGAAGCCTTATGGTATATTGCTTCTTGAGTAAGGGAAGTTGTGGAGAGAAAAGTTAAAGTCAACGGGTTTAAAATTTGTCATAAAATTGTTATAAGGCTACCATATATACGGTTTTTTCTGGTAAAGTATCTTAAAATAAACGGATATATCAGACTCGGTATCTTTTTTTCAAGTTAACAAGTCGAAATATGAATGCACCTTACTATTAGTCTTCTTCAATCTTTATTTTGCGATGTAGGAATAGAATTGTACAGTTTTGGGTATCGCTGTTCATCGAAGCGTATAAGCATGCCGCATAGAATAGAAGAGTTGCGTACCATTTGACCCACAATTCAAGATAAATATGTCAATTATTAAAAACAAACATTACCTATTAAATATGATTCCTTGATGTTGCCTTTCTGATGAAGACATGCATGTATGCCTTTCTTAGTATTGATTCTATTAGTAAAGCGTTTCCAGAATGCATGAAAAATAAAAGGGTGCTTTGAAACATTAGTATTATCATCTACAGGAAGAATTAATTCAGATGGCTTCCCTGGTGTCTTTACTTGATAAATGGCATGTATAACAGTGTCTGGTATAAATGAATCTTATCAAACGCATAACCTGTCTTTTATAATTGTGAGTTGATCTGTATTGCGAATATTATATTTTGATATCTTTCCTCTTTTCTAAGGCAAACTTAGAACAATCAAACTTGAGTCTTTGAAGTAAATCAACGTAGAGTAGATCACCATGACCTATTCTGTAATTTTAATGGCATATTTAAATATTCCAGATCCTAAAATTATCAAATTTTGTCGATTAATGCATCACAAGTCCTCACAGTGTTTCAACTTAAAAGTAGGTCTCTGTGACCTACTTTTGCTATTTCATGAGTATAGATATTTCATATATTAATTGGCTTACAATCATTAAACTTTGTCATCGTAGACCCACAAAGTGTGTCAATTTAAAAAGTAAGTCATTGTGACTTACTTTTCGAATTCCGTGGCTCTATTTAGATACTTCAGATTTTTTTTTAGCCAAGAATCAACTAAATGGTTGGTCATGGTGAACTCCTCTTAAAATTTCTTGCCTTATATGTATTTAAAATAAGAAAAAGCTTAAACTTTGTTATTTGATCTTGATACAGGTCAATGTTGCATTTCCACCACCCAGAGCTTCACCTACAGCCCGCCAATTGTTCTGCCCACTACTCCACCCGCATATTAGGAGATATCTAATTTTTCAAAATAATAAAACAATTTATTATATAGTCTATTTATAGTCCCTATATAATCTATACAAACGCAAACAGTTCATAACACTACATATTCACCGGATTCGCCTCGGTCAATATGAATATTTTTCTGGTGAATAACAAACCATATTCAACACCAAAAGAGTCCATAATTGTATAATATTAATTTTTTTATAGACAACTTTGAACAAATATATGACTACTGGTATTTGTTAATGTGTATTTGGACACTTTTATTTATAAAAAGTAGGGTTGCTTTTGTTTTGAAAGGAAACCCTCATCTTCATGAATGTTTTAAAATGATACCTTATTATCATTGACACCCATGACAGGGAGGACAGCAATCAATAATCAATAAAAGGGGAACAGCTACAAGAGAAGGGACATACACCTGGTCTGCAGACACCGATATAATGACGAGGAAAATAGTGACTGGGATCTGTTTTATGTTGATGTTAGTGTATACAATTCTCAATGCAGGAAGTATTGACAGGAAGAAAGAAACCATGACATCAAATTATAGATGATGTAGGTATCGACAAACTTAGCACAGAGGATAGGGAAAAGTCACGAAATGGTAAAAAGAAACATGGCAAAAGATGAGCCAAGACCTGTGGCATCTTTGTAAGAACATGTAGCATGCAATACGTCATAATTGTTGTTTGGAGGAGAAGTTATATTAAGTAATGACCTGGTTTAGAACAAAGAGCTTTTTTATTTCAAGAAGGAGAAAGCCGAAGTACTTAAACAATTTAAGACAATAAATGTATCACTCCTAAAACTAGAATGAAATATCGGTATGTCCAATTACATGCTCGATGAGGGTCATAAATGAAGTTAGAAATACACCAGTCACATGGAAGTTATTTACTGGTCGACATGACAACCACAACAAAGACATTTTTAAAGCAATACCGAAGATCGGGAAGAATAAAAGTGAAACCGAGAGAGATTCAAGATTGAAATGGAGATAATACCAACACACTGTAGAACAGACATCTCCATATGAGTGAAAAATTCTCGAGAGGGACGTTAAACAATATACAATCAATCAATAACTGCAGGACAGGCAGAGTGTGAAGGAGACCTACAGTCAGCTGTATGAATAATGAAAGTTGGTTGTCTGGTATACACAAGGTATCATGGATTTACCGACATGGGGTACATGAACACTATTGGTGTATGATGTACCAATGTCAACAGTAGAGGGAATGGATACAACAGCAAGCAGATATCCGAGTAGATGCCTGGTGGTACCGCAAAGCTTCAGCGACATTGATTTATATAACTCTATATAACTCGGAGACAAAGCTACCTCTTTAGTCTATTAAATAAATGAAGAATTTAAAGTAGCAAAGAACGTCATTAGTTAATGTTAAAGAATAGCAATGATCAGAAAGTACGAATAGCAAGAGTAGAAATCAAGATATTTGTCAATAAGGAAAGGAGTTAAAAGATCGATAGGCATGATGTTACACCAAAAGGAAAATTGGGGACAGCTTCAGTGAAAAAGAAAACGAACTTTGGTCCAAATGAAATTACTGACGATGGAGAGAAATTTTAGAATGGTGAAAGCAGTTGGAATAAAGATGCAAGGGAGCTGGTTGAAATGGGGACATACAGTATACGACCAGGGAAGTTTGAATGGAATGATATTTAGAAGACATGGCACCATCCAGACTTCAATTGCAGCTAATATCTGTTTACGATGTTTTTCCCAGCCCAACTATTCTTGTAACATGGGTAATAACAGATAATAGAAAGTATGTTCTCTGTAGAAAAATTTGCAAACTTGGAGTACAAATTATCAGCATGCTCAGAGGCTTTTAAAAGATGGCGGAGACATGATGAAGGTCTAGATAGCCAGTTTACCTGATATCTGGGAAAAAATTATCAAGAATCAGAGTAAAACGGAGAAAGTCTTAAATTTGTCAACTTTGTGAATGAAGGTGAAAAGTACATACATAATGTGTTGAAGGCGATGGTCTGCTGGGGACTGGATACGGACGGTCCTTAAATATACTCGGAAGATTAGAATTTCCAGCCTGAGAAATGAGTTACAAACAGAGGGCTGACAAAGTTATTTTGTAGTTGGCAACAAAATTGACAACTCGCATTAAATTGACATTCATTGGAATACAGAATGGTCAACAGAATGGAAAGTCAAGGGCGATTCGAAACACTGCATTTAATGAAATGGTAAAGAATCAGTAAACAAAAGTGAAGATAGACGCTACTATAAAACTGCGGCAAACTGCAGTTAAGAATTCCGAAGAAATGTTAACTGAAGTATGTGAAATTTGGACACATGAGCCGGTGGATTTCAATGATCAAAAAGATAAAACGGTCGTCAGAAATTTGCACCGTCCTTGGCGACAAGGTCTTACAAAAAGCAATGTAATATTTGCCAAAATAAAACAAATTATCACTGATGATGATGTCTGATTGATTTTAAGACGCAAATATGTTAGACATAATTTTGGGGTAGTTCACACTGTTTTAAAGCAAAATTTTTAACAGTAAAAAAAAAGCTTGGTACGCAATGATCATCCTATGTTTTGACAAATGAGTGAAAACGACAGCGTGTAAGAACATCCAAACAATTATTTTTTTAAAAAATCAAAAATTGTAGCTATCCACATTTGTCTGAAATTCTAAAAGATAATGAAACCTGAATCCACTAATTTGAAACCCAAAGAAATATTTACAACAAGATGCACTTGACCAAAACCAAAACAGCAAAGGTTTGAAAACGGCAAAGAATTGAAGGAGCAAAAAGAAAGTTTTAAAATGCATTTTTCTATAATAGTATTGGTCTTGTTCACATTCTTATATGAGGAGCCGTTCAATTACTGGGCGAGTCTAGAAAGCAAAATTTGCGAAAAATCGCAAGGTTTCTGGGTAGACGGAACCACAAACAGTAATTTGTTGCATTCGTTTTCTTCATGACAACGTCCAAACCAACACGTCATGAACAGGTGAGGAGTTTGGGGGATAAATGTTTTGTTCAGAAACAATATTCGCCAGATCTTTTACCCTTCGACTTGTTTCATTTTCCAAATGTGAAGAAACATCTATAAGAGAGAGAAACCAAGTCCATATATCATATGATCTGAAATATTTCAGTATACAAAGGGAAGACTCAGAAATTGTGTTCTAAAGCGATCAGGAATTGGATAAAAATGTTACAGACCTGTGTTTCAATTAAAGGAGAATATTTAAGTGAAATCATTAAGACGAAACTTTTCCTCTTTTCCGATCACCGAGGACATAATTTATTTTACAATCCTCGTACAAAAAGATTGTCGATTTCTGTCCCGATCACTTACTTTAAGCTACATACATGTTTTTATTTCTTTTTCCAAAACTATTTTGTTTCAGCGCGTGGAGATAGGATTAACCTTTCTGTAGACACGTTTCTTTACGTTTCATTGTGCATAATGGTAATGTCTGTAGTCTTAATTCTTTTCTTGTTTTCTGTTAAAATACATTTCTATGTCTATAATAAAACATGCCAATGTAAACAAAATACATGAATGAGATCCAAGGGCTCGAAAGTCGCGTATCTACTTGAGCGTAATGAATGAACTTTTCAATCGTCAACTTCCCTTACTTATGCAGCAATATACCTTCATCACCTGCATACGTTTATATCTCTTAGTTGAAAAAGACGTTAAAACATTCTTACGAATAAACAATTTCTAAAAATGAGGTAAATTATTGACAAACAAGTTAATGAAACAAGAATATCAGCAGTCTCGTTTAAAGTCATCATTTCGTAAGTTCTACGAACTAAGTTCTACGTAACTGGTTGTTACAATGACCTTGTCAGTAAATACAATTTATCATTAAGTCAAATGCTGACTGGTTTTTCATATTCATTGTTTGGCAATTATTTACACACTGAATTGTCGACGGATTTTTTTTTTATTTATTTCTAGATCAGGACAAGAGGTACACGGCAGGTGTGACGGTCGGCAGGGGATGCTCTCTCCTCCATCCGTTTCATATCAGCAGTCTCGTTTAAAGTCATCATTTCGTAAGTTCTATGGTTGATACAATGACCTTGTCAGTAAATACAATTATCATTGAGTCAGATGCTGACTGACATTTTTCATACTGATTGTTAGTCCATTATTTATACACTGAATTGACAACGGATTTCCCCATTATTTCCCGATCATGACAAGGAGCACACGGCGGGTGTCAATGTTGGCAGGGAAAGCTACATCCTCCATGGCACTTGATCCCACATCTGATGTTTTGGAGGTCAGTGTTTGCTCTGTTCCAATTTTGTATTGTTTAATGGACTTTTGAGAGTGAAGACTGTTCGTTATCTCAATATATTTCATCTGCAATAATTAAGATGGTAGTCTCTCTAATAGAATTAACATCTATTGGGTTACAGACAGGAAGATCCCTTGTCCCCTTGCATATTCATTATATGTGCAGAAATATTAGCAATCCAATTAGATTAAACAAAAATATTAAAGGTATAAACATGTCAACACTGATGAAAAAAATCTTAATTAACCGATGGCAGATCTCTTATCCTCCATGGCACTAAAGAATACTTTACAGAAACACAATTTTTTTAAAATGTACGTATGTCCATGGCCAGGTTATACATTGATTAAGCCCAAAACTCATATAACTGTGGATAGGCTACAAAAAGTTTAGTGATGAAATGTTATTGCCAAATAAATTACAATCTTAACCGGGGAACAGCTACATTTACCCTTTTGATGTGGAAAAGGATAAGATACTAGTATTAGTACTACAACTAAATTATCTCATTTCTACAAATAGGGATATGTAACACTACATCCCAAAATTTAACTTAATAAACTATGTGATTGATTATGTCACACACTTTCTGAGAAAAAAAAGAACAATGTGCTAGGTAAAAGCAAAAACCAGTTCAATATTGAAAAGTTAAAATTTATTATAAAAGTGGGTTCGATGGAGGGGGGGGTGAACAAACTTAATCTACGTTTCTTAAGAATGCTTTTGAATTAATATGACACAAGATATCTTTGCTGTTTATGAAAACTTTTATATATAGCCAAAGTCTTTATATTTCTTTGTTGCGATCAACTTAAATGGCTCCTCTATTCCCCTGAATGATTTGAACAAAAAATCTACAATACCTTTTTGGTGCTTTTAAATCGATCAATCACGTCTTTGTGAAGAATTTTAATGATTTTTCTCATGTATTCCTCTGTAAAACCTTGATCAACCATTCTGGCCCCACTCTACCCCCGTGGGTCATGATTTGAACACCCTTGAATCTACACTACCCGAGGATGCTTCCATATAAGTACATTGTATAACCAATCAAAACTTTGCTGTTCTCAAGAAGAAGAATTCTAAAGATTATTTTCTATGTAATCCTACTTTGATCACCCATAATGGCCCCTGCCTTGCAGAGGTCATGATTTGAACAAACTTGAATCTTCATTACACGGATGCTTCCATATTACTATGACTAGTCATGGCTTTGTTCTTCTTGAGAAAAAGAATTTAAAAGATTTTTTTCTATGTATTCCTATGTTAAACTTTTGTCCCCCATGGTTCCCCTTACCCCTGAGGGTCATGATTTCAACAAACTTAAATGTAGATTTTCTGATGAAGCTTCCATATACTAAGTAACTACAGTGTATGACCAATCATGGCTTTACTGTCTTTGAGAAAAAATATTTTTAAAGGTTTTTCTTATGTATTCCTATGTTAAACACTGATACTCCATTGTGGTCCCATCCTACCCCTGGGGGTCATAATTTTAACAAATTTGAATCTTCACTACCAGAGGATGCTTCTACATGAGTTTCATCTTTCCAGGCCCACTGTTTCTTGAGAAGATTTTTTTAAAAAAAATTCTGTGTATTCCAATGTTTAACTTTGATACCCAATTGTGGTCCCATCCTACCCCTGGGGGTCATGAACTGAAGAAATTTGAATTCACACAATATGAGGATGCTTCCACACGAGTTTCATCTTTCCTGGTCCACCGGTTCTTGAGAATTTAAAAGATACCATCAATTTATCAATGATTCATAATTATCTCCCCTTGAAAGAAGGCGTGGCTCTTCATTTGAACAAGCTTGAATCCCCTACACTCAAGGATACTTTGTGGCAAGTATGGTTGAAACTGGCCCAATGGTCTTAAAGAAGGAGATGAAAATGTGAAAAGTTTACGACAACAACGACGCCAAAGACAACAACGACGACGACAGACAACGGACAAATTTTACCTCTTGACAGAGAATTGAAAACGTCTATCCAAAACTTCTATTTAGTTCACCTGAGCCTTCTTAGAGGAAACCTAAGGTGGCGTTAGCATTATTTGAGATGTTACTTATATGCTCTTTCCATTTAAGGTCTTCGGATATTTGTAATCCTGGGTAAGGATTTGATACCTTTTGGTGACTGTTCTAGAGTGTGGTTTTCAAGGGTGTATTGGCTATTAATTTTTTTCGTAGTATATAACTTACATTTTTTTGCATTGAATCTCATTCCCCAGTCCGATGCCTACTTTTCCTGTTGGTTGAGGTCCTTTTGTAGTATGCTCCGATCTTTACTGGATTTGATTTCTCTGTACAAAAGACAATCATCGGCAAAAAGCCGTACTGGTGATTTTTACAGCATCGGGTAGGTCGTTTATGTGGCAGAGGAAAAATATTGGACCCTCATTGTCATTTTTTTTTTAAGATTTAAAAGTTTGTAAGCTAGGTGTTAATGTCCCTTCGTATCCTATATTGGTTAAGTTTGTGAAGGAGTCTATCATGGGGAACAGTGTCGAATGCTTTGGAGAAATTGCTATGTCCACCTGATGGCCATTATCGATATATTTAAGCTGAGCCAGTCTTTCGGTAGATCCCCAGTATTCCCAGATTCCCAGTAGATCTAGAGAGTTCTGGTATATGAGCGACAGTGATTGTGCTACATGTATGTGGTCTGCACATTGTTCTAGGACTTTGTTTGGGATGTTAGATCAGATCGATCTGCTTTTGATTGATTGATGTTTCTCAGCAGTTTTACCATATCTTCTTCTCTAATGATGATTCTATTTATTCCTGCTTTAAGGTTGATGTTTGTTTACTTTCTCCAGTTTATAAAGACTGCATGATGAAAATTGTCTCGGAGCTTTGCTTTTTTTTGTCTTTAATTAAATGCCCTCTTTGCTGTCTTTAATTAAATGCCCTTTGTCTTTAAGAGGTGTTAGGCCCTACTCCAATATTGTCCTGTTTCCGTGATTTGACTGTGACATATATCAAGAATGGCTTTGATCGATTTGTTCTTTTCCACACCTTCTAGGATTTCTTTGTCTATTTATTTATACATCATATTGTATATAAATATAATAACTTCAATGTAAATAATAATGTAAAAAAAAAAATGTGAATAAAAGAATTAAAGAAACATAAACAAACCCCAACACTAGCTTATAAGACATCATTCCGGATATTTGAAAGCAATGCGTAATAGGCTCTGAAGTTTAGTTCCCTTTACAAGCTTCCTATGTGATTAATCCAAAAAAAAATCTATAAATCGTAAAAAAGTATTTGGAACATATTACGCAAACTATATTAAAAAACATGTGGTAAGTATATTTTGTTTATCCCCAAAATTCGGACACTCCCTTTTCATTTTCTCAAATATCAAATGTTGGTTTTAAAGGTAATACAACGGTATGATGAATTCATCACCTAAACACAAGGATTTATTGTATACTGTAATGACCAGTGACTATTATGTCCAGTCCAAAAACTATTACTACCCATAGGCGTCGGAACCGGGTGAGGGGGGCTTAGCCCACCTCCACTTTTTCGCAAATATATACAGTATATATAGATATTGAAAATTGGGGTTTTCCTTGTTTGGTGGATTAGCCCCCCCCCCTCCACTTTCGATTTGCTTCCGACGCCTTATGTACCTGCGTAGAAATTAATAGCTACATAGATACTATTATTTAAACATAAAAGCTGCTCCTTTTTACTTACTTTTACAAGTACTTTTCCTTGAAAAAAGAAATACAATTCATTGTCAATGCACATCTGAATTCTTTATAAAAGGTCAGATTTGTTTTTTTTTTAATTGTGTTAAGCAGTAAGTTGCACTGCAAAATTTGGAGTGTTGATTTTGGAGAATGGAGGGGGTAAATGCATAAAAATTGTCTCAAAAACCTGTAATTTAAGAGTACCAATCTAATTAAAATTAGATGTTAGATCCGCTCGTGTACTCACTTCACTAACATCTAACAACATCCCATCGAGAGTCACGTCAGAGTTCAAACTCTATCAACCAATCAAATCGTCGCCTGCAAAAACATCATAGAGTGTTGAAACGAATAAGTCTAGAGTTGTTCCGAATTTGACCTCTGATGTGACCCTCTATGGGATGTTGTTAGATATTAGTGTAGCGAGTATGCGAGGGAATCTTACGTTTAATTTTAATTACATTGTTAAGAGTCATGAAGTAATTTTTTTTAAATTGTATAGATTACAAATAGGTTACTTAAGTTACCACATTGCTTTGATCTTATCTCCTAGAAAATGAAACATGATTGAGTTATTGATGCAAAATTGCTGATTTAAAAAATTGCTGATTTAAAAAGTAATTTTAGTCCAAAATCTTTGACATTTTCATTGTCAGTGTGACTGTATCAATAAATTTGGAACTGTTCTTCATAAGTGATAAAGGTGTGATATTCAATTTTGAAGCTTTTTTTTTATTGCATCTATGGATAGAAAGGAAAGTGCTTGTATAACATGTATATCTTTGTCATTAATAATGATATTAAGTTCACTTTTTGAAATCTCAACTTTCAACTACTGGTGACTGAAAGTTTTATTTATAAAAGGTGTTTAGAAATATAGTAAGTACAATCAATTTGAAATGAAGACATAATGCATGTTTTTAATACATGCAATCAATTTTTTTCAGGTAACTACCCCAAGATGGTGATTAACATTTAACAATTTAAGTGGGAAATGAAAATACAGAGATTTGAGATTCACGTGGACGGTCAGACTAGCAGTAATATAGTGGTGTTATCAGGGACAGATCTTAGGGGCACAGTATACATAAATGTTTCCCATTCACTCAAAATTCAAAGTAAGCATTTGAAACCTAAACTTGTTTGTAGCTCATTTATTAGTTGCTTTCAAACATTTGCAAGTTAAATTATGAATTTTTTAACAATGAGGTTATTAGTTTCTCACTTGAATACGGTCCTTAATGAGACAACATAAAATCATGTAAAGCAGTGCTAAATTTCATGCATTGAATGATAAACATATTCTGATGTAAATTTGTTTAAAGAACTATATGCGGTATTAACCAACATTTGCCCCCCAAAATCAAACTTTGATGGAGTAATATTTAATTAAGTCCTTAAACAGGGGAGTATATGCTGACTTCAAAGCACTGAATAATTTCATAAGTAATGACGTCATATAAACGTAATGACGTCACAAATATGACGTAAATTTCATTTTTTTATGAATTTTGCAGAAAAATGTACATATTTCGTCTATATTTTTCACCGAGCGCATGTGTGTTCAGGATAAATATTTTGATATAATGTGTAGAATGATAATAAATATGTCATTTTCTAAAGCTTAAATTGTGAAAATTTGTGAAAAAGGATATAAAAATTTGCAATTTTCTGCTTATATTTCTGTACAATTTATTGTCAGGAAGTTTTCAAAATTTGATGTGGGGGCAAACATTGCAATATAAAAATGCATGTGTAGATATGTTTGTTAAAAATGATGATTTTTGTAGGCATCAGTGTCTATGTATTAGGAAAAGCAAAATGTAAGTTTGATCGTAGATCAGATAATGACAAGAGGGAATTTACAGCCAAAGAAACTTATGTCAATTACAAGCTCTACTTGTTTGGAGGTAGGTATTATTAATGTAAAAGATATTAATTTATAAACAACATAATATATATTCACTTAGCTTTACTAATACTAGAAACATGTATGACGTGTGAATATCTTGAATATAATAATTTTTATTTAGGATCTCAAACCCAGGCTCAGACTCTAGAGGCAGGGGACCATGTGTACCCCTTTGCTATCCCCCTCAATACTGCTGGGGAGCTTCCCTCATCATTTGAGGGCAGGAAGGGCTATGTGAGATACACCCTTCAGGGGCAGATAGCAAGGCCATGGAAGGCAGATGAGAATGTGGTTCTACCATTCACTGTCATTAATCATCTAGATCTCAACGCTTTCCCTGATTCAGTGGTAAGAGTAGCAGCAGATTTAAAGCTTGTGAAATTTATACTATACAGTGTTTATAAATATCAAAATAGAAGGTGATATTTTCAAAGTAGAAGCCTGTTTTGGATTCCTTCTTTGGTGGTGGTTGAGAGAACATTGCCAGAATAACCAGGGGATTATGTTATTTTAAATGGGAAAATTTCCGAGTCATTGGGTCTATGCACAAACCTGCTATGCAGAAAGTTTCTCAAAATAATGTATCCTGTTGACTCTCCATGTACTGGTAGTGGCAATAATATATAAAGATTTTAGCAAACAGCTGTTTGAACATTGAAGAAATCATCGCGGGTATGTTAAGGAAGCATATAAGTAATTTCTCGGAAAATTTAGACTTTTTGAAGAAAATTTAGTTTAATAAATTACCAAAACCACTGATAAACGTAACTGTTATTTACTATTGCATACAGGTAAAAGCGTGTCTAACGCAAAGACGTGCATCACCGCCACGACATCACGTGACTTCTATTAATAGCAAAATTGTCCTTAATAAAAAGGCTTACAGAACAACAATACCCCGGAGTTTGATAATTTCTTTTAGTATGTAATATAGCTGAAAAACATCTATTTTGTCTAAAAAGTGCTGCTAAAATCCAACTATCATGTCCGTAAAATATTTATTCCACACATTCGCACGAAACCTTACCCTTTGTTTTGAATTTTATACATATGAATCGAGATTTTTCGTACAACCATGCTTAACTCGGGATTCTAGCAGCACTTTCCAAGTATGTCAAAATGCAAACTTTCAATCTGTACAAATCGTATGTTTTGAAATATCCAGCTTATTGTTGTTCTGTTGCATTTTTTGGTCAAGAATGACAGACGATAGGCCGACCGGGATACTTAATATAGCTGACTGTCTTCGAAAGAGAATATAATTGATGAAAATAAATTAGCATACCTGTTTAATTAATTGAACTCCATATGAATTTAACACAGTATTTCCGATATTTCCTTTTAAACTCCAGTTTACGTATCTTTGAACATGCCGTCTTAGCCAAATTCTCTTTACAAGACATGATCAATTTCCAAGTTACTCGATGTACACATATGACGTCATCGGTGGTAGATTTCAATCATAATAACTGTTACAGCATAAGAAAATAAAAACATTTTATTTTTGTTAATGTTTACACGTTTCTAATCATTTTCTAGAGTTAAATTACATCGCTAAATACCAATATTCTGAAAACCTGATTTCTAAAATTGACGTCATCTTGCCTACTATGACGTCATAATGCAGCACTGATTTAGCCAAGGTAGAATATTTTGTATGCTTCCTTATTCCCCCTGCGATTGAAATCTGTGTCGTTAGTGTTCCATATGTCACTTGAGAAAGGTATGGATATTATTGTAACTTTGACATAAATGCGGTACAGTTAAATTTTGTGTCATTCAGATGCCAATCATGCAGTACAGGAGACAAGAAATATCAGGGTGTTGTTGCTCAGAAGGGGAGATAATTGCTCAGATGAAGGTGAATAAGTCGGGTTTTGTCCCTGGGGAACCTATTGTTGTAGAGATGGACATTAACAACAAGAGTGAGAATCCTGTGCAGGCCTGGAGTGTAGAACTTATACAGGTCAGATTTTTAAAATTTTGGCTCAAGTCTAAGTTGCTTCAAGATCCTAGGCTAACTGGTATTTTCTATTGTAAACATATCCTTTATTTGACAGTCTTAATCTTTTGCCATTTAATTTGTGCTGGAATTGCTTCTTTTTTGTTGTTGTAGATAACCTTGATTTTCTTTTCAGGATGTGACTTACACAGGATTTTCTAACAGTTTGTTTTCCTCTGGCAATCCAAAGTACAAAACTAAGAGTGAGACTTACACACTGTACGTGAATCGAACATTGGCAGTGGGGGCGGGGCAGCATCAGGTCTTTACCCGGGCAATGCCTGTCCCCTCCCTCCCTCCTTCCTACTTAAAAGGCTGCAACATCATAGACATTCAGTATACTCTAACAGTAAGTACATCATAGTCATACATATACACTTATTGTAGGTAATAGGGTAACATCATAGATGTTCAGTGCAAACTTTTGTTGGTACATGTATCTCCATAGATGTTAAGTATTAACTTACTGTAAGTAAGTTAATAATATCACAGACATTTAGAATGCTTGACTCTTTGTATTTGCAAACACAGAAAGCACTTAAGGTATGTCACTCGTGAAATTTGTTAAATCAAGGATTTTTTGAGAAGTATATTTTGGATAAGTACTCATATAGTATGACTCAAAATCGCAGAGAAAAGAGGGGGTCAGTGCGCGTCTAACTGAGCTACGGTACAATTAAGGTGACCTTTTTGCACTTAAATTTTAACCCTTTGGTTAATTACTTTAAGCTTTATAATATTTTATAAAATGTAAACATGGCAATAAATGTAATCTTATTTTACCTAAAATAGTTTGAATAATATTTATCATTGAACAAATCTTGCAAATTAATTCTCATAAATTATTGTGTGACCTTTTTGCACTAAAAAAAATTATATATTTTGGGTATTAAAAATCTATACAGGCAATAAAATATTTTGTTATATCAAACTTTTTACGACTTAAGTGTTGATCAGTCACAAGTATTGAGTAGTTTAAAATAATGAAAGAAAAAGATGGGGTCAGTGATGTTAATTTTGAAATATTGGTCAAAACGTGTGATTTTCAGACGAAAAACGGTGCAAATTTTATCTTGACTTCCTTAGCATATCTTCATTTCTTGTCAAAGTTTGTTGAGGGAAGGTGTAAATTTTGTTCTAAAAATACAAATTGAGACCTATATTAAATATTCCTAGCATATCTTAACGGAAAATATTCTACGAGTAAAAGTATGTGAGACTTAAGTTCCAATATGTTAAATTTAATAAATGTTCAGATTTGCAGAATTTTCTGCTAAATATCCTTCCACCACAAGAAATAGTCCCTCGTAAATCTTGCTTCTTTGAGGATTTTTGAGCAGTTTTTTCCTTGAATCTTGAATAATATACATTGTTTAATTCAAATATGTTATAAAAATTGAATTATGATAAAAAGTTTTGACATAAGAGGTTCTATGTGAACTTTTCTAAAAAGATGACGAGTGACATACCTTAATATAACATTATAGATATTACCTTAACACTGTACATGTAATTTCATAGTATATGAACATTCTCAGTTGATATTTACGCTAGATAGTTTTTTTTTTAAACTATTAATATTTCCTGTAGTTTAAAATATCCACTGGTTGGAATACAATCTCCTTGGATAATACAGTCATCATAGGGAGTATTCCATTGAGAAACATATCCTCCCAGGTCACCCAGCCAGTCCCCACAGCCCCAGAGGTCCAGGATTATCCCCCACCGGTAGAAAATCAGGACTTCTCACTCATGGCTCCCTATCCTGATGGTAAGTGTATCAATGAACCCTTATATACTTTAATGTAGAAAATAAATGTGCATCTGTTGAAATTTTTTCTTCAGAGCAAGTGGAACAATTACTATTCTCATATGTTTGCCTTTCGTGTTTCTTAATTTTTTTTAGTTCACGTAAGCCAAAGGCTTATGTGAGCTTTTCTGATTTAATAAAGAGTGTCCAATGTTCACATTTCTGTTGTGCTGTGTGTCTGGTAATTTATAACATTCTCAACACCTTACTCAGAACCACAGCTTAAATTCATCAATCTTTGGGTGAAGGGGACTAAGTTTTATTGAGATATTTTATTTCATTTTAGATATAATTTTTAACACTGTGTGTGAAAACAAAACATAAAAAGACATATTTTTTCTTCTTCAGTTGAAACCTTCATTTTTATTTTAAGGTTATATTTGTTAATCATAAAGTAGGTATCAGTTTAGGTACATGTAAAAATATAAATTGTGTAAAAGATGAAAACAAAAGTTGAATATTGGAACACAATTTTGTTCAAGTGAATACAAATTTTTAGAGATAAAAGCAATCTTTTGCACACTCTTTGTTTTGCAGCTCCCCCTTCTTATTCGGAGTGTGTGTCAGGGCCCATCAGACTGGAGGGGGGTGAGGAGGATGAGGATAATGCCGCCCCCCTAGCTAACTGGACCCCTGCCTACCCAGTGTATGACTACACAGCCCAGGTCAATCAGGTCAATGCTGCCATGCCTTCACCTACAGCCCCGCCCACTGCTCCCCCCGCCTACGATGAGATCCAGTTCTCCACCATTAAATAGTAAACCAAGGAATTAATGTGGACAGCTTTGAACAAATGCATGACAATGCGTGGATATGTATTAGGCATTTTTATGTGTCAATGAAGGTTGATTTTTATTTAAATGGGAAACCTTCTGAAGTCAATGTTTCTTTGTTTGCTGAATTATTTATGATGTACATTTATTTTGTGTTTTATCCATTGTAGAAGATAAAAATGTATTTATATATAAACATGTATACTGCTTTTATTATTCTTTACCAATATCTTAATTGGTTTTTTAAAAATATTTTTTTAAATGTTAAGTTTGACCTTTTCATGAATGAACGATATTATTATTTTTATGTAAAGTTCAGAATACAGACATATGAAGTCTTTTTTTTGACTTCCAGGAAGTAATTGAACAGAAAGTGTGTGGGAAAAGGTCATTAAATGTATTTTGTGAAGAAGCATTAAGTTTTTAGTTTGTTTTATTTGAATTTGGGCTTCCCAGTGTCTCAAGGTTTCTGTGTTACGTCCAGTTACATGTAGCTCATCATGTTTTAAGGGTTTTTATGTCACACTCCATCATCACCTGTTTGTTTTATTTCAAAATATTGAAAATTTTTAAATCCTGTAAACCAACTTTTATTCGTGTGCGTTAAATATTCGTGAGTTCTGCAACTGAGGTGAGTTTGCAAATATTAATTGCCATGAACCCATAATTTTCCGTAGTATTTGTAGAGAATGTTTCCTAAGTAGCGAAAATTAATTTCCACAGATTCATTTTAAGCAGATGAATCGGGAATAAAAGATGACACAAATGATATTGGTTTACAGCACTTTAACCTTTCTCTATATGAAATCAAGTTATACATTGTGATATTATGGCTTTAGATGACCTTTTTATGTTTTTGGCTTAAATAAAATGGGAACAATTTTTTGATTCATACTCTTTATACCATGATTATGGGTATTATTAGCTACATAAAAGTGCTCATACCATGCATTGATGAACAAATGATTACCTCATTCATTGAAAGATGATTTTTAAAAATGCCTCATTTAATTTTGATTGAATGAAATTTATGTGACTTTGGGGAAAGGGGGTTAAAAAGGGTTACATATCACCTAGAAAGATGAAAAAATATGATTTTTTTTCAGATTGTTATAGATACTTGAAAAAAAAAAGCTTTTTTGTGCATTGCAATATTTAGTTTTACATAGTGTGACATGTAGTTAGAGTAAAACCAGAGGTGACAGAAACTGTTTCCTTGTGTTCTTAATTTTTTTGTATCCAGGCTTTAATTTGTTATTGAGAGTTGAGAGAAAAATAAATGTCGCTTTGCTCTAGGAATTCATCTTTGCTATGAACTTGTCTAATGAGAGCCAGACACAAAGAAACATCCAAACTTAATTTTTATTTCGTATAAAACTATTTTAATAGGTAGTGTCTTTATCTGAAAATGATTGAAAATTTGAACTTATCCTTCCGGTAAACCATATTACTTTGTTCAGCAAGTACAAAATATCCACACTTTGAATAATCAAGAGTTTTCATTATCTGATGATTAAAAGAATCTCTTATGAATGAAATGTTTTGAAATAGAATCACGTCATGTTTTTAGCTGAGTATTGTTAAGAAGTCATTCAGTACTTATTTATATGTCTTTATTTTATCAGTGCTAGAGACGCCATATCTTTGATACAGATAATTGTGTATTTATTGCTTGCATATCATTTTATTTAATTTCTTGTAGTTTTATATGCTATATATCAAGTTATAAGGAAACAATTTACACCTGATTCATGTTACGTTTTATTTTTTCCTCGAATTGCCCCAAAATGGGGTACTGTATTATAGAGGAAAGGTGCAATTAGATGTATTTTATTGTTTACAGTAATTGTTACATTTGATTTGTTTTGTTTTATGTGTTTGAGGATTAGTCTCAGAATTGTGTCACATAAAGACAAGAACCAATAAAGGAAAAAAAAAGTATTTGTATTAAGAGAAATGCAGGGAATTAATCAGTGTGTGACCTAATACCACAGGGTTAGTGAATTTGTGTGAAGTTTTGTAGGAGGAATGTGTACCACAGTTTCTGTATATCTTAATTAGGTTTCCTTGCAGTTGACTCAAAACCCCCAGAAGTAAATGATATAAAAAAATTATTAGACCGTGCATAAATTCACCAGTAGAATACATGAATAGTTTGCATTAATGATAGTTGTTTGACAGACCTAGAGACCTAACAAACAATTCGTAAAATGAGAAAAAAGAAAATCAGACTTATTCTGACCATTTTGCTTTCTTTTTTTTTGCAAGAAGTTTTTATATTTTGTAAAAATCACATTTTTGGCTAATAAGAAAATATACTCTATTTGCAAAGTATTTTCTCTATTTGCTAATTATACCTAAAATGTATTCAATCAACACTACTTGAGTATGCTTCCATATAAATAATTTAATCTACCTGAAAATGCTTCTGTAATAATAAGATTAATAATGTACGAAAGCTGTATAGGCTCATTTTTGACAAGATAAAATATTATTTAACTCGTTTTAACGAGATAATTATCTTGTTATACCGAGTTAGTTATCTTGTTATAACGAGTTAGTTTTCTCAGGCTCATTATAACGAGTTAATTTTCTCGTTATAAGGAAATAACTAACTCGTTATAACGAGTTAAATATTTTTTTTATCTTCACAGAAATGAGCCTTTGCGGTTTTCGTAATGATGGCTCTGCTGTTCCTAGGAAGATTTTTTAATTCAAATTTTCCTGTATATTCCCATGTAAAATTTTGATCCCCTGTTGTTGTCCTGTAAAATCATTGGGGTCACGATGTGAACAAACTAGAATGTACACTACCCGAAGATGCTTCTGTTTTACTTGGACTAATTATGGCATTACTTTTAATTTCTTGACAAGATTTTAAAAAATTTTCCCTATATATTCCTATGTAAGTGTTTGAACCTCCTCCCGGTTGTGGCCTCATCCTACCCGCATGGAAAGAGTTTTCATTTATTCTTGATTTTTTTTCTCCACTTAGAGAGGGCTTGATCCTTCCTGTGAATACTTAAAAAGTCCCTTTTTCTAAAAATGCTTTGTGACAAGACCCATAGTTTTTGAGAAAAAGTTGAAATTGTGAAAAAGTTAACATACAACACACGACAGACGGACGCCGAATACTATTCGATCAGAAGAGCTCATTCGAGTCTTTGACTTAAGTGAACTAAAGATAGGTTTAGAAATTCTTTCTTGCATCTAATTTAAATTCTTCTAATTATATTTTAACATCAGCATGTTACGATTTGTAATTTAATGTAGTATGTAATTAACACTTGTAAGCGTATTCAGTTTGTCTTTTTCAACATCATCATCAAAAGTAACATTCTATACATCCATGAGTATAACGTCTGTCAAAGCTGTCTTAATTAACAAATACAAGAAATCAATTAAATCACACATTTTCTAGTTGAGGGGGGTTTTGGTTGGCAGCACTCCTTCGCTTCCATCTACTGATGTATCGTTGACCACCATCGAATATGCAGGTGGTGAAAGAGTGTAAAGTGGTGGTGCCTGTTTAAGTGAAGGTGGCACAGACAATACTATCCCTGGTGACGCCATCTTGGTGTCGTTAAACGGCATAGAATGAATTCTGCATTTCTGTAAAATATGTTGATAAAAAGATTTGTTATGAATAAGCAAGATAATTAAGTTAATTCATCGATATCTGAAGAAATAATTCGTTCTTTTTCTTTTCTCTTCGATTAAATTAAGACAGTTACATCACATTGAAACGTCATTTCTCTTCACTGAATTCGTGATGTAAAACACTACATGATTATAAAAAAATACCGTTGATCTACGTTGTATCTGTCCACGTGTTTCCGATTTGTTGCAAAATATGCGATACTTTGGGCAAACATAGCATAGAACGACGATGGTGAGTAGTGATCCAAAACACGTGACTCCAATAATGGCGGCCACCAGTCCGGATTTCCGTTCACACTCGTCCGAGTCGTCCCCACATTGGTCATGGTCGTCACAGTGCAGAGACTTATCGATACACGGTCCTTTGGCACACCGAAACTCGTCATCCCCACAAATACCTACAGCAGAGTACTGCAAATAACCTCAGACGTACAGTATGAAGGTAAACTGCTTCAAATGCACTATGCAAGGCTACCCGTAGAAGCAATATCTTTTCAAACTTTAAGTAGATAAAGTGCATGAAGTGGGTTTTAAACAGTAGATTTTTACCTAAATGGAAACGTGTGATGTACAGTTCAAATCCGTCGTCATTTCTAAAAGCGTCACTTTCAAAGTTTACGATTAATTGAGAAGCGACGGTGTACATGGCCTGCTCTGGTTCGTGTTTTCCACAATAGTATAATGCTGAATAAAATTTAAATAATTAAGCAATGAAAAAGTCGAATATGACAAACATTGATAAAATCTAAAAAAAAAAAAAAAAAAAAAAATAATAATATTTTTGTGAAACACCGATGACCCCGTATTCCAGCTTATGGCGATGGTTGAAGTTTCTCAATTGCCAGTCAAACTTCACGGTCAAGGTCAAAAGGTCAACATTGCTGGTAACAAGAGAGGGCATTTCACAAAAATACACAAGTGATACATGAAAGCCCTAGTACTATCTGCGAAAAAACGAGGTTCGAGTTTTTTTTTTACAAGGGTCAAACTCAAAGGTCAAGGTCAAAATGTCAAATATATTTTTTACTAATTGAAAAGTCTTATCACAATTAATACACATATTAAGTATATGCCCTAGCACCAACGGTTCAAAACTTACGGTCAAAATTAACGTTCTGTATTTCATTGTAAAAGTGGGCTATATTGCAAGTTCGAGGTTAAGAGGTCAAATCTGCTGGTACTCAAATAAGAGTCTTATCACAAGGAATACTCCTGTGAAATATGAAAGCTAAGGCCCCATCCATGCAGTCAAAAGTCATAGTCAAGGTTAAATTTTTTACAGACAAACAGACAGACAGACAGATTCATGGACATGACCAAAACTACATTCCCCCGTATCTTCGACTACGGGGGCATAAAATCTACAAAAATATGTGCACAGGACCCCGGAAATTATGGAGATAGACACAGGTGCCTAGGAGTAGTAAGATTTCCCAGCTGTTGACTCGTCACTCCCATCGTCAGCCCCATGCATCGATCAAACAGACAGTGCATTCTGTTAGTCAAATTTTACATTAAAACAAATGCCTAACAATTGGTATGAAACAAGTCAGCCGAAATAAAACCAAGTGATAAGTTTTATATGCTGAAAAGCTCATTGTTACGATCATATAATTTAGATATGTTGAATTTAAACAAGATTGTCAAATACTCAGTAACCTGTGGCATCAATTAACTTATATGTGAGTAGCCCGCCTGCTAATTAAATATACTAAATAAGTATAACTGTATATACCCATTATGTAGAAAGAATTGGGTAAACATAACATCGTAAGCAGTATTCTATTTCAAACCTTTCAGAGGGGTAGACGTGTTTCCATCCAGCAGTCTAAGTTTATCTCCTGGACATATGGTCTCCAGTTTGTGGATAACCACCATCAGGCGCGAGGGATTTCCCGAGTACGTCATTTCGGAGGTTACAATAGAGGCCGTGCAGTTAAAATTGTCAGGATATTCATCCCTTCTGGTCAGCTTTAGACGGGTCCAGGACCCTTGGATGTTTAAGGTCTTCCCACAGTAATCCTCCAGATAAACTAGGACAATATCAATTTCACTAAATAAGACACTTTTTGATATTCCGTTCATATTCATAGAAAGCCAAATAACACGATACTCAGTAATTGTCTGCCTCTGTTAATTTTCTGTTTCTTTTTCTTACTTATGATGTTTATAGACCAAACGTTACTCATTCAATTGTTTTAACTTCAAACATATTATCCCTTATATTTTGCTTATCATATACTAGTATATCTTTATTTACACAACTTCGCTAGCTCAGAGTCTTCGATCTCTCTGCTCGTCATGTGAGCAGTTTGGACAGATAAAACACCGGAACGACATTTAACAGTTTCCGTTTGTATTTTAGATAAGATTATAATATCTAAAGATTTTCGATATATATTAGGTAGCAATTTATTAAAATTATAAATAAATAATAAAAATTATTACCTTTATTAGTACCTTTACCTTTATGTGAATGCCCATTAGCTATCATCCATAAGGATAGGAGTATAAAACTCCTAATCACTATATGTATCATCTTCCTTCTATGTAATACAAGTACAAACTTAACAGAAAGAGTATGATATCGGGGATTCCTTTAGCCGTTTTCGTCATATGCAATAAAAACCCCCGTTATCAGCTGGTCAACCTAGGTACAGGTAAACATACTTAAATCTGTCTTTTAATCAACACCTGAACGATTTATGTACACTCTTACATGCCAGTAGTCCTTGAGATATTGTTGAAACAAATACCCGAAAATTTACTGTAGTCACTTTTAAAATATCTTGATAACAGAACTCTTCTAGATTTACCATAAAATATCTATAGCATGTCTGTTTTGATGAAAATAACAATGACCAAGCGTTTCCTTTAAAATAAAAAGATTGTCCTTCTATTAAGGACTCCTAATTATCTGTAAATAATTTTTCAAAAGAATTTACAAATTCTTAGACTTTTGACTTTATATTGCTTACTTTACAATTAATTCTAGTAGACACGTATTTCTTTTCCCGGTTGAACATTCAGAATAAAAAAGCAATAGAAATGCAAGTCAGTTTAATACTAGTCAACACAAATTCACATTTAGGGTACAAGCTCTGGTTAAATGTGTGAAAAAATAAAAGTTATTAAATTCGCTTTCTTGTCGACAGTTTTATGCCTGCGAGGACTTTGGACCGTCGTGGCTCATCCTTTCCTCCATACGCCCCCTCTGTAGGTGAGGCGGAAGACTCTTTCCAACAGCAGAACTGTAATATGACAAGGGTGTCAACATGGCCTGGATCTGCTCCTCCGACAACACAGTTCTTCTGCTTAGTTGGTTTTCGTCTATATTGAAATCTTGATCATTTTCAATTTCATGCAGGCTTCCAGATCCACCCTTTACCTCATGCCCTTTAGTGCCAAGTCGTTTAAAAAATAACCGCTTGTTCTTTGTTTCCGTAGCGACAGAGTTGGCTGGTTGTGCTGTCGATAACTCAGCAGTTAATGTATCTAGTGGAAAGTCCTTTGGCTCAGAGTTCTCTCGAGTCATATTTTCATCCCTGATGGAAACAAAATTTTAATTAATTTAAAATGTACGAAAAGGCTATGATTAAACATTTGAAAGTATACTGGTTAGTTGCCCATTTTTTCCCTTCGGATTCCTTACAAATAATCGATGCAGTGCAAATCAAGAAGAGCTCGCATGAATGGACACGAATATGTTTTTATTTCTGTAATTATACCGTTACTGAATAGGTTAATTGTATGTTTGTTTCTTGTTTAACATCCCTCTCAAAAATTTTTCACTTATACGGAGACGCCACCACCTGTGGGAGGACAGCAAATTTTGACCAATACTCGGCACTTAGGGCCATTGAGCAGTGAAATCACCCTCAGGTCATATAGATTCAAATTTGTGCCTATAATGACCCAAAGGGATAGGGTTGAACAATCTTTTACCATAGGGATATATGGGAACATTCTTTATATAAAAAAAAAAACAACAGCATTTTGTCATGTAGGTCATAATTGCATGGAGACATCTTTAGGTAGTGTAGATTCAAGTTTCTTTTAAATCATGACCCTAAAGTTAAGGGTGGGCCTGTGATTGACGAGTTTATTCCTAAGAAAAATTCTTCCAAAATATTCTTTTCAAGTACAACAAAGTATTGATTATTCATATCAATATGAAAGCATCCTCAGGTGGTGTGATTTCAAGTTTTTTTAAATCAAGACCTCCGGGGATGGCGTGGAACTAAATGTGTGATTCATGTTTTACAAACGAATGAATAGGAAGAAATCAAAGAGCGAGGCCTTCGTTATGCAGGTGAGCGCTGTGGTCTAGGGGCCTTTCGTTTAAATAAAAACTGATGACAGAAGGAAATAAAGAAATTATGAATATAAGTACATGTAATCAAAAGGTAAACAACTTATATTTTGGACTGTTTAACGCCTGCATAGTTACCACGAAGCCCTTACTCGTCTCACAAAATATGCATAAGATAATCATAACACTTTTCCAAATAAGATACCGGCAACTTACCAGATATTAATTGGTGCAATTTTGTTATTCAGAGGTCGTTTTTGAATGCATCGTCGGATCAGAAGGACAAGTGTAGCCACAATAACAGTGAAACCTATGGCAAGACCAAAGGATTTAGGACCATTCAAGATGCATTCGTACCGTCCAATCAAATTGTTACAGTCATAAAAAACAGAACAGGGATTTGGAACGCATTCGTTAATGTCTACTTGACACCAGTCACCTCGATATCCTGGATAACAATCACAACGGAAATTTTCGAAACTGAAAGCTCGTGATTTGTCCTTGCAGGGAACATTACTTTTATTCGCACAAATACCATGGATACAGGGATTAATTAAAATGTAAGTACTGATTCTAAATTCCTTGCTGAAAGAAACTTTTCCTCCGTCAAATTCATCATGAGCACGGGCTGCAAACTCTGCAATCCCACTGAATGATTTGTGTATATCTTGCTTGATGCTATATTCCCTATGAACGCCGTTATGACCAAAATTCGCCACATTGTGCCGTTGTTGTTCAAGCACGAAATGATTATTGGGGGTATTATTGTGCATAGTCCCTAAATGTACAGTGTTATTGCTATCAATATCGTCCAATATGAGAATTCCATAGAAGATATGTCTAGTTTCATTTCCATTCAATAGAACTTCCAAGGTGATGTTATTTTTGGTGCATTTCATTTCATGGTACCTTTGTTTAAATGATAAAATAGGTTCATCATTTTGGGGAAGAACTCTAATTGTGATGTTTTTTTCGATTTCGAGAGGCGTCAATGGAGATGTGACATTGACTTCACGGACTCTCACGGTTATGACGTCATCCCCATAGAAATCACGATGAGAGAGGTAAGTTAAGACACCATTTGATGTGAGGTTGGCCGATCCATGTTTTGGTGGCATAGTTAATCTGATAGATAGTGAGTCATTCTCTGGATCACCCATCTTGATCAACTCTGACGATGTTTCATCTTCTTTGTACTGCATTTCAGTTGTTGTAATGAATGGCGGGTTATTTGGGACGGTCTTTGATACCTTTCTTAAAGCAAACATTCTTGGGGATTGCATTATTCCTTTTTCAGCTGTGCTCCGTTTTTGCCTCCCTTCATGCCTCTTGTCAACGAGAAAGATATCGCCGCATACCTAAATTCAAATTTGAAATTCCATCAAATTGACATAAAGAAGATCGGTGTATTTGTCGTGTGTAATTGTGTGAACGAATCATTCATAAATTAATTGTCCTTTCAATATGGAGATTCCATGAGTTGACCACAGCTGGGCAAACTTTACAAAGAAACCACATAGGAAAATGTTATGTCACATTAAAAAATACAGGGAAAAATCGTACTAGAACTCTATTAAAGACGTCTTGTATTAACACATTTAGATACAATAGTATAATTATACTTCACAAAATAAATAATCAAGCATTATAATATAAAAGGGTATAAATAAATGCAAATGTATTTAATAGAAGTGGTTTGGGGTTATTGCTTTTGCTCATGGTACAACAGAAAAAATAGAATTTTCATGTAAGTTCAATTCAGTAAACCGAAATTAATTCTGAAATAAATAAAGACATTTTAATTTGTAAACAAACCAGCTTTGCAACCTTGTACATATTAGCCATAATATGAAAAAAATCCCTTACCTTCATCAAGGAATCTGATACAACGACACTTTAATATCACGTGATGGAACAATGAAATGGTACACAGAACTCTTAAGTTGAAAGAGATAAATTCATGTCGATTATCAGTCAGAAAAAAATGAATTTTCATGTAAGTTCAATTCAGTAAACCGAAATTAATTCTGAAATTTTTTATTTATCACATTTTAAGAATTAGATAACTTGGATGACTAACGTTTTAACAATTAAATTATAAGATGACCATAATAAAAATAAAAACCTCTATTGTCATTGTTCCTGTCTGGTAATCAATGACTGATGATGTCTCGCAGTTTGTCTCAACATCTTCCCATTTCTCATTTTCTATTTGAAAAAAAAAATATATATATATATAAAGAAATTACTGAGTTTATATATCTCAGTTAATTCGATACGTAAGAGCATGCTCTATGTATGAACAGTTTTTTAAAACGAGGTAAATTATTGTAAAACAAGTTGATGAAACAAGAATTTCAGCAGTCGCCTTTCACGTCATCATTTCGTAACTTCTATGGTCGATACCATGACCTTGTCAGTAAATACAATCTATCATTGAGTCAAAAGCTGACTGACGTTTTTCATGCTAATTGTTAGTCCATTATTTATACACTGAATTGACGACGGATTTTTCTGTTATCTCAATATCATGACAAGGAGCACACGGCGGGTGTGACCGGTTGGCAGAGAATGCTCACTCCTTCATGGCACCTGATCCCACCCCCGATGTTTGGATGTCCGTGTTTCCTCTGCTCCTGTTTTGTATTATTTAAGGGATTTTTTTTATCTTGAAAACTGTTCGTTATCTTCTATGTTTCTTTAAGGTAACATACAGTTAACAACTTTAGCACTTTCATTATAATCTTCAGACATAAATGTGACGTACCTTTGTTCCAGAAGATCAAAAGGGGGCGCTCCTGATTGACATCGTATTTGTGATGGTTGAATGGCAAATCTAATATAAACTTGGTCTCGATATTCGTTATTGGTGACAGGTAAAACATATGCTCCGTATTGCCAATAAATCTGTTTTCAAAGCATTCGGAATAAACACTCTCGTTCAAGAAAATGAAAAATGTAAAAATATTTCAGAAACTGATTGCATTTTACATTGTATATTCATTGCTTACCTTTTCTGAAGAATTCTTTCAGTGTTGTTCTGAGTATCAGTTGGATCCACTATATAACGCTTATAACGATCAGAAGCTGCAGTACCATAATCACGCATGACATCGGACTTTGAAAGCATTCCAGCAAGAATTACATTATCTTTACCTTTAATTGAAAATATTAAGTTTTGAAACATATAAAGATAATTTTAGGCTTTCAATCTAGATAACTTTACATAAAGGAACAGATTTAACGATTTTTGAGTGTCAAAAAAGTGGTGGTAAACAACCTAATCATTACCAGTAAAAGACAATGCAGGCATTAAAGTCACTGGATCTTTTAACGTTTCCTTTGTTGTTTTGGTAAAATCAATCTGTTCATCTTTGTCACCTGTAATTAGTTCATCAATCAGAAATAAAAATCGGAAATAAACATTTTCCTTGATAATTATATTTGAGTAAAATGCAGTAATGTTTTGACATTCCAAATGCATGTATTATTGTGCTTACGAATAACGCATGTCGGTTTAGGATTTACGCTGCTCGACAGATGTGATCTCCCAACAGCAAACAATTTAATATGCAAACATAATCCTGGCTCCATATTGAAGAACGACTGGTTTGGTACATCTTTTTGATTAGTTTTGTTTTTTGAGGCAAAAACACCCACTGTTGCATTTAGAGATATATCATCAATCAAAAGTTCACCATTCTGAATAGATGCTTTCTTGGAGTCCGCAAGCCCAACTTTTATTCTTGGAAATATGTCGTCAGTATCTTTCTCAGATCCAATTTGCCATTCTAAAGTAGATGTAAGAGTTTACATGATATGTATACTTACACAGTTACAAAAGGCATATTTCTATAAATTTAATTTTATTCTTACCATAAAATTCAACGTCGTTTGTTCCATTTTGCCATTGAAGTCCAATTTCGTTGGTTGACAATGAAACATCGAAAGTTTCTTCATCATCTTGAGTAAACATGTTTTGCACAATTAGATTTTCGACATTAGGTGGGGATAGTTCCACTATAATATTGCAGGACCCCTTTCCGACCATACCAGCAGAATTCACAGCCCTTACAGTAATATAATACGTTTTACCGTGTTCCAAAGGAGTCTTCAGATTAGAGTATAAAAACTTCCTTCCTTTTCCGACTGGTAGGTCACTCAATATGTCATTATTTTCTGCAATCAATTAATTCATGAGAAACAAACATTCAATAAAAAGAAGAATTAAGATGTAAAAAATATGTATCTTCATACCTGGTGATGTGCCAGCATCTATTTTATAGTCGACAATTTGACCAACATCTTCTTTGCAATCCCAGTAGGCTCTTAAGCTATCATTTGATCCCTGATATAGAGAGGGTTCCTCTGTTGATGACAGGGGATCGACACATCGGACATAATTAAATTCTGGTGGGGTGTTATCAATAATTACACCCTTAGAAGCGGAATGAGTAGTGATGCCTGCAGAATTGACAATTAGAGTATGGATGAAATAAGTTGTAGAATCGTATTGAACGGCGCTTCCATTTGTCCTGTCACCAGACATTTTTGATGCTGTCAGGTTAAGATTTTCAATGGTGAATTGCAATATTTCAAACTCTGTCATAGAGGGCTTGCAATCTTGCCTACATCCAATATTACAATTTTCAGTACATTTCTGGCAGAATGAAGCATATAACAAATAATCATCAAATGAAGTATCTGTCTCATTCTCATACTCAGACACCTTAACCCAAAACTCTTGAATAAAACTGTCCTTTTCAAAAAATGACGACCCGAACATACAGGGCTTGTCAGCCGGAATCGGTTCTTTCATTATCTCTATGGTACTACTAGCTTCAAATGCAACAGGAAAATCGATATTTTCTATAGGTGGCACGTATTCATTTTCGTTCCAGTTATAGACACCAAATGTTCCATATTCTTCAAATCGCAAGCCATTAAATTCTGCAATCTGTTCAGATTGTATGAAATATTTAACATTCCAGACATTTTTTCCAACAAATGTGCTGTTTGTTAATTGGATGGTATATTCTACATTTGAAACGGTTGGGTCAAAGTCTATTGGTATTTGTCTAGATGTTGAGATGTACTGGTCGAATACCCATACGAAAACAAACCACTGCTTATCTTTTGTGTATCCTGGTATGTGAAATCCAATGCCAAAAATATCGTTTAATCCTAAAACAGAACTCTTTTCGACATTTGATGTATGGTTTATATTTTTGGACATGCCGGAGTTCACTGTACTTTTATTCAACATTTTCGAATCATTTAACATTTCCATATTGGAAGTTTCAAAATTTGTTATGTTTGAAAAGGAATCAGATAAAGTATTGTTTAAATCATAATCGATGTCAGTTTGATTTTCTTTAACTTGAAAATCTAATTCTTCTTTAACAAATTGACTTCCAGTTGCAAGAAAAATTGAAGTCACCATCTGTTTACCTCTAGCAGTTGTGAGTTTACTGGAATAATTTCCTGCTATTATTTCTTTCTTTATCGATTTTACACCTCCTTTAATGATGCCACGTAAATTATCATCATGACGGATTTCAATTTTCACTTTTGAATCTGACGTAATGACACATTCAGTTCGGAAACGTCCTTTCATAGGTTCCAGTTCATTTTGTGCGTCCAATGGTCTTTGACTTTGACACTGATATGCCATTTCGGAATGTGCTAATGCGATTGTTCCATTTAATTTATCTGTAAAAGGCTGGAATGCAGCTTCTTTGAACCAGCTGTCACCAACTTTAACTGTTCCTTTCGTCGGTGGAGTTGTATCGCATTTGATGTATTCCGACAAACTTGAAGTCTGAAGTCCAGCTTTACTTTTAGCTGTCACTTTGACAATGTATGTTTTAAATTGCTTCAGAGATAATTCATAAAACGTAATTTTGTTCTCAGTTTTGACAGTTACAGCTTTTTCTGGTGTATGAATATCTGTATTTTTTTCTGGGTCACTACCGTCATCATAGCATGTTGTTGAAGAATACAACTTTATTTCATATTCCAATATACCAGATTCGTTATCTTGAAATCCATTCCATTCAATAGTTATCTGATCATAATGTTTGATGTAAACAATATTATCAGAATATTTTCCTCGGATGGTAACGTTTCCCTTTTCAGGGGGTGATGTGTCAATAATGACCGCTTTGCCAGTGCTTCCAACACATTTGCCTGTAACATCTGCCGCAATAACAGTGACGAAGTAACTGTGACCGTGAAGAAGAGATAACTGTTTTAAATCTTTGAAAGTGTCTTTCCCCACTCCTTCCATCTTCTTGGTGTTAAAAACCTCATCGAAATCCCTAAATGTATAACAGTCATGTGTTCCATTAGGATATAATGGCGGTCTTGATGAAATACCAACCTCAAAGTGATCAATTCCCATATCTGCCTCAAAGCCTGACCAGGAAACGGATATTTTGTCAGTCATATATTGGGCAGCATTATATTCGATATTACCTTCTGTTAACACCTCTCTGAACCCAACCTTAATTCCATCAGAAATCCCATCTTGGAAACTTCCAGCTTGGCTATATGCCCGAACTGTTGCGTAATATGTCACAGTTTTTGATGTAAGGTTAAGTCCTTTGAAAACATAATTGTTTGAAAGTCCTGCGTCAAGAAAATAATGAACATTACTTCTAGTCTCTTCGAATCGAACATCATTTCCCAGAGCAACCTCGTACCTGACAATTCTTTCTGTTGGATCTTTACAATTCGGTTTACCAAATGAGTCCCAATTGATCTGCAATTCGTTAGTTGACTCTTGATAGTCCAAATCGTCGTCCGATCCATCCCTCACGGTTGCAGGGGTTGGAGGTTGAATTTTTACAGCCAGACCATTGGATCTACTCTCACGAACCCTTCCAAGTGCATCAATGGTTCTAATAATGTTTATATAAGTGACGCCATTTTGTAGGTCTATTAGATCCGAATAGAAATGATGTAAGGCGGATGGCACAGGTTGAAATTTTTGAATGACTTTACCGTCGATACTTTCCACTCCCCATTCAACCGATTCGATGTGACAATTATCTGAATATCGCCAATTCCCCTCAATGGAAGACAGTGACTTTTGGTAGTCTATATCAATTTCCGTTGGACCATCATAAACATACAGTTTGGGATTTGGACTTATAATGACTGGATCGGATTTCACTTGTCCATACAGCCCTGCTTTATTGAACGCCCTTACAGTCACTACGACCCTACTTCCTGTTATCATATCAAGATTAGGAATTAATATGACGTCATTTATAATCCAATTACTAAATTTGAGAATATTGGTAGATTTTCCACCACACCCAACAGCTACTTGATACCTAGAAGAAAAAATGAAAATAAAACAGGTAGTCAAACAACTAAAATACTAAAATCTGGTTTAAAAAGAGAATTCAAATTAATTTCATTTCACGCTCATATCAAAACTAAATGGTTTTTTTTAATTCTCTATAAGTTTCTAAGAATTAATCTTTACATAGTAAAAGGGAAGGATATTGTTTTTGACCTACTAGTATTACACGCCTAAATTTTAGCAATTATCTTTTTTCCCATAATCACAACAAAAATTATCCCTTACTAGTTGCCACATATTGTCTTCATTTGCAATAAATTTACAATTAACTCGAGCATGTAGTGACTAGGAGATGACCCCCCCCCCCCCAAACCTTACACATGTAATTAGGAAAATGTGTTCAGTAAATAACTTTTAGAATAAACTCAATAAATTGTTAGGCCATTATTTACACACTGAATTGTGTAAGGATTTTCCCGTTAATTTCCCGATCATGCCAAGGAGCACAGGCCGGGTGCGACCAGTCGGCAGGGGATGCTCACTCCTGCATGGCACTTGATCCCATATCTGATGTTTTGTAGGTCCGAGTTTGTTCAGCTCCAAAATTTTTCATTCTTATCAAATGGATTCTTGTACTTGAATAGTGTTGTGTTCATTATCTCCACATATTGCATATAATGGCCATAGGTCTGTTTGTCTTAAAGATAAGTTCATAACTCAGCCATGATTTCGTTTTAAATCATAACTCTGGTTATACTTTTTATTGATTACAATAAAAAAAATTAAAAACATTGCTTTAAATATTGTTTTCAAGAAAGTTCTATCGGAAGGCTGAAATCGAGCAGGGAGACAGCTTTCTAGTAGAAAAAGAGAAGGATAACGGATAGTGATTGATCTCAAAATAATCTTTAAACAATAAAAAATCGTGGACTTGGAATAAAAACGGCCCCCTGAACTTCCATAGGACTCCATGGTGTCTTTTTATCACATTTATTTGAATTTATAAACTGAAAATTACTGTTGTTAATTAAGCAACTAAAAAATAATGTAGTCATAAAATTAATGTAATATGGAGATATCGAATATTAATCAAGTTAAAAAGTCAAATGAAAAATACAAATTGGGAGCAGAGTAAACATTGACCTCTAAAACACCAGAAAACGATGAAGTGCCATATGCATGGAGTAGTAGGCATTACCTGTTGACCGATCACATCTGCTGTGTGTGTATTCCTTGTCATCGTGCAAATGGAAAGTTTATATACAATCGATGACTGTTTTAAGATTCTTTTCCACTTCAAAATGGAATAGTTTACCTTATATTCTTTTCATCCCCCGAAAATATAAAGGTACCATAAGAAGAATATGTCCCAAAGCTTCAAGACATACTGAGTAATCAATAACGATTTTCTTAAGCAAAAGTGTAAAAATGCTGCACTAAATGTTTTAGATTCGAATAATTATTTTTATTTTAAATAAAATCAACCATATTCTTCATGATGTTTTGGGACTTTTTTTTACTCTTTTTTTTACTCTTTACTTAAAATCATAAAATCATAAAACAAGTTTTGGATGATGGAAAACCAAACCATTGCCTTGGAGGATTGTGACTTATAGCAATACGTAGTGCTTAACATAATTTCAGATTCAGTACTGCTCCTAATATAAGATATACAAACCTGTCAATTCCAGATTCAGCATCTCCCCAGCTGGCAACTCGAGCTTCTAAATATGTCTGGGGAATTTGGCATCGTTGAACGTTTCTTGATGCATTTGTTGCTGCAGTTGTGGTCACAATTTGTACAATTCCTCCAGATGGTGGAGTTGAATCCACGACTATTTTGAAAGATTTGTAAGTCTCTAAACCAGCCAAATTTTGCATTTTAACTATTATATGAATATGGGCAAAGTTGTCATTCTTTAACCTCAAGCGAAGATCTCGAGTCCAGCTTCTCGTCAGTTTTGAAAATGTATGGAATTCTGATATATCCGGATAGGTTTCGTTCCTACCGATGCCAATAGCAGTGTTTGCTAAAACACTTTCCCATTCTTCTATCATAGCCCAGGTGCAGACGACTAAAGACTTACGCAAAGAAATAAAGGGAGTACATGTGAAATTGTGAATTTCAGGAGGAGTGGTATCTATAGTAATCGGAGGTGAAGACGTAATCATTTCATTTCCAGCTTTATCCTTAGCACCAACATTGACATAAAATGTTTGTCCATGAGACAATTTCAAAAATCCACTAGGAATAAAATTGTCCATGGTGTTAATTTTCTTCGAAACATCTTCTTGTTTTGGAAGGCTTCCAATCGACCACCACGATTCTGAGATCTTTGACGAATCCTTGATCTTCCACTTTAAATTGACAGAATCCATACTGGTCTGATAGAGAGGCATTGAATTTGGCGTAATTGTGTTTTCTTCATAGCTCATACCAATCTGCGGTTTTGTGGTGTCTAATTTGATACCATCGGAACAAGATATGACGTATTCACCCATTGGGCAATTGAAACCAGTTTTTGCTCGAACAGTTATGAAATATGTGGAACCCTCGTATAACGATACATGTATTTGAGCCTGACCAAAGGTTTGATTATGCATCACAATTCCATAGTCGGTAAAAGGTAAAACATCGTAGGTAAATGGCTTGTATCCAATGGCCCATTCATACTGAATAAGATTACACGCCTCACTTTCGAACCCATTGAAAGACATGGCTAGTGATGTTCTATCATAGGTAAAGTCTTCATCGGATAATGCTTCACGTCCATCGAACACGGTTCCGGGTACATTACTCTTCATTACGTAAACTGGTTTAGAATTAGCTTGTAATGACAACAAACCTGCTCCATTCATTACTTTTACCATTACATAGTAATACTGGATTTCTGTGTCACTGATCGATGAAGGAGTTAAGGAAAGGCTATAATAAAATCGAAAGAAAAATAAAGAAGAACCATGGAGACCTTAAAATTATTCAATATGAGCAATGTCATCATATTAAACAATCAAAATGTTATTAGAAAAAGATTAAATACTCAGAAAGTCGCGCCACATTTCCATCTTCAAATTCTTTGAACCCGTTCGTTATTGACGTGTCGTTAGTATTGAGTCCAATTGCTACCCATGCCTTCACAATTCCACTCTGATAGTCTGCAGCTCTCCAGCTGACTGTCATCGCAGACTGATCTGCATGCATCACTTTTCCATCTTCTTCTTCCTCCTCGACCCCTGGTAGTCCGATATGAACCTAAATATGTCATTATACATTACATATCTTAGTTCTTAAATCTAATATTTATCAAAACTGTTCAAAAATTTTTTTTTTTTTATAAATCAGGCGTTAAAATCAAATATACACAATCAGAGTTCAAAATTTTGCCGAAATGCAGTACAAACTAGAGGTACTGTGAGCAATGAGCTCTCTAAATGATATCCCCACCTCTCATATGATTATATTTGCAAAGTGCATGTTCTGCTCTGGGAAACCCGAAATAAGTGTCAGAACAAAAAGTAAAATAGGAGGTACACAATGGCATTATGTAACAAACATTCTATAAAAGTCTCATTTAATTTCATTCATTGGTATAGGAGGAGTTGCGGATAAGATATGGGTACCCAATAGTGAAACAGACAGATGGATGGATGAACGGACGTACAGACAGACGGAAGGACGGATATCCCGATCACTATATACCCTCCCACTTTTCAAGCGGGGGTATAAAAAATATGTCATATATTTCACAAGCACACTCATATACTGAGTATAACAGTTATAATAGGAGTACATCTATACAAAAGGTTTTAAGCAAACGGGTCTCTCTGTAGTTTATTTTCTTTAGTTATATTTTCAACACTGTTGTATCATCTAGTCTGGAGGATGAATATTAAAAAAAACCTAGAGGTACTGTGAGCAATGAGCTACTAAATGATACCCCCCCCCCCGCTTCCCATAATGTCAATGTTTCGCTATATATTGTTTTACGGTAATGTGTAAAGAGGAATAACTCGTCGTATCAAATGTTATCCAGAAGCCGGCATATGTGACGTCATAGGTAAGAATATAATGACAATGTCCATGTTTTGCTATGGGAAACCTAAAAGACAAACGTTAAAACAGACTACACTAAATTAGAAAGTTTCGTGTTAACATGTGGATAAGCAATGCGACTGACAATTGGCAATTGATTCTGCTAATGTGAAATACCCAACTATTAAAAATAAATCTCCGTGAGACGCTTATCCTGTCTCTCAATTTTTCATCTACAGATTCAACCAACCTTATGTTTGCAATGCAAAACTTGTAACTTGTTTTTTTTCTTAATTAGTCAAAAACTGTAGATAGAGTAAGACACTTTGAGAGACATTTTTGAAAGATTATTATTTGTTGCTCTATTCTTTTTATAGATTTATAGACAGAGAAGGTATATCAACAAGGCACAAATTGCGATGATGATATTGGAATGCTATACTTTTTGTGTCTATGAACCAAGCTACAGTGGATGTAACGATTCTACACGATTGGTTTGTCAACAATAACGTTGCAGCCACTGTAGCACAAAACATTTTTTTAAATGTTCTTAAAAATGTTCATAGTGGGAGAAAACAGAGAGAATGCAAATATAAGAAATTGAATTTACCTGTGAGATGACTGGAGCTGACGTATCAATTATCACGCCCTCTGATTCATGTGATACAGGCATGTCGGCATTATTGAAAGCAACAATTTTGACGAGATACTTTCTTCCATTTTGCAAAGAAAGACCAGATAAAGTAATATTTTCTGCATTGGTACAAATAAAATCTTCGTTTGTCGGGTAGAATTTAATTTTCATTCCTTGATGCATTTCAAATACTGTAAGACGATATTGTTTTATGCCTGACTCTGGATCTAAGAATTTCCAGGCATATGAAAGGGATTGAGAGTCACTTTGATAGGATAGTCCATTTTTTGTGTCATGAATGTATTTCAAATTTGGCGGGGTTAGATCAATGATAAATCCACTTGATTTCATTTTCACTGACAATCCGGCTCCATTATATGCTGTGACAAGTGAATAAATACGATCTCCTTGAGCAAAACTCATCGAGAAATCATCCAACGCTTTTTTAATACCAACGTCAAAAGTTCTAGCTTTTACATCATTTACGAAAACATCTACAACGTAATGATTTATTTCACTTTCTTCATCTGAGAAGTTTCCCCATCTTGCTGATATCAAGGCAGATTCAGAGGAGAAATTCTGGTCCTTTTCTGGGTCATCTCCATCATTAACCCATCCAGCGTTTGGTTCAGTCATATCCACAAGAACTACAAAAAAATCCAAAAAAATAAAAAGTAAACATTTTTAGCTCACCTGAGCCGAAGGCTCAAGTGAGCTTTTCTGATCACATTTTGTCCGGCGTCCGTCTGTCCGTCTGTCTGTCTGTCTGTCTGTCTGTCTGTCCGTCTGTCTGTCTGTCTGTAAACTTTTCACATTTTCGACTTCTTCTCAAGAACCGCTGGGCCAATTTCAACCAAACTTGCCACAAAGTATCCTTGGGAAAAGGGGATTCAAGTTTGTTCAAATGAAGGGCCACGCCCTTATTCAAGGGGAGATAATTGGGAATAAATGAAAATTTAGTGGCATATTTTAAAAAATCTTCTTCTCAAGAACCACTGTGCCAGGAAAGATGAAACTTATGGGGAAACATCCTCAGGTAGTGTATATTCAAATTTGTTCAAATCATGACCCCCGGGGGTAGGGCGGGGCCAAAATGGCCGACCAAAGTTTTACATAGAAATATATAGGAAAATTCTTTAAAAATCTTCTTCTCAAGAATGACAAAGCCATAATTCATCATATTTATATGGGAGCACGCTCATGTAGTGTAGATTCAAGTTTGTTCAAATCATGACCCCCCGGGGTAGGGCGGGGCCAAAATGGCCGACCAAAGTTTTACATAGAAATATATAGGAAAATTCTTTAAAAATCTTCTTCTCAAGAATGACAAAGCCATAATTCATCATATTTATATGGGAGCATGCTCATGTAGTGTAGATTCAAGTTTGTTCAAATCATGACCCCCCGGGGTAGGGCGGGGCCAAAATGGCCGACCAAAGTTTTACATAGAAATATATAGGAACATTCTTTAAAAATCTTCTCAAGAATGACAAAGCCATAATTCATCATATTTATATGGGAGCATGCTCATGTAGTGTAGATTCAAGTTTGTTCAAATCATGACCCCCCGGGGTAGGGCGGGGCCAAAATGGCCGACCAAAGTTTTACATAGAAATATATAGGAAAATTCTTTAAAAATCTTCTTCTCAAGAATGACAAAGCCATAATTCATCATATTCATATGGAAGCATGCTCAGGTAGTGAAGATTCAAGTTTGTTCAAATCATGACCCCCCGGGGTAGGGCGGGGCCAAAATGGCCGACCAAAGTTTTACATAGAAATATATAGGAAAATTCTTTAAAAATCTTCTTCTCAAGAATGACAAAGCCATAATTCATCATATTCATATGGAAGCATGCTCAGGTAGTGAAGATTCAAGTTTGTTCAAATCATGACCCCCAGGGGTAGGGCGGGGCCAAAATGGCCGACCAAAGTTTTACATAGAAATATATAGGAAAATTCTTTAAAAATTTTCTTCTCAAGAATGACAAAGCCATAATTCATCATATTTATATGAGAGCATGCTCATGTAGTGTAGATTCAAGTTTGTTCAAATCATGACCCCCCGGGGTAGGGCGGGGCCAAAATGGCCGACCAAAGTTTTACATAGAAATATATAGGAAAATTCTTTAAAAATCTTCTTCTCAAGAATGACAAAGCCATAATTCATCATATTTATATGGGAGCATGCTCATGTAGTGTAGATTCAAGTTTGTTCAAATCATGACCCCCCGGGGTAGGGCGGGGCCAAAATGGCCGACCAAAGTTTTACATAGAAATATATAGGAAAATTCTTTAAAAATCTTCTTCTCAAGAATGACAAAGCCATAATTCATCATATTTATATGGGAGCATGCTCATGTAGTGTAGATTCAAGTTTGTTCAAATCATGACCCCCCGGGGTAGGGCGGGGCCAAAATGGCCGACCAAAGTTTTACATAGAAATATATAGGAAAATTCTTTAAAAATCTTCTTCTCAAGAATGACAAAGCCATAATTCATCATATTCATATGGAAGCATGCTCAGGTAGTGAAGATTCAAGTTTGTTCAAATCATGACCCCCCGGGGTAGGGCGGGGCCAAAATGGCCGACCAAAGTTTTACATAGAAATATATAGGAAAATTCTTTAAAAATCTTCTTCTCAAGAATGACAAAGCCATAATTCATCATATTCATATGGAAGCATGCTCATGTAGTGAAGATTCAAGTTTGTTCAAATCATGACCCCCGGGGGTAGGGCGGGGCCAAAATGGCCGACCAAAGTTTTACATAGAAATATATAGGAAAATTCTTTAAAAATTTTCTTCTCAAGAATGACAAAGCCATAATTCATCATATTTATATGGGAGCATGCTCATGTAGTGTAGATTCAAGTTTGTTCAAATCATGACCCCCCGGGGTAGGGCGAGGCCAAAATGGCCGACCAAAGTTTTACATAGAAATATATAGGAAAATTCTTTAAAAATCTTCTTCTCAAGAATGACAAAGCCATAATTCATCATATTTATATGGGAGCATGCTCATGTAGTGTAGATTCAAGTTTGTTCAAATCATGACCCCCCGGGGTAGGGCGGGGCCAAAATGGCCGACCAAAGTTTTACATAGAAATATATAGGAAAATTCTTTAAAAATCTTCTTCTCAAGAATGACAAAGCCATAATTCATCATATTTATATGGAAGCATGCTCAGGTAGTGTAGATTCAAGTTTATTCAAATCATGACTGCCGGGGGTAGGGCGGGGCCAAAATGGCCGACCAAAGTTTTACAAAGAAATATATAGGAAAATTCTTTAAAAATCTTCTTCTCAAGAATGACAAAGCCATAATTCATCATATATATATGGAAGCATGCTCAGGTAGTGTAGTTTCAAGATTGTTCAAATCATGACCCCCCGGGGTAGGGCGGGGCCAAAATGGTCGACCAAAGTTTTACATAGAAATATATAGGAAATTCTTTAAAAATCTTCTTCTCAAGATTGACAAAGTTATAATTCATCATGTTTATATGGAAGCATGCTCAGGTAGTGAAGATTCAAGTTTGTTCAAATCATGACCCCCGGGGGTAGAGCGGGGCCAAACTGGCCGACCAAAGTTTTACATAGAAATTTATAGGAAAATTCTTTAAACATCTTCTTCTCAAGAATGACAAAGCCATAATTCATCATATTTATATGGAAGCATGCTCAAGTAGTGTAGATTCAAATTTGTTCAAATCATGACCCCCAGGGATAGGGTGGGGCCAAAATGGCCGACCAAATTTTTTAAAGAGATATATGGGAAAATTCTTTAAAAATCATTTTCTAAATAATAGCAAATCCATGATTGGTCATGGGACTACTTTTGGATTTAAACTTTACAATAAAAAGCCATTTTCTACTTTTTCCTACCCTTAGTGCTCAGGTGAGCGATGTGGCCCATGGGCCTCTTGTTACACGTATTATCTCGTTTAAGTCAATTGATAGTTACCTCCATTGGATGATTGCTTGATCGTTTTTGAGTTCAGTGCACTATTTTTTGCTTCTATGACAGAGTAGTAAGTTGTATTGTGAGCAAGGTTTGCAAAGGAACATTTGTTTTTAGTGCTTCTTGATAATGTTTCCATGGCAACAATGTCATCAAGCCCCGGGAAGGTTCCAACACCCCAGTGATATCTACAAAAACATATATTTTCAGAAAAATGACAGTAGCTTAAAAGACAGTTTGAGTAAATTTGAATTTTTTTCTCACATTAACCATTTTGTATTTCGATACAGCCACCAAACTGTATATTTTGCATCTTTAATTACATATATAAATATTAGATATATGTATCTATTGCTAGGTACTCTTCGATTCCAGATTCTGGGTCATAAAAGCCCTTCCAGCTTGCACATATCCGATTATTTTCAGGTTGATAAGTTTGGTCTTGTCCGATAGTATTTCCATCCAACACCTCCCCTGCTATAGGATTGGTTCTATCAATAAGTATAGGGTCATCACTATGCCCAGCTTTTGACAATTCGACTACAAAAGACAAAAGCTTACTTATCTTTATAAATAATTATTATCAATAATGGTGTATAATCTGATTATTCGGATCAAAATTTAGAAGAAGGCTCATAGCTGCGTGACAGATTAGTAGGTATACATGTAATTGATTTAAAATTTACCATTATTTACAGCTCTAAGTCTTATCCAAGCCGGTTCTCCATCTGTTATGTTTAGATCAGTTATCAAAATGTAAGGGTTCTCCCTTTTTGGATACGAAATTTCCGAATAACCTCGAACCTCCACATCATGTTTTGTTTTTCCGAGTCCAAAATCAATCCGCGACAAGAATGATTCTTTGTCTTCTGCTTCAAAATATATGGCCATAATATTAAAGTCTTCGTCAAATAGTATATCGGAGACACCTTTAAATAAAGGCGGTGTTGTATCAACAACTATAGGGGTTGAGTGACAAACTGTGGTTACTAGGGAACCACCGTGAATAACATTGTTGATGGCCTGCACGGTGGTGTAATATTTTCCGTCAGGAAGATGTATATCTCGAGCATATCCCGTATATGTCCAAAACCTCTTGTCGGAAAGATGCTGATGAGGATTTTTGAAGTCAGATATGTCTGTTCTACAAACTGATGTACCAAATGCCCACGTGTATCCCGATATCCCACTTTCTTTATCAGTGAAAGGTCGCCAATTCGCTATAAAATAATAAAAAATATTCATTTAGTTCTACACGAATGGGACCTTTATTCATAGAAATGGAGACGAATGGACAACTATCAAACCTCTTTAACAAGAGGCTTATCATCTGAGCACTGTGGCTAAGAAAAAGGCAGAAATTATTTCAATATTAAAAAGCACAAATGCATAAGTGCCCCCGACCCACCCCTAAAAAAGGGGGGTTCTGATTTGTCATTTCTTTGCCGAACTGTAACTTTTTTCCATATGTCTTTTAACTTTTGTTGTGGCTTCAACCTATTCCCAGAGGTCATGATTTAAACAAATCTGAATCTACACTATCTGAGCAGGTTTTTATATAATAATCATGGTTTTGCTATTCTTGAGAGGCCGATTTGCATAAGAATTCCTTTTTATCCCTATATATAACTTTGTATGTCCATTGTGGCTCCACCCTATCTCCCGCGGATCATGATTTGAACAAGCTGGAATCTACAATACCTGATGAGGATGCTTGCAAATAGTTTACGACCAGTCATGGCCTTGCTGTTTATGAGATTTTTTCATGTATACTCTGTTTTCTTTTGTTCATTGTGGCCCCGCCCTATCCCCCGGGGTTAATGATATGAACAACTTTAATTTACACTACTTGAGGAAGCTTCCATATAAATGACCAATCCTAGATTTGCAATTCTTGAGGACAAGATTTTTCTTATTTAGTCCTATGTAAAACTTATTGTCTATTGTGGCCCATTCCTACCCTTGTGGGTCATGATTTGAACAAGCTAGAAAGACTGGAAGGTAAATTACCAGAGGATGCTACCATATATATGGCAAGATTTGTAAAGACGTTTCCTATATTACTAAGAATTACTTTGGTCTTCCATTGAAGCCCAACCCTACTCCCGGTGATCATGTTTTGAACAAATCTGAATCTTCACTACCTGAGGATGCTCCATATAAATATAACCAATTATGGCTTAGAGGTTTTTGAGATGCTGTTTTAAAAACAATTCCTATCTATTCCTTTGTAAAACTTTGCATGTTCATTGTGGCCCCGCCCTACCCCGGGGTGGTAATTTGAACAAATCTGAAAATACATTACTTGAGGATGCTCCACATCAATATGAAAATCATGGCTTTGCTGAGTCGAAGAAGATTCCATCAATCTATTGGAATTCCCATTGGTACCAATTGTGCCCCGTTATTAGCAGACCTATTTTTGTATTCATATGAAGCAGAATTTGTGCAAAATCGTATGCGTAAAAAGAAGAAAATACTTGTTGTAGCCTTCAATTCGACATTATATAGATATATCGACGACGTATTTTCAACTAACAATGGTAATTTCCATTCTTATGTCGATAAAATATATCCTAGTGAGCTGGAGATAAAAGATATCACAGAGTCTGACACACCTGTTGCATATTTGGATATTTTACTTGAAAAAGACGTTAATGGTAATCTAACAAATAAGCTCTATGATAAACGGAATGACACTAACTTTCCTATCGTCAAATTCCCTTACTTATCCAGCAATATACCTTCATCACCTGCAAACGGAGTTTATATATCTCAGTTTGATTCGATGCGCAAGAGCATGTTCTACGTATGAACAATATCTAAAACGTGGTAAATTATTGACACACAAGTTGATGAAACAAGAATATCAGCAGTCTCGTATAAAGTCATCATCTGGTATAAAGTCATCATTTCGTGCGTTCTACGGCCAATACAATCACCTTGTCAGTAAGGAACACGCGGCGGGTTTGACTGGTCGGCAGGGGATGCTCACTCCTCGATGGCACCTGATCCCTCCTCCGATGTTTTGGATATGTTTTGTTTGCTCTGCTCCTATTTTTTTTTGTTTTATGAACTTTTGATCTTGAATCCTGTTTGTTACCTCCATATGTTTCCTTTCAAAATTTTTCCTATCTATTCAAATGAAAAACTTTGATCCTCCAGCGTGCTTCCACCATATATCGAGGGTCATAAATTAAATCGGCACTACCTAAGAATTTTCTACATAAGGCTTATCCTTCCTGGCCCAAATGTTCTTATGAAGAAGATTTTTAATAGATGCCAATCACTTTCTATTTATTTGTAATTATCCCCCTATGAAAGAGGGTGCGACCCATTCATTAAGCAATTTTAATCCCATTTACCCAAATATACTATGTGCCAAATTTGATTGAAGTTGACCCAGTGGTTGTGGAGAAGAAAATGAAATTGTGAACAGTTTATGACAACGACGACGACAACAACGACAGATTACATACAAATTTCGATCAGAAAAGCTCGCTAGTACGGCGCCGCTGGAGGGCCAAGTAAAAAAAATATTTTTATTTGTTAGGACAAATTAGAAATTCGTTCGGACGAATTAGATATTCGTTCGGACAAATTAGAAATTCGTTCGGACGAATTAGATATTCGTTCGGACAAATTAGAAATTCGTTCGGACGAATTAGTTATTTGTTCGGACGAATTAGATATTTGTTCGGACAAATTAGAAATTCGTTCGGACGAATTAGAAATTTGTTCGGACAAATAAGTTATTTGCTCGGACAAATAAGTTATTTGCTCGGACAAATTAGATATTTGTTCGGACAAATTAGAAATTCGTTCAGACGAATTAGTTATTTGTTCGGACGAATAAAATATTCGTTCGGACGAATTAGAAATTTGTTCGGACAAATTAGTTATTTGTTCGGACGGATTAGATATTTGTACCTCTCCAATAAGGACAGGGGGCTATAATTATGCACTGTAAATCAATGGACTAGGGAATATACCAGATTGACCGGTTGACATCTTAATTCACCGGCTCGCGAGTCATAGGAACAACCTGAGATCAATACGAACAGGTTCATTTTTGTGAAGTTTTCTTAATTCACAAACAGGAATATTTAATTAAAAACCCATTGAGGACCTTTTTTTCATTTTATACACCGCATATGTACCGATTGATTGATTGAATGTTTTACGCCGATTCGGCAATATTTCAGCTACATATCGGCGACATATGTATCAGAAATGTATTTCATAAATCATTTACATGTCATGATTAATAAATTGCAGGGTAGTGAATATGTACATAAAATTATAAGAAGGAGATCAACATTAAAACGACTTATCTTCAAAATATTTATTGATAATGCTGTTCATTAAAGTTATTTTGCAAAGAATCAAAGTAAAATGAACCATCTTGGTGCAAATCGCACATTAATCGCGGTGTCCTGAAAGTTGTTCACATTTTCTCTAATTTAACTAATTCGTCCGAACGAATTTCTAATTCGTCCGTACAAATAACTAATTTGTCCGAACGAATTTCTAATTTGTCCGAACGAATATCTAATTCGTCCGAACAAATAACTAATTCGTCCGAACGAATTTCTAATTTGTCCGAACAAATATCTAATTTGTCCTAACAAATAACTCATTTGTCCGAACAAACTTCTAATTCGTCCGAACGAATTTCTAATTTGTCCGAACGAATATGTAATTCGTCCGAACAAATAATTTATTCGTCCGAACGAATATCTAATTCGTCCGAACAAAAGACTAATTCGTCCGAACGAATTTCTAATTTGTCCGAACAAATAAAAATATTTTTTTACCTGGCCCTCCAGCGGCACCGTACGCTAGAGCCTTCATAAAAAAATTGTGATGTATAATTTGACAGCAAAGTGTGTTAAAACCTGGATAAAATCAATGCACTTTGAAAAAAAATTCAAAGTGCTTTAAATTTAGGATACAGTGTACACTAAACGCACTTTGTAATTTTTTTTCCAATTGCGTTAAGAGTGTACCTCGACACCTTTTTACCACTGAAATATTTAACGCACTTTGAAAAAATATGCTTAAAACAAAAATTCTAGACTTAGATTTTAGTAATTGATTTGAAATCAATTTGTAATAATTATGTCTTTTGAAAAACGTTTTAATTTACAAATATTGATTAACCCTCATGAGAACAAGGAGACGACGAATAGAGGGTCTCTCAGCCAAACTCTTTATTTTCTAAAACATATCCGTCGGTAGCAAATTGAAAGTGTACCCCCCCCCCCCCAACACACAAGGTAAGCCCAAATTTTCAATGCCTATATTATGTATATCTTTGCAAAATATTTTTGTGCCTAAGCCCCCATCCACCCATCCCGTACAATGCTTATGCTACAATCAAATATATACTCAACAAGAAAAGAAACACACAAATTAAACATGATAATCTAAGTTTTCAGTTTAATCCTTATTTTATTAAAAGTGATTTTAGAGGGTTTTGATTAAAATCAAACATGTCCTTTGTTGCAAGTAGAAAAGTGAAGTTTATGTTATTGTCGACGCCTCAAAATTCTAGGGGCATACCGTCCTAACCAATCCATATGTCTTTGCGACGCGTAAGCGCTGGTGGATTTCCAATGTATGGATGCCGTGCACAAATAACAGCTCCTCTCAGTCTCTTGCGAAAAATTTATGAACTTTAATGCTGATTTTTTCACCCAGCAATTATAGCAGCAGTTTTTACAGCGTTTCTGAATCGCTTGTGGTGCTGAAAAAGAGGGGGGAGCGGCGGTTTGACGGTCCTGCATGGGTGTGGTTACCTGTGAACGGCCAGTTCTTGGTCTTTCGACGTACGTATATATGCTGCAAAGCCCACTGATGTATTCCATATACAGTTGCAACTTCCTGTTGCGTAGCTCCGACTAGTATCATCGTTAGCACGGTTGCGTTCATCTTTGTTGAGGCGTGGAATTGCAGCATCAACATTGAAATCAAATCTTATATATATGGGTTTAAAAGGAGGGTTTATTGTGTCTCTAAATTCAAAACATCAATGAAAATAGACATCCGATTTAGAAGAAATCATGAAAAACACTACTTTCACAAACACGTTTAATAAAGGGAGATAATTCAACACTTGGGATTTAAAACCCAATACTGTCCATTTAATAGGTCACAGGTATCCAATGATAAAAAAGATAGTTGTTCCATGTACATTTTCAAAATATCTTTGACGAGTAAAACAATATGCGTTTCTTTTTTTGTTGAGTATATGTATTTGCATAACTGGCATGACGTTGAAAATTTCAATAAATTTTAGTTTACATAAAATGCATGAAACTGTAAAACTTTAAGCAGAGTAAAACATTTGAGAGAGAAAGAATTTTCAAAGTATGGAAAAATCAAAATCGCTCACTTTCACACCCTGAAGTGACCTTATCAACGAAAAATTATCCAACAGGTTCATCATTTATCTATCTATCATACCTAAGATTTGCTAGAATATTGACAAAGCCATACCCATTTTTTTTTCTCAATGTGGGCAAATACGGTCGATGTTAACGCACTTTGAAAAAAAAATTATTTTTTCAAAGTGCGTTGATATTGTCCCAAATTTAACGCACTTTGAAAAAAATTTCAAAGTGTGTAATTTTTCAAAGTGCTTTGTAAAAATGCAGGTATAACATTGATATTGGATTTGCAAGGACTTACTTTTTAATTTAAAATCTTTACTATTTTTTTTTAATCTTAACTAATTTTTTTTAACCCTAGAATATTATTTTTTAAAACCTTTTAAGAACATTTGTTTTACCATATACATTTTAAGCTGTACACAGCATGATTTTGATTGGAAATTGTTATTGATAATTTAAAAAATATACATGTATATATGATTAATACTTTGATCTTGATAAAAATAAAAGGGATAAACAATTGTATGCATTAAAACATGGGGAATATATGGATTCAAACAGATTGTGCTTCAGATGATCTAATAACAGAAGAATATACATGTACCTGACGCAAAGTGATTAGTCAATGTAAACTTTGTCTCTTTTTCCGGGTGATGCCCATTATATACAGTAGCTGCGTCTTTCCCGTCTACTATTTTTCTGCCAAAAAATAATAATAATAAAACATACATGTATACAGAAAATACTGAAGAAAGCAAAATAAGAAAACTTTGTAGTGGCTTCAACTTGACATTTAGCTACATGTATATCAATGACGTATTATAACCAATTACCAATAGTAACTTTTATTCATATGTCGACTTAAAGTGAACTTGAAATAAAAGGTACAGCAGAATCTGACAATATGTTTCTTATTTTGATATTTTACTAAAATAATTACGTAAAAAGTAACCTTACATGAAAACATTATAATTATTATGTTGGCTGTAGCTTTTATTTTTTTTTCACAAACCTTCTTTACTTTAGAAGGGATATATACTTATCACCTGCATATATATTTTACGTCTCCCAGTGGATTCGATATGCAATAGCATGCACTGCGTCGACCAATTTATAAAACTAAGCAAACTATCACAGAACAATTTGACGTTACCAGACCATCGAGTCTCCTCGCAAATTCTATGGTCGATGCAATGGCCGTCTCAACAAATACAATCACATTAACTTTAATGCTGAATGACCTCTTATACTAATAATTAGGTCATTATTTATGCATTGTCTACAGAATTTTCCCGATCATGACAAAAAGCACAAAGCCTTTGGCAGGGGATGCTTACTCTGATGTTTTTACAGGTCAATGTTTGCTCCTGATCTGTATTTCTTCTATGTATTTTTGAGTTTGATAACGATTTATCTCCCTGTTCGGTTCCATGGCTGAAGAAAATCATGCGTTAACATTAAGACATGAAAGAATATACCTGTGATTTTGTCTCCAGGTTACTTCCTCACAGCTTTGGAGTATTGATGCATGACATTTATCAGCAAAAAGCTCGTCTTGGGAAGCATTGCCAATAAAATGAGGTTCTGGAGGAGTGAAGTCAACAATAGTACCTTTTGATGACAGAAGACTTTTATACATCAATGAATTTGTTACTTCTGCGTTTATGTAATACCTTTCACCATGTAGTAAATCAAAAGAGTATTCAAAATTATGAGTATTTCCGACGCCAATTCGTTCAAAATGCTTATATGTCCCGCTAACTTTAAGATCAGCGCTTGGTCCTTCAATTACTTCGTGAACATCACAAGTTTCAGAATGGAATTCGTAATCAAAAGAAATACACTTTTCACCAGTATTGACACATACTAGAGCACACTCCTCATGATCTTTGGTTTTTAATGATTTCATTGGTGTAACACTCAGTTTACCATCTTTTCCTCTACTGAAAGATTCAATGTTATCAAAATGTTTGACCACTTTTGTAAAGTTGAAAACAGACCAATCTAATACTTGATTTCCCTTATAACCTGGCGCTAATCCAATTGCATAAGTATGGTTTTCTTTTAGAGGGGAGTCATCAAACACGATAATGGTAGCTGCAATCCTCTTTGGATGACTGGTATAGGGATATAACACATCTATGCGTCCACTCGGAACTGTATTGTCGTACGTTGAAAGACTACATGACCTTACCATCGAATTGCCATCAGTTGTTACTCCTTTAACAGACCAGTATAGAGGAATTCCGCTAGGTAACTTAAGCGGAGCAAGCAGAACAGGTTTAGTCATTTTAGACCAAGGAAGAACATCCGTGCCTCCGGGTGTCGTACCGACAGAATACGATAGGGATAATTCTCCAAGTGAAGCTGCTAATTCAGTAGACAACAGAAAGGCAGGATCTGTGGGATCTCTTCCATTAACTTGCTGCACACTGCATCCATCATTTATGCTTCTTTTTCGTAAAAGCTTTGTTTTATAATATGAAAATTCTGAAGAAGGTTTCTCTATTATGGCTGGTTTTCCTTTCTGTTTAATAACCTTTATCAGGTTGGCATGAAATGGAAAGAATTTTATGCTCCAGATGTTTTGATCGAAAATCCTTTTTTCCACAAAGAAAAATCTGATGTAAGCGACAGCACTTAACCTTAGTTCCAGAGGAACTATATTAAGATCAACAGAAAATCTGAAAGTAGAAAAAAATTCTGTGGTACACAGCTTAACCAGATGATGTCTTTAAACTACAAAATTAAAAAAATTAAATTCGATGATTAATCCCAATTCTTAATCCAGCTACGTCTAAAGCAATATCAGTGGAGGGTATGGGGCAACTTAACGGAAAATCTTGACAAAAAAGAGGTCCATGGGCGTGAAGGGTCACCTGATTATAATACAATACTCTAAGGAATCCATTAGAGTATTATATAAACAAGTAACAAACTGGCAGATAAAAATATTTTGAACAAAAGCAAGCGAGATAGGATAATCAGGGATAAATAAAATCGTCTAGTACTCAACGCAACTTAGTATGTAATTTTCCAGTCGCATTGTAAAATTTTCCATTTGTAATTTTAAATTTTATTTGTACTCCGTAATTTTCCATTTGCATGGCAAGATATTCGGTTTCTGTTGTATAATTTTCCATTTGAATTGTATATTAATTATTTTATTTGTTTCTATATATGTAGATTTGTATTGAAAAAAAATCATTTGAATTGTATACTTTTTCATTTCCATTCTATATTTTCTATTTGCATTTGTATTATTTCTTATTTGTAATGTAAAATGTCTTATTTGCAATGTAAAATTTCTTATTTGTAATGTAAAATTTCTTATTTGTATTCGATAATTTATCAAAAGATAGTTTATTAATTTCGTTTACAAGTACTTTATTGGTCAAGATTTAGCCCATCCTTTCATGCCACGGTCCAGAGTTCGCATTAGCTCTCTCCAAGTACGGAAGATAATCGTACATTTTGGACGTGGCCTGCGACGATGGATTTCGTCTGTATCCTGTTGAAAACGAGCAAGATATTCCGGGTGCTCTTGAAAAGCAGACTATTCAAGACAGATGCATGAAATTTTAGCAAACTCTATGTTAAGCCATGTCATACAGTGGGATACATTGTTGTAGGAATCCATACGTCAACTTCCTGTTTATCAGTTTGTCTTTCCATACTCATTCCAATCAAAGCGCGGGTATTACTAATGAGGATTGGCTCACAGACTTTTTGTTTAAAGATTTTCAATGGTTATTGCGAAATAATATATAAGTGATGTTAAACCGGATGCCATGGGCTTTCGTCAAGCTACGCATGCGCGATAATGCTAGATAGTTTGCCAACCTCTAACGAGAGAGCGCGCTCTGCAATCTTTACCTTCACGTGTTGTACAGAAGCGTAAAACGCCCTCTGGTGAGAGATGGGATAGTTTGACTCTAAGACAACTTGCCCTTAGAACAATTCACCCTTTCCAAAATAGATTATGCCAATCATTGGCAAACTTCGCTCTATAATGTCTGTACATCGAATTTTTGTATTCTTTGGCGTAACCAAGATCTTATTTTCTCTTTCATACATACATTCTTATAATCATAGATTCAACTACTAAGTGTTAAAAGATTGCGTTTACCATGTTTACCGGTATTAGTTTTGTGCATCAAGGTTTGCAAAATAATTTGAAAGACAACAATCCATATACATGTACAGGCCTGTAGCAACATTTTTCCATTTGGTGAATTCCCGAGGGAGAAGCGTAAAAAAAATCTTGTTACAACAAATCTGTGCTAAGCGTGTTTTATTTATCTTTCTGGTGATAGAATCTTCCGTATAAATATAGTACAAATGCCACGTCCCAGCCGTTATGGGCTACTAAGAACATGTATCGAAATATCCCGATTTTAAATGACAAAACTGTAGGCCAGTTTTACTATGAAAGTAATATCACATCAGTGTAGAAATGTTTATGATTAAGGTAAATCTGTGCCACCTTTCAGAGTAACCAAATAAACTCGCGCATTAATGCATCGTTGTTACGAGAATAGATATGGGTAATCCCATATCCAAGAAAAATACGAATTTTCATTGTCCTCGGATGATTTTTAAGGAAAAAAAGCTGCACATAACTCATGTTACGAAACTGGTGTAAATGCTTCATATCCGTAGCAAATATTATCACCAGTCTAGGCGTCACTAGCAAACAGAACACAAACCTGTGCTTGTAAGACCAAATAGCTCTGGACATTTAGCGATGCACCTAAACTAGCAGACATTGCTTTCCGCCAAAGGCGCTAAAAGAGTACATGACAAAATGTAATACGTTTAGGGTAACTTGAGACCCTCTAGTACTCGAGAACAGGGTCGTATTTATCAGTTTTTGAAAAAGGGCATGGGTTCTAGGTCACAACGGGGATACTTAAATTCAAGATTTTTTAAAAAGAAAAAGTGAGCTCCCTCCCCCAAAGACTACGGGGACATTTTGAACTTTTCTATATCAAATAATATCAGGAGAGAAACATTACCTTATGCATTCTTCCTTTCATGACTTTTTATTATCTTCCGAAATAATCAACGTGAAATCTTTCATGTTACGTGTGTGTGGTCGAGGCCCGGGGCCGGGGTTGTGAAGGTACACAGAAGAAAGCAATACACAAAACTCTATCTAGAGACAGACAGGGCAGAGACTGAAGTACTTATCTTATATTTAAAAAAACACTAGACGTAAAAATATATATGTTTCAGAAAAATAATAATTCTCTCATTCTCTCCCTTTCTTATAAAATAGGGGGAGTTCCAACGCTCAGAACTCTCCTCCCTTCCCTTGATCAGCCAATGGAGTTAAAATTCAACCATTTCGATACCTGCACGCTTTTAATTCTGTTGTTAATATTTAATAAGCCTACATTAGACTTGTGATATATACCTAGATCGACATGTCATATTCATATCAATTCAAAGTCAAGTTTTTTTTTTCTCATTTCCTTTAAACTATACTCCATGTTAACTCGGATCAACCACCCTAAACCTCTTTGCAATGATTAGCAGAAATTTGAACGTACATATTTTGTCGAAACATGCATATTCATATGTACTGCATCCTGTATTTTAAAAGATATTCTAAAATTCTTTTGCTATATACATATATCCCCAATTAATTGATTTCTTAAATTTGCGCAATCCTATCCACGGGGTCATGATTGGAAGAAATTAATCTTCATTATCAGAAAATTTGCACTATTGCATGATTAATCATGGCCTTACTTTTTAAAGAAGAGGTTTTCCACAAATTTTCTATCGAATCCTACGTAAGTCTTCGTGCTTGTGCCAAATTCTATTCCCTAGTTTTAGCAAACTTGAGTTAGCACTTACTAAGGATGTTAACATATTAATATGACTGATAGAAATAGAACATACGTAACGTTCAGAGACGGACCGACATCGATAGAACAAAAAGGAGGGAAAGACAGACAATGATGATCAGAAATGTTCACTTGAATTTAAAGCATGGTTGGTCTTAAATGTGGAAAGTTTATACCAGATATGTAGTATCCATGCATGGAAAAAAAATCAGATTTGTATAAAGAATCCTAATCAATAAAATATTTCAATACTGAAGAAAATAATTTTTATCATCAATGATCCATATTCCCATTTATCAAAATTTAAAATGTAAAAGTAACATATGTGATTTTGAAAATTTACATGAGAGTTACGGGTGGTTTATTCCAGGTAAGTGTATTCGAGATGTCAAGACTTATTTGAAGAATCCGTCCCTCAATCCGTATACCACCAAATGCAATCAGTATATCAATGCCAAATTCACCGTAGGCAACCCCACCGAGGAAAGCAGTTGCTCCAATCTTAAAAAAATAAATGTATTACTTTTTTAAAAATATTTAAAATGATACTATCTTCTTTGATAATGTATTCTCTCTTTTGCAGAAGTTCAAAACCGAAGGAAATCATCTACACGACAGTTAAGCAATGGCGAAGTGTGTAATGTCATAGCTAAGCTATTTTTAGATTGAATATTGAACATTTTGATTTTGAAATTTTATATATATATATATATATATATATATATATATACATATATAGATACAAGGTCACGGATGGATATTTATATAAAGCACTAAAAATGACCAACGACACGAACAATAAAAATTGTCAAATTTTCGGGACGCCCTGTCCCTTCCTCAGGACAAAGAAAAAAGTTAAAAAGTCATAAGAACAAAGGAAAAAGAGAAACAAAAACAACTAGCACAACTAGCACTACTACTAAACTACTAAACACTAGATATTTACATACTTAATTACATGTTGAATTGGAAATTTTTTAGATTTTTAAGAACACTAATAAAGAAAGAAATTCGGACCGCTATGAAATGCGTCCGGTCTATCGGATACCCGATAGACCGGACGCATTTCATAGGGCGTCCCGAAAATTTGACAATTTTTATTGTTCGTGTCGTTGGTCATTTTTAGTGCTATATATATATATATATATATATATATATATATATATATATATATATATATATATATATATATATATATATATATATATATATATAAGAAGTATTTGAAAAGGATAGTTTTAACTCATACATTATATAATCACTTTGATAATTTGACATTTCTCCTCTTTTCATTTTAATGCCACATCTCCGTAATAAAAACATTGCATTAGACATTAATGCCAGGGCAAATTTTTGAAATTTCTTAATTTGAATCTTCAGATAAATGTTTTTTCTCATAAACTTATCCTTAACGTGTTCGACGATATCGTTTTAAGGACAGATTATACAAATAAATTTTTGTCATAAAGATTGAAAATAATTAACAACCATGGTTCAATAAAAAAAAAAAACTGAACAAGTTTAGCCGCGTAGTTTGTAATTTTTCATTCGAAGTTTCAAAAAAATTGAATTTGAAGTGGAAACTTCAAAATTGTTGGTATCTAAAGAAAGGCCTTTTCACAGCGAATATACCTGTGAATTGTGAAAGCATTTATGCTAATTGTTTAAAAAAATGGCACCAACAATTCAACAGTCATGTCCAAATTAAAGTTGTCAATGGATATTTTTTGCAAAAGTAGATCAAAGTCTAATACCATGGACAAGAGGTCAAATATGTTAGATCCAAAGAAAGACCTTTTGAAAAGGAATACACAAGTGAAATATGAAAGCCATAGCTCCTAGAAATCAAAATTAAAGTTATTGGCAAAATAAAGTTTGTTCGGACAAACCGACAGAGAGACAGACAGATGGAGGGACGGACAGGACAAAAAGCTATATACCCACAAATCTTCGATTACGGGGGCATAAGAAAAACTTCAATATAAATTCTTTTGTTGTCAAGTTGGTGTTCTTATACAGTTGAGATAATTCATAAGCGTACAATATACGCGGTGGTGAAGGGTGAGGGTGTGTGTGTGTGTGGGTGGGTGAGGGTGTGTGTGAGGGTGTGTGTGTGTGTGTGTGTGTGGTACGTGAGGGTGTGTGTGTGTGTTTTGATATCATTGATATTTTTTCGACAAACACTCAAACTTTGTACAATCAAAGCAAGACTTTTTAAAAAACTTTTTTATGATTTAAAATAGAAAAACTCACCCTCCAATATTTTGAATATAAACATGACTTTGTATCTGCTGAAAATCCAATACTTGCGTCTGCACCAAGTCCTTTTACCAAAAAAAAATCACCATATTGAATAGAAATGGGAACAACTATCGTTTTTTAAAGAATTTTTTACTAAAGAATATATATATAAATATACAAGAGTCTCATGGACCTGAGCATCATGTATCAACTTTCCAGCAATTGAATGTGGTTCGTGTTTTAATCCAAATTCACAATTTTGAAAGAGGCACCATTGTTTATCATAACTATGCGCTTAGAATACTTAATTTGGTTACTTAATACCCATAGGCAAATTAGGGGAACAAAATAATCCATTTTAACTAATCAGTATAAATAAGCAATAATCAGTAGTGTCTCGAGACCAAATGAACCCCTAAATCCAGGACCATACATTTCACAATTTTGGAAAAGGCACCCTTGCTCATCATGAAGGTTTGCTCAAAACAAGGAGCACATTTCAAAGCATTAATTCATTTTCAGTGTTTAATTATTAGAGCCCCCTCTACGGTACCCCTGAACCAAGGGCCTTAGAATTCATAATTCCGGAAGAAGAATCCCTGCTCAGCATTACTATGAAGCTAGAATGTTTAATACACGGAAGCAGATGAGATTTAAAAAAATCAATAAATAATCAATAAAGCCCCAACCTAATATCGGAAACCCTTACCCTGGGACAATGAAATTAACAATTTTGTAAGAAACATCCTTGCTAATAATAACTTTGCACTTGGTTAGTTTATTTGATACCTAGGAGCAGAGGAGACGATTTTTAAAGACTTTACACTTTCACTGTGAAATCAATAGAGCCCCACGCCTACACCAGAATCCCTGGCCTGACCCTGGGGCAATGACATTCACAGTATAAATTTTGGAATAGACATCCTTGCTCATCATAACTATGCAGAGGAGAAGATTTTCAAAGAATTAATGCATATTCCATATAAGCAATATAAGCCCCACGCTTACACCAGAACCCGAACCTGGGCGGACGATGAAATTAACAATTTTGTCTTGTTTATTATATCTTTATAAGTTTGTTTGTTTAATTCCCGAAAATAAGAGAAGAAAATTTTAATGCACTTTCACTATACATTGTATAATCTATAGAGCCCAGAACCTGGGCCATGAATTCAACAAGTATGGTAGAGAACTCAGTGCGTATTAATATCCTGCCAACAGTTTGACTGCTGGATTTTCAAGATTCCATTGATTAGAGTGGTTTGATCCACCCTTCAGGGTCTAGGATCAGGGACCATGATATTCACAATTATTGTCCTGTTTTACCCATATATGCTATATGCCAAAATTTGTATTTGGTTGAGCGGTTTTAAAGAAGAAGCTGAAAATGTTAAATGTCAAATATATCGTTTTTGGCTGAAAAATCTAAAGAGAAAAAACTAGGAAAACTGTTCCCATCGTCTGTCCCTACTAAAACTTTGGTTGACTTTGGTTGATTGTTTATCAAAGAATGACAAACCATGGATTAAGCATACATCAAAATATGTTAAATATTTGTCTTTTCTTTTATTCTCCCTTTTATTTAGTGCCACACAAAGTTAAATAGTTGACCAAGAAATGTTTGACATAACATTTTTCCAGGTAAATATATTTTAGGTACAAATTTAAAAAATAGAAATTTAACTATGATAGCAGATCTTTTCTTTTATAGGAAAGCTAACCTTTTTCCCACCTGTATTCAGTCAGTTTCAGAGGCAAAAATGATATTCAAATTATACCACATATGCTTACGAAGTGCACACTAGCGTTCAAGCTTCTTACATGGCACAGATACTATATATATATATATATATATATATATATATATATATATATATATATATATATATATATATATATATATATATATATATGTATCTGTGTGTGTGTGAGGGTGTGTGTGTGTGTGTGTGTGTAACACAAAATTGACAAATAATCACTTTCAATGACTTTTGTCTGATTTATCAAATGAGCTGAATTACAAAAAAGTATCATAGCCTGCACTTCATTAACATTGTGAACAAATTCAATAATACAAATTTCATTTAGCCTCTAAATACCCTTTTTTGAAATATTTTTATATAACAAAAAGCATTTTAATTTGTTATGTAATTTGTATCTATAATATCTCTTCTATGGAAAGCAGTGAAATAAAACATTTTTTGTCAGCTTCACAACTATGGTTTGCAGGGATGAAACAGGTTATAACAATGTAGTCTAATATTTAAAAAAGGTTGCCAATGTTGAAATGATTTCTACAAATAATGACTTGCTTTTAGCACATATTTAAATTCCTGGAGTTATAACCAGATTTGAGCATTTCAACTGAGATAATTACAAATTTGTGGCATTTAAAAATAGAATGGAAGAGTGAAAGAAAGAACAATCTGTAACAAATTCACTGATTTATGAATATCCAATGCTTTATAATGCTTTAGATAAACAATCAGAAAAATCTTTTTTAAGTGTGAATTGAAAACCATATATTTACAAACACAACTTTGGCTCCACTTGGACGAAAAACATACATTTTCAATTACCTGCAATGCATCGCAAAATAATTATACAGGAAAAAAGTGTCGATTCCAGAATATAAAACTAACAAGAGGCCCAGGGGCCACATCGCTCACCTAAGTACTGTGGCTAGGTTAAAACAAAAATCAGTTTAGTATTAAAAAGCTTTATGCATGAGTGGTCCCGACCTACTCCTAAATGGCAGAAGGGGTAAGGGAGGATACAGTTTCATCAAAAACTTGAATCTACCCTATCTGAGGATGCTTCCATATAAAATGGACAAACCATGGCTTTGCTGTTCTTAAGAAGAAGATTGTTCCTAAATACACCTATGTTAAACTTTGATCGTCCATTGTGGCTCCACCCTACCCAGGGGGTCATGATTTTGAACAAACTTGAACCTACACTACCTGTGGATGCTTTCACATAAATATGAACAATTATGGATAAGGTGTTCTTAAGAAGAAGATATTTGAAGATTGTCCCTATATACTCCTATGCTATACTTTCATCGTCCTTTGTGGCTCCACCCTACCCCAAAGGGTCATGATTTGAACAAATTTGAATCTACACCACCTGAGGACACTTCCATATAAATATGACCAACCATGGGTTTGATGTTCTTGAGAAAAAGATTTTTTAAAAGATTTTTTACTATATATTCCTAATTAAACCCAAGAACATCCATTGTGGCTCAACCTTACCTCCGGCGGTCATGGTTTGAACAAACTTGAATCTACACCACCTGCAGATGCTTCCATATAAATATGACCAATAATGATTTCACACTGTTCTTGAGAAGATTTTCTTAAAGATTGTTCCGATATTTTACAATGTAAAATTCAATCATCTATTGTGGCACAGGTAACGGTAACCTAGTGGTAGAGCGTTCGCTTCATGATCGGGAGGCCCGGGTTCGATTCTCGTTCGCGGCGCCGCGTCATTCCTAAGACGTAAACTTTGGTAGTGACTGTTCCTTCGCCATGTGCTCGACACTAGAAATGAAAGACAGGTCTTTCGAATATGACCTTAAAAACGTAGGTCCCGTGTCACGGTAGGTGTTGGCACGATAAAGAACCCTCACTGCTCAATGGCCCTGAGTGCCGAGCATAGGTCTAAATTTGAAGCCCTTCACCGGCATACGGTGACGTCTCCATATGAGTGAAAAATTCTTGAAAGGGAGATGTTTTGAACAAACTTGAATCTACACCACCTGAGGATGATTCCCTATAAATATCACCAATCATGGCTTTGCTGTTCTTGAGAAGAAGATTTTTAAAGATTTTTCTTATGTATTCCGATGTAAAACTTTGATCAGCCATTGTGGCCCCGCCCTGACCCCAAGGGGTCATGTTTTGAACAAACTTGAATTTACACCACCTGAGGATGCTTCCATATAAATATAATTTATTTATATGAGTGTGTTAGCGCTATGACATGGCAGCTCCACCTCTGACTATTTAGCTTGTTTTCTACTTTATTGCTATAGTTCCAGTTTTGTTGTGCATTTTTGCAATAGACGTTTTAATCAAGAGCAGATTTCCATTTTTCTCAAAAACATTGCTTTTTTTAGTAATTTTTTAAAATAATGTTTGGTTATTATGTTCATTGAACCGTGACTTTATTGCAATTCTATTGGTACGAGCTATCTTGTTCTTGTGTTCCTGTTGTGTTTTAAGTCGTTCCATATATTTTCGTACTCATTTTAGATATATATGTTCTGTGTGACTTTATTCTGGCTCTACTGGTACGAGTTATCTTATTCTTGTGTTTCCATTGTGTCTCAAGTCGTTCCACATATTTTCGTACTCAACTTAGAAATATAGTTGTCGTAGGATGTGTTTTGTAAGACCATGTGTTGCTAGTGTACCAGGTCATACGGAAACTTCTCGTTTCAGAAGGGGGACGAAGGCTGGACGCAGGGTCATCAGGCATATCCACACTGTCTGTGGTGGGCGGTTGAGATACGAAGGACATCAACTGGGGGTTAATGGAGATAACCTGGTGTATATCTTCGATGATATACTAAGGAATCCTTCATCTCCCTTGAAAGTTTCTGCTGAACCATGCGAAGCTCTTCCAATCCCAACATTGATTCAAAATCGAGTAAAGAGAATTGACTATCCGAACAGTCGTAATGATTCGAATTTGTCAAGACCAAAGATCTTTGACCTAAACACTTCCTACGGTACGGATGCGGTGTGTAAGATAAACAATCGCATTACGTATGGTAAACCAAGAAAAGTTGGTATGGAAAACAGAATTCAAACACTCACGAAAGTAAAATTGAAAAACATAAGACCAAGTTCAAAGCTGTTTTCATTTTCTTCTCTTAACTGCAGATCAGTTAAAAACAAATCACTATCAATTTTGACTATATACTTACAGAGGACTTTGACTTAGTCGCATTGACTGAAACTTGGTTAGGTTCCTCTGTTGATGAAGCTGTTGTGAATGAACTGAAACCATCATGCTACGAAATCATTCGTCAAGATCGCAACAGTGGACGCCGTGGTGGTGGAATAGCTCTTGTCTTTAAGAAGGGAATTGATGTGACCGTTCTGAACACAAGCTCGGATATTTTCACTCAATTCGAACATCTAGAAGTTACAGTCCGAATAGAAGACATGAGAATGAATCTATGTATCATTTACAGACCGCCACCTTCTACTGTGAATGGTTTAACTACCAGTCAGTTCTTCTCAGAATGGGACACCTATCTTGATCAGAATACTATATTTCCCCAAGACCTAGTAATCATAGGTGATTTCAATTTTCACGTCGACAATCGTAGTGATCCTGAGGCAAGCAGGTTGTTACAATCCCTTGATGATCGCAACCTTATACAACACGTGGACGAGCCGACCCATGTTCACGGACATATCCTACACTTGCTTATCACACGATCATCTAGTGAAATACTACATTCACGTCCTCAAGTCAAAAATCCTTCATTGAGTGATGTGAAAGGAAACTTGTGCTGTGACCACTATGCTATACATGCAACGTTCAACTGCAGAAAGCCACAACATCAACGTAAAGAGATTACATTTAGAAGGCTCAAGAATATCGACATACATGATATGAGTAAAGATATCAAAAATCAACTACAAGATGAATCCGCACGAAATGAGAACACATCTGTTGACCATTTAGTACAAGGGTACAACAAATGCCTCTCGCATATTCTAAACACTCATGCGCCTCTTGTTAGCAAGTCAATTCTTATAAGAGCTAACACATAGTGGTACACAGACGAGCTCAAGAAAGCGAAACAACAGAAGCGGAGAACGGAGAGACTATGGCGTAGATCTAAACTAGAAATACACCACCAGCTTTTTAAAACGGAATGTAAGCAAACAGGTCAATTACTACGCAAGGCAAAAGAAGAATTCTATTCTGCTAAAATTCAGGAATGCAGATATGATCTGAAAAACTTCTTTAGGGTGACGAATTTATTGTTGGGTAAGAATCAGAAGAGTCCCCTACCAACATCATCATCAGATGAAGATCTTGCAAATAAATTTTCAACGTTTTTTATAGACAAAGTAACATCCATCAGAGAGACACTTAAACAAAAAACAGAAAAAGAAGACAGCTATTTAGGCACAGATGTATACTATCACGGGCCTCTATTAGCTGCTTTTGAACGTACCACTGAAGATGAAGTACGATCCCTAATAATGAAGGCACCCAGTAAATCATGCGAACTGGATCCAATTCCAACAAAGTTACTGAAAAAGTGCCTGGATCCGGTAATACCGCTTGTCACAGAAATGGTTAATGCATCTCTCGATCAGGGAATTTTTCCGTCTGCATGGAAGGAGGCCATAGTTCGTCCACTTCCTAAGAAACCTGGACTAGATAAGGAAGTGTTGAAAAACTATCGGCCCGTATCAAACTTGAGTTTATCTCAAAAATATTGGAGAAAGTTGTGGCTCGTAGGATTGATGCCCATTTGGATGCGAATTCTCTTCGCGATCCACTTCAGTCGGCATATCGTCCGAGGCACTCCACGGAAACGGCCCTCATCAAGGTCCACAACGATATTGTGACAGCCCTAGACCAACAATCTTCAGCAGTCCTTGTCCTTCTGGATTTATCCGCTGCTTTTGATGTTATTGACCATAATATCTTGTTCCAACGCCTAACTGTGTCTTATGGTTTCCGTAATGGAGCTCTTGAGTGGATCAAGTCTTACCTCAAGAACAGAAAACAATGTGTCACAATTGGATCCGTCCGATCAGAGTCTAGACAGCTGCCTTTTGGTGTCCCCCAAGGATCTGTACTCGGACCGAAATTGTATTGCCTCTTCTCCAAACCCATTGGAATCATATGCCACCGACATGGAATGATATATCACTGCTATGCAGATGATACACAAATCTACATGATCATAAGACCACTGGAAAATTGGAACAATTATTTCTCTCGACTTGAAGCGTGTCTTAGTGAAATTGGTTCATGGATGACATCAAACCTACTCAAACTAAACCAAGAAAAGACCGAGCTAATAATCTTCACCACAAAGCAACACCAGAAGTATCCGCCAACATTACAACTAAAAGTTGGTGATAATATCATTGAAAGCGTGCCATGTGTAAAAAATCTAGGTGCATTTTTTGATCAACACCTTACTATGGAAAAACAGGTATCCTCGGTCGTCAAGTCATGCTATTTTCAAATAAGCAATATTGGACGAATACTGCGCTTTCTTACAGAAGAAGTCTGCAAGACCATAGTGAATGCCGTTATCACCGCCAGGCTGGACTATGGGAACTGCTTTCTATATGGAGTGTCAAAGGCCTTACTAGACCGGATTCAAAAAGTCCAGAACACGGCAGCTCGTTTAGTTACAAGATCATCGAAACGGGAGCATATTACACCTATCCTAGCTGATCTTCATTGGCTACCTGTTTCTTTTCGTCCACAATATAAAATCTTGACATATGTCTACCAATCCTTACACGGGTTAGCTCCATCTTATATCAAAGATCTTATAATGGAATACAAGCCTACCAGGTCACTGCGATCTGAGTCAACATCACATTTAGTTGTTCCTAAGATCAGGACGAAGACATGGCGCACGTCGACTTGGTTGGGCAGCAGCATTTTTGTGGAACGGCCTTCCTAATGATATAAAGCAGGCCCAGTCCCTGGATATTTTCAAAAGACAATTAAAGACGCATTTTTATAGAATAGCGTTTTAAATTTCAGGTGCTCAATTTTTAGCAGCAAATCATAAATCACAAATGAAGTTCTTTTATTGAGTTTTATTGATGGCGTAATTGTATTTTGTGTGTAATTTTTAGTATTTTAATGTTATAATTTCGAACACATATATGAGTATGGGTTAAGTTTTCATAGCTTTTAAATTATGTTTACTGCGTTTTATTGTACAGCGCTTTAGAGTTAAATTATTAATATTTAGCGCTTTATAAATTCATATATCATTATTAAAATTCATATATTATTATTATATCACCAATCATGGCTTTGCTGTTCTTAAGAAGAAGATTCTTAAAAAATTTTCTTATATATTCTGATGTAAAACTTTGATCGCTCATTGTGGCCCCACCCAACCCCAAGGGGTCGTGTTTTGAACAAACTTGAATTTACACCACCTGAGGATGTTTCCCTATAGATATCATCAATCATGGCTTTGCTGTTCTTGAGAAGAAGATTTTTCCTGTATATTCCTATGTAAAACTTTGATCAGACATTGTGGATCTACCCTACCCCCTGGTGTCATGAATTGAACAAACTTGAATCTGCACTACCTGAGCATAATACCACATGAATTTCATCATTCCTAGCCAGTGGTTCTTGAGAAGAAGATTTTTAAAAGATGCTATTAATTTTTTGCTAATTCATAATTATCTCCCTTTGGAAGAGTGCATGTCCCTTCATTTGAACAAACTTGAATCCCCTTTTCCCAAGGATACTTTGTGGCAAGCTTGGTTGAAATTGGCCCAGTGGTTCTTGTGAAGAAGATGAAAATGTGAAAAGTTTACAACGACAACGACAGACAACGGACACATTTTGATCAGAAAAGCTCACTAGAGCTTTGGCTCAGGTGAGCTAAAAAATGAAAAGGGAATAGGAGTATTTCATGTTCTGAAAAGTTTTGCTTACTCATTGAAAAAAGTATAGGACCACATGGGTACCACAAGCGAAGCATGAAGACTGGATAATCATAACTGCCACCAACAGCAGCCCCTGCACACACATCGTGAAGAGAGAAAGTCAAAGACAAAGTTGCAGATGCGCTAAACTTGGCTTTCTTCAGAGTTTCTGAATCCTTTATATTTTCCTCATCACTTTTCGATTTATCGTCTCCGGCATTATCCGTCTTTTCGGAGTTATCCCATTGTGTTTGCAGTTGCATTCCTTTTTTCGAATTGTAGAATTTCCATTTAGCTTTATATGCGTCTGTAAACTTTTTAAAGATTGATCTGTCAGCTTTACCTTCAACAGAACTGCTTACTTCTTGTGCCTACAAGTTATAGAATAAAATCAGTCACAGGAAAAAAAATTACATTTATGTTTGCAATTTTGTTCTATTGGATTTTTTTCACACTATTTAAAAATGTTATACGATATAAGGTCAATCTTTTATCCAATCAATTGATGTGGATAACTAAAATTAAATTATAAAAAATATATATAAATATTTAAAATAAAATATGTTGGTCTGTATATTTAAATACATCAGGAAAGATTAAATTTGTGGGGACTAGAATTCGTGGTAGAATAGTTGTTTAGTAAATATGAAATTTTACTTTTTCTGGTGGACTTAAACGCGTGGGTCTCTTCTAAAGTTCATACCTCAAAAACGAGGAAATTTCAAGTAGAGAAGCTAATTTTAGCTTTCGGTTCAGATGAGCAGAAAATGATTAACGTACTTACAGGCGGAAACTCATACAAAGTAGTTGTTTGTGTTATTTCAGAGGAGTCCAATAATTCATTCATGAATTCCTGGAATGTACCACCTTTTTTCAAAATTTGGTAAAGAGCAGAATAGTTTGTACTATATGAATATTTCGAATCTGTAAAAGAAACCAAACCAGTTTAATAATAATAATAATAATAATACTTTATTTATAGAAGGTAACCCGATTAGTGCAAGCACTAGTCTTCCTCGGGGCCCTCTTTATAACACATATACAATGTATATACACAATAAATACAAACCACAATAAGGAGACAATAAAAAAATGGACAGTACATGCATGTTACCAAATAGATAAATAAATAAATAAAACATATACATTTAAGCATAGAGAGAGAGAGAAAAAAGAAAAATCACGTAGAACCATTGCGTTTCACGAGCAAAAAATTTTTAACACTTTTTTTAAATATTGTAAGGGATTGGGAATTCCTTATACTTATTGGTAGCTCGTTCCAGATTATAACTCCTGAATATTGTAAAGAATTTTTAAATAAGTTAGTTTTATATTTTGGTAATCGCAGTTCGGAGTTTGTTTCAGAGCGTAACGTGTATGATCCAGAGCTTTGAAATTCAAAAAGATTATGCATATAATCCGGAGACATACCATTAAGTATTTTGAACATTAGAATGCTTTTCTGTAAATATAAAAGTTCATAAACCGTTAACCAGCCTAAAGTGTTAAATAAAGGCATTGAAGGTGTATCATATTTTTCATTTAAAATAATCCTAGCCGCTCGTTTTTGTAATCTGTAGACTCTATCCACGTGCGTTTGAGGACAGTTGCCCCATATGGACAGACAATATAAAATTGATGGTAGAATAAAAGCATTATAAAATAGTTGTCTAGTATGCATTGGAAGAAACTTTTTAATTTTTCGTAAAGTGAATATTTTATATGTAAGAGTTTTGCAAACTGCATCTACATGACAAGTATATTGTAGATTATGATCGATGTGAATGCCTAATAATTTGTGCATTTCTACATTTTCAAGAGTATGTCCGGAAAGTTGTAAATGAAAATTAACATTTTCTAATTTAGATTTCTTTTGTTTTGTTCCCATTAACATACACTTTGTTTTATCAGTATTTATAATCATCTGATTTTGTTGGCACCATTTTTGTAGTTGATTGAGTTCATGATTTAGAGTTGTTTCAATATGTGAAATACTATTGCCATGAAAATGCATTGTAGTGTCATCAGCAAACATATCAATATTACAATGTTCAACACATAATGGTAAATCATTAATATACAATAGAAACAACAAAGGACCTAAAATAGAGCCCTGTGGCACACCTGCTGTGACTGGCAGTGATTCAGATATGTATGCACCAATTTTTACACTTTGTGTTCGATCATATAAGTATGATTGAAACCATTTAATTGATATTGGATCGAAATGATAGCATTTAAGTTTTCTAATTAGTATATCGTCTATAGTCTTATAATACTCTTTGAAGTGACATGAAGTCAATGGACCAAAACGCTCAACAGAGTTGAAAGGGTCCTGTTATTCATCAGCAGATTTTCTTCTACATACTCAATATGTTAAACATTAATTTGACAAGAAAATTGCCCTCGAAAAATTCGTCTCATTTATATAATAAATTATAAAGTGAAATAGATAAATGAGACAATAGGATGCACTCGAGACAAAGATTAAGTTTCACCTTAATCTTTGAATTGGAGACTTATCTAAGTCTCTTTATACATTCCAATGAAATGAAATGCTTCTTTAAATTCAAAAAGAAAGAGCAAATTAAAGAGAAAAATTAACTTTTCGCATGAAAGGCTAATTGAACAAATAAATATACATGTATTGATCTACAGTGTATGTGACTTTTCATTCCATGTTCTTACAATCAAAACTAATTAGTAAACAAGAGACCCATGGGCCACATCGCTCACCTGAGTAACTTGGTTGATGCAGTTCTTTACCAGATTTCCCCTCTTGCTATACCTATCGTGACTCCCTACCCCCTCCCCTTTCATGATTTTAATATTTTAGAATCTACATTACCCAAGGCTGCTTTCACATAAGTTTCAGCTTTCCTGGCCCAATGGTTCTTGAGAAGATTCTTAAAAGATTTTTCCTAAATATTTCAATGTAAAACGTGTGGCCCCGCCCTACTCCCGGGGGTCATGCTTTTAACAATTTAATATCTACACTACCCAAGGATGTTTCCACATAAGTTTCAGCTTTCCTGGCCCAGTGGTTCTTGAGAAGAAGATTTTTAAAGATTTGCTCTATACATTTCTATGTAAAACTTGGATTCCCTATTGTGGTCCCGCCCTACCCCCAGGGGTCATGATTTTGAGAATTTAATATCTACACTACCCAAGGATGCTTCCACATAAGATTCAGCTTTTCTGGTCCAGTAGTTCTTGAGAAGAAGATTTTTAAAGATTTGTTGATCTATATTTCTATGTTAAACTTGGATTCCTTATTGTGGCTCCAACCCTACCCCCGGGCCCGGGGGTCATGATTTTGACAATTTAATATCTACACTACCCAAGGATGCTTCCACATAAGTTTCAGCTTTCCTGGTCCAGTGGTTCTTGACAAGAAGATTTTTTAATTAGCCCACCCTATTTTTTTCTTGATTATCTCCCCTTGTAAGGAGACTTGGCCCTTCATTAAAATAATTTAAACTCCACTTTACCCAAGGATGCTTTGTACCAATTTTGGTTAAAATTGGCCCATTAGTTCTTGAGGAGAAGTCGAAAATGTGAAAAGTTTACAGACGGACAGACGGACGACGAACAAAATGTTATAAGCCTTAGGCTCAGGTGAGCTAAAAAGTTTATAGCGCTGTTTATTATTTGTAAATTTATGTTTTACATCCTTTAATATATTGATCAGCTTCCAAATTTTACTTACCTAATCCATCCTGATCACCACTCTCTGCTTCACGACGTTGACGATGAATTATATCCTGATTTTCCAGTTTTGAGTGTTGAAGATCTTTAAAAAGTATCAGCTCTTCATAGCATTCAAATTCAGATTCAATGCACAATTGTCCTGATATCGATAATTTCGATACATTCTCCTCTTTCATTATGGATATCATAAATATTGCATGATAACTGTCGTTAAATTGCACAGTTAATGCGTAAGCTCCTGGAAAATAAAAAAGATATAATTTTTACAAATTTTCTAATGTAGTACAAATGTAAACATTAAAATTGAGTATGGGTGCTTGTTTAGTATGGCAGTTTGTTACAATCAGATCTTTTGATCCGCTCACCTAGATCGCTACCCTTGTATAGCTGATTTGCTCTGATTTTAACCAGACTGGGTTCGGTTACTACGCACTTGTAACAACTAAGCACTTTACAAAAAAATGTTCAAATTGCATTATATTTGGGACAAAGTTAACGCAGTATGAAAAAAATAATTCTTTTCAAAGTTCTTTATTATCGACCAAATTCACAACCTTTGACAAAAAGTACACATATTGTTCAGTATTCTAGCAAATGCCTCAATTATGTCAATATTTGCTAAAGAAAAAAGGCGGACCCCCCTTTGCCCCTCCCTCTCCCGTTCAAAGGCTTAATGCAGGTATGAAGACAATGAACACTAGTTGACTTTCAATTTTAAGAGAACTTAAATTAAATGTACTTATGTGGGATCAGGCGCCATGGAAGAATGAGCATCCTCTGCCGACCAGTCACACCCGCCCTGCGCTCTTTGTTATGATCGGGAAATAAAGGGAAAATCCGTAGTTAATTCAGAGTATAAATAATGGACTAATGATTAGTATCAAAAATGTCAGTCAGCATTTGACTAAACGATAAATTGTATTTGATGACAAGGTCATTGTATCGACCATAGAACTTTCGAAATGATGTCTTAAACGATACTGCTGATATTCTTGTTTCATCAACATCTTTATCAATAGCTTACCTCGTTTTAGAAGTTGTACATACTCAGTGCATACTCTTGCATATCGAATCAACTGTTAGATATAATTCTATATGCAGGTGACGAAGGTATATTGCTTCATTAGTATGGGAAGTTGACGCGTATGATTGTAAAGTTTAAGTCATCACATTTATGATAGAGCTTAGTTGTTAGATTACCATTACGTCTTCTTCAAGTAAAATATCCGAATATGAAATAGATGTGTCATACAATGTTGTATCTATTTGAAAACATTGATATAATATATTTTCTCCAAGTTCAAAAACACTTTTTCATTTGTGTTTAGAACTTCCTTAAAGAAATGATTGTTGGATTACAATGGTTTTAATACTGCAAAAATATTATCAAACTAATATCAAGTGGTAAAAAAACTATTTTTATATTATACAGAAAACAAGACAGGTTCTCTAAATAAGAATCAAATTTTGCATGGTAACATGAGCCTCCACCAAAACTTATTGTCTACGATACTGTTTACAAGCTGAATTGTTTACTGATTTTTTCGCTTTTTTCTGATCATGACAAGGAGCACACGACAGGTGTGTAGTCAGTGTAAATCACCACATCACTTTCACTACAAAACAAAGAGACTTGTCACAGAAATCCAAACAGCTTCCTATACACAGTCACTAAACAATCAACTAAAATTATAAGAAAAGGTTTTATAGATGAATTAGAAAAATTCAAACAACCAAAAAAGATATGTGAGAGAGGATTTTTGGAATACAAAATACACTGCAGCTGGCTACGAAACACCGTTGAACGCCTTGAAGAGAGCTAGCAATTATTCATTAATGAAAAACTAGTAAAGGAGGAAAATTTAAACAACAATATATATAAGAGTCAAAATCAGCAAGCATCGAGCATTTAGTTAAAAAATGTGGAAAGTGGCATAGAAACAGATTTGGTTAAAACTCATATATAAATTTTCAGAACAAAGGGTATGATAAAAAAAAGCAAGCCAAAAATAATTTTTCGCATTGTTGCTATGGAAACCACGCGCCTTTCAAATAGCGTGTTTTGTACGTTATCATGACACTTGAATTTATGGTTAAACAAATATTTTTTATTACTAGTCATTAATAAAAGCTTTTTAAATTATTATTCTATTTATCTAAAAATACTCAATTTTAACAACTGTTGATTATTGAAATTCTCTTCACCTTTTGATAAATAAAACTAGTTTTTGGAGGTTTATTTTGATTTAAAAAAACAGCAAATTTGCAGTACTCTATAAGAAATCTACAACCACATTAAAGCTTATCAACATAAAATATATATTAAACAGTATTTGTCCTACAAGAATCAAGAAAAAAATCTGCAGGCAACTAAAGCATTTATATATGATAACTGATTTAAATCCATAATTTTTCTGTCTTTTTTGCTTCAAATTACCTCCCTTTGGTATAGCTCTCTAACATAGGAGGAATAAACGGTAGTTTGCTTACCTTGTTTTCAATAACAATGTACAGAAGACTAGAAGAAAATAACAAACTTGGAGCAGTCTGAGCCTCAGTTTTGGCGTTTTCATGAGTCCTAATTACGGTTAGTGACTGAATTTTTTACAATTTACCATTACAACAGTTTCTGAAGAATGCATAACAAAAATTAAACATGCAGGAAAATATGTAACACTTGGCAAGTGTTTTTTTTGCACATTTCAATTTAATTCTGATTGATTATATATGTTAGCATTACTTTAGTATTTTATAACTAAAAAGAAAAGATTAATGCATGGCCTGAGGAACCAAGAGAAGGGGGTATGCCCCCTCTCCCCGATAATATTGCCGATATTAAACTATAATATGATAAAATGAAATTAAATTCCCCAACTTAGATTGTTTATGCGGGCCGAACGTGAAAAAGTTGGTCATGATCAGTTACATAACTGTATCCCAAATTATAAAGTTTAATTTGAATTTAGTTTAATTTTGATTTGTCTTATTCACAGCATGTGTGTAACCAAGTCAAGGTTTTTGCTGATGTCATCCAGTGTTTACTTATGAAAGAAAATTCATATTCAGCTAACATTTTCACCGGTACCACTGAACTAATTTAAGTCAACTAGGTTCAAATAATAAGCATCATTAGAATTACAGCACATAAATTTTTGAAAAGAATTTCTATACTTAATTTTTTCTTGGGGGGGGGGGGGGGTATTGGAAAGAAAAGAAAACCACAATTTAGAGTTTTGACAACCAATTGACCTTTTTATTACAAGTTTATGAATTTAAAGAATATCTAAAATCAATACCGTCTCAACTTTGTGTTGTATATTTCTGTTTTTAGAATGAAATTCGCCACTTTGAAGCCAAACTCGGAAAGAAGCAGAAACAGAATTGGATGAGCTGATATAGAATTAGACAGGAAAAACGTGTAAATAATACATTTAGTAAAAACGTTAACGTTTTAAAATAAAATGATAAACTAAACCATTGAGATCTCTTGGAATTTAATTGATTCCAATAAACATGCTTTGCATTCGTCATCATTGCTCTAGCTCAACTAGAAATGGTTCTTAGTATTAGTATCTGAAGGCAAAGCTGTATAATATTATTACATTTTAATTTCATCACTTTTTCAGATTATCGTTATGAGAACACATCATTACAGTACAGACCATTGATGCTGGAAGTGAGTTGATAGTGTTACCGGAGACTCAGGGATCCAGAAAATAGATCCATAAATTGTACAGTGTATTCATGAAAGTGGATCAAATAAAAATGTTCAATCCAAAAGTAACATTCTTTGTCTGTTAGCATTTTTTTATTGATGTAAATCTAACAAGCTAATTCAGAGAATTTGTGTCCCCCGCTTAGGGAAAAAGTAAACCATGCGCAGTTCGGGGCGGGGTGGGGGTGGGGGGTGGGGGTCGGATCCCCCTAATTGAATTTGTAGAATTTTTAAATGTATACATGTATACTGAAGCAAATAAAATATGTCAATATTGATATAATGATTTGATTATGTGTATAGAAGATTCTTTTTTATGTGGATTATTTATCACAACGTAATGATGATTGCATGAGTTTGTACAAGCTAGACCTCATAATTTTTTTTCATTTCACATGCTGAATACTATCATTTAGTAAAAAAGAATTTCGCATGTGAAGCGGGAGACATACCACTGCGCCACGGAACTGCTGTAAAATTTCGACAATTATATGCAAATATGAAGTCACATACATGTATATATTCACGTTTGATATCGTCAAAAATTTACACAAAACATGGTGTCTAATTCAACCTTTATTAACCAGTTCTGGTAGATGTGATAGGAATATAAATTCTGCCGTGAACCTGTTTTATACGCAATAACTCTCCTCATGCCCCTGTGCTAAAAATAGCGACATGTAATACTATAAATACTAATAAAACAAACGAGGCGGGACACTTTGAGAGAGGTCCTAGGAAGTTTTGGTATAAAATACATTGCATAAGCTCAAAATCTTCTTGAAATATCGCCCGGAAATGATAGTGTTACACACAGAGAGAATGTATAAATTTACGACCTTTAACTTTGACCTTTTGACCTCAAAATCAATAGGGGTCTTCATAATGTCACGGAAAGTTGTTATGTAAAATTTCATTGCAATAGCTCAAATGGTTCTAGAGATACTGTGTGGAAAGGAAAGTGTTATAACAGACAGAATTTGTTTATTTATGACCTTGACCTTTGACTTTTTGACCACAAAATCAATAGGGTTCTTCTTTAGTCCATAGGGAGTAACTGTTGCTATGCTAAATTTCATTGCAAAAGCTCAGAGGGTTCTCGAGATATCGTGTGCAAACGAAAGCGTTCCAGACAGACAGAAAGACGGCTAGACGGAAGGACAAACGGACAAACTCGGGAGGGGGTGTGTGTGGTTAAACATTAGGGTACGTTGAGAAAAAAGTTGGGTGGGGGATGTCATCCCCCCTACCCAACCCAAACCTGATGCTACATGCCTGATTGACATGGTTTTACTTTATAATTATGTGAGCTGTCATAGTGACTCTCTTTCATAAACAAGAATTATTGTGAGCAAGCTAATAAAATGATACCAACCCTCCTGCTATTGCATTAAATGTTTTTTATTACAAAAAAGGTCTAAATACTAATTTGAAACCTTTTAAAATTTTACTTGTGCAAATATACTTACCAAAAATGACTATGACAAATACTCAAGTCATAGGTAGTAAAACCGATGTGTTGAGCACAAACTTCCAATTTCCATTCATTCGAAGTTAAATATGTAAATGTGCCAAACTCATATAGTACACTTTTACTGCAGTGACCTTGAAAAAGCTATGTCCTTGAGTCAAGGGCAAACATGTTCAAATGAATTTTGGTCAAGGTAATGACAAACCTAAAGCTTAAAAATAATTCCCAAGATGAAACCAAGTCTTTTCATTAGAATGTTACAGAATGGGCAAAGGTTGCACTTTTCTTCTACCAATGACCTTGAACTTGTTCAAATGACCTTGAGTCAAGTTTTTGACACATCTCTCGATCGCAAGCAATCTTAATATCAAGTATGAACTTTCAGTGGCACTTCATTGAAATGTTATGGACAAGTCAAAATTTTACATACATATGGATCGGTGAACAAGGTGATTCCTAACCCCCCCCCTTTTTTTTCCAAGTTTCGTTTGTGAGGAATATAAAATTCCTTTTGAAATTGAATGTGCATTTATTTATTAACAATAGTAAAGTTATGAGTATGCTTTGATCAGAACCAATATGGCCAATATAATGGACACTGAACATGTATTCAAATTACCCCCACCCCTTCAAAAAAGCTTATAAATGCCAGATTTTCACTCATTTTAACCATTTGTAACTTTTTTCTGCTAAATTTGCCTGCAAATTTTATTGTATAGATATGACATATAGATAACCCCTAACAAGATCATACCATTCATTTTTCCAGCAGTGGTTGTAGATTTTGTAAATAAAGTGATAAACATATGTAATTTTTTTCAAAAATAATAAGCATTGACGCCATGTTCTTTTGCCGTTGTCATGGCAACAATATGACAACAGAAATTTTGTTTTTCCTATTTTTGGATAATTAAATAATTCCATCTTTTAACAAATAAAGTAACCAAAATACCTTATCTTATCACGTTCAGAAAACATACTCGTAGAAAAATGTCTAAAAATCATTGATTTTCATGAGGATTTATGAACCCGTTGCTAAGGAAAAGAATTTCCTTGGATACCAGTCCCTTCATACGTTCGAAAAAAATTTTAATTGTGTTTTAGCATTAGGTAGGACAAAATCTTTCATATACCAAAAGCTTTTGAAAAAATAAAATTTTGACTTTCCATTCAATGCTCGATGCTTGCTGATTTTGACTCATAAGAACTTTTAAAGACAAGAGGCCCATGGGCCTTATAGGTCACCTGAGCATTATGCAACAACTTTCCAGTGATTGAATTTGATTCGTGTTTTAAGCCAGATGCTATGACATTCATAATTTTGAAAGAGGCACCAATGATCATCATAACAATACACTTAGCAGTTGCTTAGTTTGTTTACTTAATACCCATACGCAGGGTAGGGGAACAAAAATGCATTTCAACTAATCAGTAGTGCCCTACCACACATGAACCTCTAACTTTAGGTCTTGATATTTGATTAATACTAAGGAGCAGATTTAAAACCATTCATTCATATAAGTACAGCCCCCGCCCCCCTCTATGGTACCCCTGACCCTGGGGCCTTAAAATTCACAATTCTGGAAGATTACGGCCCTTGTCCTTCATAACTATATAGGTAGTTCATCTCCTTAATACCCTGGAGCAGAGAAGAAAATTTTCAAAATTTAATGTATTTTCACTATATAATCAATAGAGTCCCTTACTAACACCAGAACCCCTGACCCTGGGGCTACAAAATTCACAATTTTGAAAGAGGCATTCTTGCTCATCATAACTATGTACTTAGTTAGTTTATTTAATTCCTAGGAGCAGAGAAGAATATTTTCAAAAAATGCATGTATTTTCACTATATAATCAATAGAGCCCCGCCCTAACACCAGAACCCCTGACCCTGGGGCCATAAAATTCACAATTTTGGTAGAGGCACTCTTGCTCATCATAACTATGCACTTAGTTAGTTTATTTAATACCCAGGAGCAGAGAAGAAAATTTTCAAAGAATTCATGTATTTTCACTATATAGTGTAAAACGAGAAAATTTGGCGCATATGCGTATTTTAGCGCAAGTGCAAGTGGGAATGCATTGGCGCAAATAAATTTTAGCGCTTGCACTTGTCAGTAAAATATATAAATGTGATATTTTGTTGTTTTTTTTTTATTCACATCCGTATTTGCCTTTTTGGTTAGTCAAGCACGGAAACACATTAGTACTCCCGTATATCAGTAAACATTCGTTACCTTTACCGCGGTACGTGTTGCTAATACGTGGACGTTGTACAATGTTAAAATTTATTTTATTTCTATTTTCAATTAAAAGAAATGGAGTATTTACTCATTTAAATCACATTAAAACAATGCATGCATCGACAGAAAATTACTTAGACAAGAGGCCCACGGGCCTTATAGGTCACCTGAGTATTGTGTAACAACTTTCAAACAAATAACTTTGGTTCGTGTTTTAAACCAGAGGCCATGAAATTCACAATTTTGAAAGAGGCACTATTGCTTATCATAATTATAAACTTAGCATGCTTACTCTATTTACTTAATACCCAGAGATTGATCGGAGTATAAACAAAGAGAAAATGCACTTCCACTTTATAACCAGTTTTGTATCTCACCCCAAAAGAACCACTGACCCTGGGGCCACATATGTCAAAATTTTGCAAATTTTATCATAAAATGGTTGATTAATGCCAAATAGCAGATTTCAAAGCATAAATTTAATTTCAGACTATGTAACACCCCCGGGGGGGGGGGCATAAAAAATAACCATTTTGCTAGATGCACCTTTCTTCATCAGAAATACATATACTTGGATCACTGGCATATAACCCAAAGGAGCAAAGGAAAAGATATTCAAAGAATTAATGTATTTTCACTATATAATCAAAAAAGCCCCGCCCTAACACCATAATACTGATCCTGGGGCCATAAAATTCTGAATTTCGGAAGAGACACTCTACCTCATCATAACTATGTGCTTAGTTCGTTTATTTAATACCCAGAAGCAGAGAAGAAGATTTTCATAGAATACATGCATTTTCACTATATAATCAATAGGGCCCCACCCTAAAACCAGAACCCCTGACCCTGGGGCCATAAAATTCACAATTTTGGTAGAGGCACTCTTGCTTATCATAACTATGTACTTAGTTGGTTTATTTAATACCCAGAAGCAGAGAAGAAGATTTTCAAAGAAATACATGCATTTTCACTATATAATCAATAAAGGGCCCCGCCCTAACACCAGTACCTCTAACCCTGGGGCCATAAAATTCACAATTTTGATAGAAGCACTCTTGCTTATCATAACTATATACTTAGTTGGTTTATTTAATACCCAGGAGCAGAGAACAAGATTTTCAAAGAAAACATGCATTTTCACTATATAATCAATAGAGGGCCCCACCCTAAAACCAGAACCCCTGACCCTGGGGCCATAAAATTCACACTTTTGGTAGAGGCCCTCTTGCTCATCATAACTATGTACTTAGTTGGTTTATTTAATACCCAGGAACAGAGAAGAAGATTTTCATAGAAATAATGCATTTTCGCTATATAATCAATATAGGGCCCCGCCCTAACACCAGAACCCCTGATCCTGGGGCCATAAAATTCACAATTTTGGTAGAAGCCCTCTTGCTCATCATAACTATGTACTTAGTTGGTTTATTTAATACCCAGGAACAGAGAAGAAGATTTTCAAAGAAATAATGCATTTTCACTATATAATCAATATAGGGCCCCGCCCTAACACCAGAACCCCTGACCCTGGGGCCATAAAATTCACAATTTTGGTAGAGGCACTCTTGCTCATCATAACTATGTACTTAGCTGGTTTATTTAATACTCAGGAGCAGAGAAGAAGATTTTCAAAGAAATAAGGCATTTTCACTATATACTTATTTAGCCCCGCCCTAGCACTAGAACCCCTGACCCTGGGGCCATGAATTTCACAATTTTGGTAGAGGACTCAATGCTGATTACAATCATGCAAACAGTTTGACTGCTTGATGTCCAGGAGTAAAGAAGAAGATTTTTAAAGATTTCATTAATTTTAGTGGTTTTTGCCCCACCCCTCAGGCCCCAGGGGGGCAGGGACCATGAAATTCACAATTTTTGTTCCCCTTTACCCATAGATGCTTTGTGCCAAATTTGGTTGAAATTGAATGAGTGGTTGCAGAGAAGAAGCTGGAAATGTTTAAATGTTAACGGACGACGTACGACGACGGACGACAACGGATAGCAATAGGTCACCTGAGTTTACTCAGGTGACCTAATAAAACGGTAATCCTAATCAGGTATTGTCTGCAAGCTCAATCGCCATGCTTGATTGCACTGTTTACCTCGAGGCGATAGATGATTGACACACCGAGAAGCCAAACTTTGAAGGTGCTAATGATAATAATCGGGTAACAACTACCGGGGTAACAATAGTTTAATTAAATTATAATTTGGCAGAACTTTCTGTCTTCCGAACATGTGCAGTGCTAGTTTGTATATAAAATCCAGTGACCCTTCGACATTACGTAATTGCGTGTTCCGGTTTACATGTACTTATGTAAAAGCTTTGAACACACACAAAAAATGATATTTAGAAATCCTTTAGCGCACAATGAATTTTAGCGCTCAGGGGCTTTTCGCCAAAGGCGCTAAAATTAGTAGTGCGCTAAATATTCTCGTTTTACAGTAATCAATAGAGCCCCGCCCTAACACCTGAACCCCTGAACCTGGGGCCATAAAATTCACAATTCTGGTAGAGGCACTCTTGCTCATCATAACTATGCACTTATTTTATATGATACCCAGTAGCAGATAAGAATATTTTCAAAGAATTAATGTATTTTCACTATATAACCAATAGAGCCCCGCCCTAACACCAGAACCCCTGACCCTGGGGCCATAAAATTCAAAATTTTGGCAGAGGCACTCTTGCTCATCATAACTATGCACTTAGTTGGTTTATTTAATACCCAGGAGCAGAGAAGAAAATTTTCAAAGAAATAATGCATTTTCACTACCTACTTATTTAGCCCCGCCCTAGCAATAGAACCCCTGATCCCAAGGCCATGAATTTCATAATTTTAGTAGAGAAACAGTTTGACTGCTTGATGTCCTGGAGTAAAGAAGAAGATTTTTAAAGAATGCATTAATTTTAGTGGTTTTGGCCCCACCCCTCAGGCCCCAGGGAGGCAGGGATCATGAAATTCACAATTTTTGTTCCCCTTTACCCATAAATGCTTTGTGCCAAATTTGGTTGAAATTGGTTCAGTAGTTGCAGAGAAGAAGCTGAAAATGTTCAAATGTTAACGCACAACGCACGGCGCACTACGACGGACGAAAACAGATAGCAATAGGTCACCTGAGTTTACTCAGGTGACCTAAAAATAGAGGAAGGAATATCAATTATGGTTGAATTACAATTATGAAATAGTCATATTTCGATTATCGCTTCGTGATCGGGAGGCCCGGGTTCGATTCTCGTTCGCAGCGCCGCGTCAAACCTAAGACGTAAACATAGGTAGTGACTGTTCCTTCGCTAAACCCTCGGCATTAGATGCGAAAGTCACGGGTCTTTCGGATATGACCTTAAAAACGTAGGTCCCATGTCGCGGTAGGCGTTGGTACATTTAAGAACCCTCACTGCTCAATGACCCTGAGTGCCGAGTATAGGTCTAAATTTGAAGCCCTTCACCGGCATAAAGTGACGTCTCCATATGAGTGAAAAATTCTCGAGAGGGGCGTTAAACAACATAAAATCAATCAATCAATCATATTTCGATGGACAACTAACATATTTTTAGTCATCTCAAAATACAATCTTGATGCACATCAATAGAATCTTCCAACCTCAAAATATAGCAGCTAGGATAATCTTAAATGAAAAATACGTATCACTTTAGATGCCCTTATTAAACATTATGCCCTTATTGAGGCTGGTTGATGATTTATGAACTTCTTTATTTACAAAGAAACATCCTCCAGTTCAAAATATTTCATGGCATGTCTTCTGCCTATATACATGTTTTTGTTTAATTTCAAAGTTCTGAATACTCTCAGAGACAATTTCAGAACTTTGATTACCAAAATAGAAAAAGTTCCTTACAATATTCATGGGTCATTCACTAAAATTAGTTCTCTATTAGTAGCAGGAAATCCCAATTAAAAGTATTGAGGAAAAACTTTAACTTAAAAAGGTATTGGTTGTACGTGAAAATTTGTTACTTTTGATAAAAAAATCTTGTTTCGTGTATTTTGTTGTATTGTAATGCTTACATGGTATTGTCAGATATTGTGATTTGTTTTTATTGTATAGATACATTGTATAATATATGTAGAAGGCCCCGCTTAAGGATGATAGTTCTTGCACTAATCGGGTAAGACAATTTCAAGTTTTTTTGTGTTAAGCGTCTGCGTGTGCCTTGGTTTTGAAAACGAACATCGGACAAGAAGCCCAGGGGCCCATCGCTCACTTGAGCAACTGGTTAGGAAAAAGCAAAACTTAGTTTGGTATTGAAAAGTTTAAATATATAATAAAAAAGTGGGTTCCGGGGAGGGGGCGGGGTATTTAAACAAAGGTAAATCTACACTTTTTTAGAATGCTTTTGACTTAATGTGACACATAATAGTTTTGTTGTTTATAAGGTGAACATTTTTATTGATATAGCCTTTGTATTCCTTTGTTATTATCCAGTTTATGGCTCCTCTATTTTATGAATTCCAAATCTACATTATCTTTTCTTACGATTTTAAAATGATGATCAATAGAAAAGGAAACTATTAAGATGAAACTTGTGCAGAAGCATGCTTCGGTAACGAGATTCATGTTTGTTCTGAAAAGTTGACGACGAAGACAACGACAACAACAACGCTAACAACGACAGACAACGGACAAATTTTGATCATAAAGGCTCAGGTGAGCTAAAAAAGCAAACAAAATCAGGAGTGCTGAAATAGATTATTCTAGTCGAAATCTTTTACTACTTTCATTCTCTTTTATGATCTATTCAAGATGTTTCTAGAGTTGGGTATATTATTAGCATCCAATGCTTTGATTTTGTTAAAAATGTTTTTCTAAGAGAAAAAAACTGTATTTATGAAATCAAATCCTTTGAATGATGTCATTTTTATGATTATTATATTTGTGTTTTATTTTTTGCTTCGTGTGAAATTTGCGAATAGATAGGTAGGTTTTTGAAAGAAATGTGGACGCTAAACAGAGTAAAACTTGCTTTGTTCTTACCTTCTGTCAATAAATTACTATTATCATTTTTATTATTTGATGAGACCATTTATCATTATTTTTTGTATAATGTTCAAATTTTCTCAAAAACTGTCGTAATGTCTTATGTTCTCCAAATCTTCTCAAATTCATTTTTATGTTCATATTATCTAAATTACGTGCCATTTAAAGCGATATGAGCTGCATTTTTGAAAATTTAATTTTGCTGTTAAAATGTATTATTTTAAGAAATCTGTACGTAACTTAAACCTTTATGATCAATTAGACTAAAATAAAGCAGAAGAAAGACTTCTATATGCAATCCCATCTACAGTTTTATATAAGAAATAATTATTGTAAAGGATGACGGTAATGTAATTTTTATTCAATCGAAGCTTAAAAATAGTTCTTCCATCGCAAATTTGAATAACTGAAGTTTATTAACCTTATCTTTTTTTTTGTCATTGAAATAGTTATTTACAATTTCGCAACAAAAAATTTTGACATCAAAGTTGCAGCTCATTTTGCTTTAAATATAAATGACAATTATTTAAACTAAATTTATCTCATTTTATCTGGCAAAAACCATCCCAATATAGTCATTAGGAAAAATGCATGTTGATCTAGATAAATCTTGTTTATATTACACCGGAAAAAGAAAGGCACAAATAAATTTCAATCATTGCACTTAAAACCTTATAAAATAGATTTGTTGTGAGACAGTTTTTGTTCATTTTATACAATAATTAACCCCATACATATCTCGTTTTACCTGAATCTTTTTCGATTACATGCTCGTCGTTTACATTCAAAGTAAATATTCCACTAGTAGCATTGAATCTGTAGGAAAGTCTGGTTTCAAACATCTGAACTTCATTTAAAAGAGCAACCCTACACGTCAATCCATTACAATCAATGTGTGTTTTACACACAATATCCGTGGCATGAGTGAAAGAATCCAACAACGTTGGGCATCCTGAAAAATGACAAATAATTTAATGTCAAAGTCTGTAATCGCATAACAAGATCTCCGATCTAATAATTCAATTTATCATTCAAAAATCTAAATTAAAAAAAACAATGTTAGAAAAAAATCAATAAAACCCGAATGAATATTAAACGCTTAATCTGACATACATTTGTTCAAAACCTAACTTTTTGAAAACATTAATCAAAATATAACTGATAGACTAAATAAATGATTTTATTACCAACGGAATGATTTTTTTTTTTGACAAATTAACAAGATGAAGAGTGATGACAAAACAATATTTCTATTATTCTAGAAATTTCTTTCCATAGAACCCACAGTTTGTTAGAGAATAAAAAATACAATATTTTAGAAATGTAATATGAGTTTTGGAGAGAGAAGAGAGGAGGAGAGAAAAAATATTTCTAATATTTTTTGTAGAAAAAGATAAGTTTTAGCACATCGATTATATTGTAACTTACTTTTTTCAATGGATTTTAAATGTCTTTCTATGAATTCAACTTTTTGAGACCTTGTCATAATACTGAATAAGCTATCGTTTCGGAATGCTTGTTGGTCTTCTTTCATTTTATGTGCTAAGAGTGAGGTTAAAGTGTCAAGGAATTCAGTTTCTTCGTTTTGGGGTAAAATTCCAAGTAATTCAGGCAAGGTTAGGTTTTCAATGTCACTGAAAACAAAAAGAAATCTACAGGTAGAATAACTTTAAATACTATATAGTAGAGAATATTACATACCCTTTTCCATATCACATCCTGTATCAGCCCGAGACACCAATATCAGCCAGAGGGCCGAAGGCCCGAGGGCTGATACTGGTCGAGGGCTAAAACAGGATGTGATGTGGAAAAGGGTATGTGTTATTATGTTTATTACATACTTAGTAATAAAATACAGTACACATTAAGTTGGGAAGAAGATAAGTAAATAATCATGCACGAACTTCTACATGTAAATGGTTTATTGTCTCATACGGTTTGGGTTTGTTTTTACATGTACTTTTATTTCAAATGATCCGTAATTTGAAAATACATGTAATCTATTAGTTGTCAATTATTAGATTATTATTAAAAAAATTAAAATTAAGAGAATATGTAATCCCCAAACTATGTGTATGATCACAAGTACGGTTTTTTGAGGTTTAATTTTCAAGGATGTGAAATTGATCGGTATCAGCCCCGCAAACCATATCAGCCCTGCAGGGCTGATACAACTATTGTGACGTCAGGCATATCGCATATGCAATAATCCTGTATTAATTACTAAGTATGTAATAATAAGTAATATTGTAGTGGTTAATTAGTTTAAAATTATGATATACCTGAAGTTCAAGTTCATATCATCTCTGGAAAGTAGTTCAAAAAGGTTATTCAGAAGGCGCTCCGTTTCCGGTGGTTTGTTATTTACATTTCCAGACCTTATGACTGTGATGTTATCCCATTTTTTACCATGAATATCTTTAGTTATACTATCTCTGACCCCCTCTCTGGCAACCTTTGAATCTTCAGACGTTGGATGTGCTGATGCATCACCCTCTTGTGCGACATGCCCTTTTTGTTCAAGAGTAAAATCATTGCAGTGTTGTTTCCATTTTGGAATTGGAAACCGTTTTAGTAAGAAGACAGATGGATCTATGTATCTATATTCATTATATTTGTCTTCCAGAATGTTTCGCTCTTGTACTGCTATACTTATAAAAGGCTCACAATCACTTCTCATATTTGGTTGAGCAAGGTATGTCCCAGCTTTAAAAATAGTGCCAACCTTGTCTGACAAACGATTATTTAAGAATTGGACATTAGAAATAAAAATTGTATACATTTGCATGCTGTTTGATTCAGGCATAATAGCAATGGTGTTGTTTGTAACAAGATATGCAATTCCACTCACTGGTATGACAACAATCTATGAAAATAAAAAAAAAATGTCGTGATTTACAGAAGAGAAAGGAATTGCATTTTAAGAATGATTATCGAACACCCCTAGATACACCTGAAGTAAGCCATCGTAACAATTTTTTGAACGGTCAGTTATATCGTCAATGCCTTTGATGGACGCAGAGTCGAAATATGAAATAAAAGATCTGTTTTTGGTTCACGTGATTCTGAACCAAAGCTTAGGCAAACACGCTCATTCTCTTTTTCATGAAATATATGGAGATAAGGAGTAGTATTCAAGCTCACAATGCATAATATGAGCAATGAAACAGGGACCTCCAAAACATCAGAGTGAAGGATATGGAGATAACAAACAGTATTCAATATCAAAGTCCATAAAACAATGCAAAATAGGAGCAGAGCAAACACGGACCTCCGAAACATCAGAGGTGGGATCAGGTACCATGGAGGAGTGAGTATCCCCTGCTGACCGGTCACACCCGCCGTGTTCTACTTGTTATGATCGGGAAATAACGGAAAACCCGTCGTCAATTCAGTGTATAAATGATGGACTAATAATTAGTATGAAAAACGTCAGTCAGCATTTGACTCAATGATAAATTGTATTTGCTGACAGAAGTGAGATCAGGTGCCATGGACATACTTTAATATCAGATGAAGAACAAAAGAACTCTGTCGGCAGGGAATACTCATTTGTAAGCAACTGAATAGTGGGACAGCTCTATTTACAGTAAAAGGAGGAGAAAACATTGATTAATTACTTACGAATATAAACTTACATTATCTGGTTGATCAACAAGAAGATCAATACCCCTTGATCTATTCCTCTCGTCAAAAACACCACATCCACAACCTTCTCTGCAAGATGCGATTTTACGAGGAAACCCACCGTGGAATTTTGTTCCAAAAATCGATTGTGTTTGGAATCTCCCCATTTGAACACTAAATATCAAAGAAACTTATGATAATTCAAAAAGGATGTACTTACATGTACAATATAAATTGTAGTAAAACTGTTATTTGATTTTATGATTAATTATAAATCGTATTACTTACGAGTCTGATAATGATAGAAATCTAACTTTGGCTTCTCTTGTAAAATGGAAAAGCTCGTGAAGTTTGGAAAAGAAGTCCTTCGCTTTCGATTTAAAGTTCAGAAGCTTTGACACTGTGATTTGCATTGTCTGGCCTATCACTTCCGTTATGTTATGATAAACCTTTAACATGACATGATATTAGGCAAATATATTTATGAATTATCACTTCTAACAGAACTCTACGTTTCATCTATAAATAATTTCATCAAACCTTTGTTTTTTCGTTTGAACTCCATCCTTTAAGAAAAAGATGATCGCTCTTCAATAGTTCGATTATTGCATCAAAGTCTTTCTCATTTAAAATCCAGGTAGGGTGTTGCTCTGAAAAAAAAATCAAGGTAACATTTGAGTTAACCCTTTGTGCAAAAAATGAGGTTGCTTATTTGCTTTAATACACGTCGAGAGAAAAATTAGATATGCATGACTTTGTAGTTTTATTGCGTGGACCCTGCGGTCCACGCAGTAAATATATAAGCGAAGTTAAACCGGATGCCCTGGGCAAACGACAGGCTACGCATGCGCGCGAATGCTAGAGCGTTCGGACCTTAGGTAACTTGCCCGTAGAATAATTCGCCCTATTCGGATTAAAATATGCCATTCATTGGAAAATCACGCTTTTAAATCTGCATATCGCTTTTACATATTTATTGGCAGATCCGATTTCCTCTCTTTTACATATACTTTTATACTAAACATTGATTCTATGGTACAAACATTTTAAGAAGTTACAGTATAGATACATGTAACTTAACAACTTGAATAAGAAACGTCACTCAACGAACAGATATACATGTAGCTTTTAAAGCTTTTAAAGTAGAGCAAGTTTTCACCGGCATTAGTTTTGTGCATCATGACTCGCAAAATAATTTAATATTTCAGCAATCTAATTATTGTTTGATAAAGGTCTGTAGCAAGGGCTTTTAATGAGTGTGTGTGTTGGGGGGTGGGGGTGGGGGCTCCGACAAAATAAAAAAAAAACAAATCTGCGTTGTACAGAGGTGTGCTACACGTGAACCATCAGATCTCCATTTTTCCCATGATAAATTTCTTCCGTAAAAATCTAGAACAGGTGTCAAGTCCCAGCCAATATGTGTTACACGTGTCAAAATAACCCGATTTTATAAACATGTTAAAACTGACAAAACTAAAGATCGCTAATCGTAGATAAAATTTCACATTTGCGCTTTGAGACAACGATCAGTTATAAGTGGCAGATAATTTTAGAATAAGTGAACAAACCTTACATGAATATTCCCTACACCTAGAAATTTTTTTAATTGAATTTCAGTTAGAAAAAACAAGAATATGGTCCACGTATTGCAGTCCTTTTTTAAAGGACAGCAACTTGTTTGTATTTAAATGCAAGTCGTCACTTTCAGTGATGAAACACGCTGAACTCTCAACAGAGTTTCTCATTATTTTTTTCCATTAGCATTTTGATGTCCTATTTCAATTCAAAACTAACAGATCAAATCCAATGGATTAAAGTAATGATTGTTTTATATTGTAATATTTTGCCTCGGAAAATTTAATTCCTCAATGACAAAAACAAGAATGAAGACTCAGATTTTAAGGCTAAGTTTGAACCTACAGAGGGAACTCAAATTTTAACCGTGCACAAAATATGACTTTGCTTTAAATATTTACGGGATAACTCCTTATTGCTAGGCATATCTCTCCCTTTTTATGCCATGATCACAGGTCTGTATAGTTTTTTAAAATATTTTTTTTCAAATTGATTACTGTCGTTATCTTCAGTTATTTCATATATTCATGAAATACATGTATGAAGATAACAAACAGTAATTAATCTCAGAAGCCCATTAAAACAATACAAATTTGGGGAAGAGCAAGCGTAGGACCAGGTGCCATGTCGAATTAAAGTTAGGAGGATCACAATTCGCTCAACATTCTGTCGCAGGGGATGATCACTCCTCCATGGCACCTGATCCCACCTCTGATAATTTGGAGGTCCTTGTTTGCTATGCTCCCATTTAGAATTGTTTTATGGACTTTTGAGTTGGAATACTGTTCGTTACATCCATATATTTAGTTCTCAGGAAAATTTTTACAATTTTTTTTTTGTTTTTGTTTAAAGATGTCGAATATCTTTTTTGTATGAAGCGAGGTCCGCGACCCGACATTTTGTTAGGATATTATACATAACTAGATATAGCAGGTGAAGTCACGTTATTACTATTACTCAGCCTTACTTTCCTTTATCCTTTGTTGAGCTGAGATTTTAAAATTCGTATTTTCGGAATCATTATAACCTTGGCTGTAAAGGAAAAATATATCTACATGCATATAATATGTAATATTAAAAAAGACAATAAAAAATTGACATTGTCAAAAAACAAGTGTTATTATTGATTAAAGACAGACATTTTAAAATGTTTATAAAACATATATGCAATATAAAAAAAAACATATTAAGATGCTACACAGTGTAAAAATAAACATACCATTAGTACTGTACATGCTCTCTTCAACATTTGTTTGCACTTGTATTAAATCAGAAACTGACTCTCTTAATCTGGTAAATAAAATTGAAAAATTCTTCAAAACATGCAAAAACTCGTGTCATTATAGAAATTCCGATAACCCTCAAGATATTTCATAAAAGTTTTGCTTTATTTACACAAAAATGAACATTTACTTTAAAAGTACCTTAACACTTCAATTTCAATTTTTTGAAATGAAGCTAAGGGGTCTTCAAAGAAATTCCATGACTTCTCTAACCCAAGAAATAGCTGTTTCATGTTTTCATAAATCAAGGAAAGGGTTGTATTCACAGAGTGTATCACTTCCTACATAAAAAAATAAAAATAAAAAAATAAAAAAAACCCCAAAATAATCAGCGATCAAACGGCCAAAAAATTCAAATCTTAACAAAACGGCGAAATTCTATCATTTTACGTCGGTTATAAAAAAATATATTAAAGAAATCCTGGATTTCACTTATTTTTCCGTTAATGTAATATCATGTAATTGTTGTATATTTCTGGAGAGGCTAGGGATAATAATGTATTTTTTATTCTTTTGATAGATTCACATTCACAAGTTGTATATACTACTTTTATTTTAAGCCTACCTCATGAAATAGTTCTACGTCACTTTTAACGTCCTGTACAAATGACTTCGTTTCCAAGATGACATCAAATGATTTCTTGACGGCTTGATTGACATTAAACTTGATAATAGTTGATAAATCTTTTGTGATTTCGTCATTGATGCGCAAAATTGACTGTTGGCATTGTTGTAAATCCTCTGAAATATCATTTATTGATTTTCTCAGTTTATTTTCAGTAGATGGCCCAAAAATAAGATCATTTAATCCTTTCACTGCCTCTTTTATGGGCCTAATAATTCTTCTTTGCGCTTTATCGTATTCAGTCATGATATCCTGTGCATCTTTAAAGCCGTAATCCTGTAAGTATATGGAAATAATTGTTGTATTCATTTTTTTCTGTTTACAATGTTATTTTAAAATAACATATCTACAGACAGTATCAATTTGTGTTTACTCATAAACAACTTTTTTATGGGTGAGTTTTACCTTTTTTTAGTCCAATTCCAAGCATTTTCTAATCTTGCTCTACACATTTGTTTTTTCATGATTCAAACGTTCACATTCTGTTTAACGATTCTGAACACCACATACTTTAATTTAAAAGTTGAGCCAATTCATAAACTAACTATATAGCAACATATTATCTCTCATCAGTGCTGAGTGACGTTACCTGCAATTTATTGTCAATTTATGTGTATTTTTCAACCATGCAATGAAACAGTTAAGAGTAAATAACGAAATTTAATTTTATAGCAGAAATATGTCATGGATCAAACAGCGTCAAGCAATCTGGATATTTAATCCATATATCATCAACCGCCGTTAAAAATATTTCCTAGCCACCGTTTTCAAACTAAATGAAGAAAATAGTATCCAAAATGGGCATAAATTGTGAATTTTGCAATTATTATACCCCAGAGCCCCGGGGCGTTGGAAAACCTGCTGAAAATAGCCAATTAATTAAAAATCCTCTTCTCTTCTCATGCACATTTTGAGAGTAATCTGAGTGCATGGTTAAGAAAAATGCAAAGTTCCCTACAAAATATTTTGTTTTTTCTTGACCAACGAAGAAGGGATTCTGTCTCAAGTGTCGTGCTAGAATAGTTATACAGTGAAAAAATACCTAATCCTTAATATCTTCTTTTCTTATTATACATATCTTGAAGGAAAAGAGAATGCATGGAAAGGAAGCATAAGACCCACTTTAAAATTGACAAATCTATGACTTGTTAAAGCCTTTCGATGGGGTTAGTCTGAAAAACAATGAAAAAGTCATGAAAAGTTTGAAAAATTTCTTTAACTCAATCCCATTGAGCTAACTCTTTTGCCAAATTGAAAAAAGTGACATTGCATGTATCTGTAAGAAAGCAAATTCTCGTTATTTGCATTCCTAGATGTAAAAATCCGTACAAGTTTAGTTTAGGTAGAAATTACAGAGACTTTGGTATAACTTGGGAATCGCTCTATTATAGAAAACAGTTTACCGGTAATCATCAAATCAAATCATTTTAAAATCTAGCATATGAATAGTCCAGGTTGAGTATGCTTCTGATACATGCACATCATTAGTTACTTTGAAATCGGTGTGTTCCAAAAACATGCACCTGTTCAATCAAAAATGTATGTCCTATCCAACATCTGTTTGTCTGTTTGTCCGCAAAAACTTTAACTTTGCCCATAACTTTTGATTTAGTGGAGCTATGACTTTCATATTTCACATGTGTGTTTCTTGTGACCTTTCTTTGGGTACCACCAAATTCGAACTTTTGACCTTGTCCTTGGAGTTTGACCCACTTTTACTTCCCATATGTGATCTTTGAGACAATGCCTTTCTTTAGAAACCAACAACCTTGATCCTTTGACTTTGACCCCAGAGTTTGTCCTACCTTTAAAAACGTTAACCTTGGTCATAACCTTTGAACAGATGGTGCTAGGGTTTTATATTTCACATTTGTATTTCTTGTGAAAAGGCCTTACTTAAGGTACCAAAATACTTGATCTGCATTTGAGAAAGCTTATCCTCCGCTATGTTGCCATACGGGGGCAAAAGTGTTTCACAAACTCAACGTGTTTATTTACTTATGGACATCGAGCGGTCAAATTGTTAACATGACAGTAAAAAGTAGCTATCCCTCTACAAAATTAAAATTCAAGTCCTTCGGGTTTAGACATTAGTTAAAAGTTGCCGTTTGGTATGGGACCAAAAAGGTCATAGCTCATGATACTGTGGTGACTGCAAATACTGTAGAGACTCTTTAGTTTCTTGTTCAAAAATAAATCTATGTACATATTTAATTGTATTGAAAGACGTTTAAACTTACATTGAGAACATTTAAATCATAGTGATATGACTTTTTATCGCATATCTTTGTTCTATGGTTATCGAATCTTTTTTTTGCAAAGCCTGCATTCGCCTTTGAATGGGTCTGTTTGTCTGCCTTGAGCGTTACAATGCTTTCAACTTCAGCTGCAAAAAATGGGAAAAAAATTCAAAATATTTTTTTTCATCTGAAGATAGCCGAGGAGTCAATAATTAATTTCAGTAATTTTTTCTTATATTTGTTTGCACAGTTAAAGGAAAATAGATATCAAACGCCATGCAATACCTTTTTTTAATTCTATTTACCAATTATATACTATTAAAGTAGTATGTTTATAACAGCTTGCGTTAGACTGTAGTTGTAAATGTCAAAAAAAGAGAATACTGCAAAATCACATATCTTCTTGGGGTCAAATTTTGAGGAAAGTATTGATTTATGGGAATTTTATTTCAAAGTAAGAGAATGTTTAGTAGTAATGCATATGAAGATTTACATTTAGTCGTGGTCATGGATTAGTGGGTCTCTCCACGCCTCAAAAACATTGAATGTTAAACCCCCACGAAAAAAAATGATTTCACAGTAAAAGAATAGAGACGAACAGTTGTCTGCTAGCTAAATAAGCAAGCCATGTTTAAGTCCCTGTTGATTACCTTTTCAGATAAATCCTTTCAACTGGAACTTTACTTGCTTGACTCACGTATAAACTTATGTACTTGTACTCACTCATATGGAATTTAGCACTTTGATCAGAATCCATTCCCGATGATGATCCAATATTTCCTGATCCTTGATTTTTACCCCAGTTGTATTGAGAAAGTTTGACATCAAATTCATTTTCTTGCAACAGGTTTTCAGCAGATCTCTTCCGAATGCGACTGATTACAGGGTAAGTGTATTTTCTCCTTGAAATTTAAGCACTTGATTTCTTTTATCTTATCAAATAAATGGATTTAAGTGGCAAATGCATAAAAAAAATTATATACTAGCAAGATGCGAGGTCTTTTGACCCCAACTTCCTTCAACCCTGCTTTTCTTGATTTTTTTGTCCCCCGCTTTCGCGAAAGCGAGGGGACATTAAATCTCATTCGTCTGTCCGTCTATCCGTCTAGCTGTCCGTCCGTCTGCCCGTCAGTCTGTCTAGCTGTCCGTCCGTCACAAAAACTTTAACCTTGCCCATAACTTTTGATTCAGTGGAGCTATGACTTTCATATTTCATATGTGTATTCCTTGTGACAAGACCTTTCTTTGGGTACATCAACTTTGACCTTTTGACCTTGACCTTGCAGTTTGACCCACTTTTACACAAAATTCCAAACTCTTACTTTGGCCATAACTTTTGAATGGTAGGTACTGGGACTTTCATATTTCACATATGTATTTTTTGTAGCAAGACCTTTTATTGGATACCAACAACTTTGACCTTTTGACCTTGATCTTGCATATAATTCTTGCGAGAAGACCTTTCATTGGATACCAAGAACTTTGTCTCTTGACCTTGGAGTTTGACCTACTTTTCAAAAATTTGACCTTGTCCACAACTTTTGAAAAGTAGATACCAGAACTTTCATATTTCACATACTGTAGACGTACTTTTTTTCACGGGGTCATACTTCCGCGGAATCTCAATTTCTGTTTAATCTGCGAGTAGAAAATTACGCGGATTTCCTAGACTGTCGCTATATGCCTTACATTTATATTAAGTACGCTTGGACAAATTTCCGCGGAAAATTTGTGACCGCGTACATAGCGTAAATTAATACCACGCGGAAAAATGTACTTCTACAGTATGTATTCTTTGTGACAAGACCTTTCATTTGATACCAACAATCTTGACCTTTTGACCTTGACCTTGAAGATTTTTTGTACTTATGAGAAAACTTTAACCTTGACCATAACTTTTGAATGGTAAGGGCTAGGTCTTTCATACTTCACATATGTAATTCTTTTGAGAAGACTTTTCATTAGATACCAAGAACGTTAACCCTTTGGCCTTGACCTTGGAGTTCAGTGATAATTTTTAAATAGATGACTTATGATAGGGCGTTCATATTACACAATATCATACAAAATGACATCTCACCCAAAAAGACACCGAAAGCGGGGGACCACAATTCTTTGAATTTGCTTGTTCACTTTATTTTCCTATGTTTATCTTTAATTGTGTTTCCACTCTAATCAAAAGGGCCATGACTTCATTCTTTTTCCACAAGTTTTTAAATTTCTGTAGATATGAGTTGAATATTTGAAAGTGCTAAATAAATAAGGAATATTGCTTAAAGAGAGGTCATCTTTAATTTTTTAATCACCTATTTCTTAACTTTAAAAAAAAATATCGAAAAGGGTCCCAACGTTCACCTGAGTAAGATATAACAATTCAAAGCATAGAGGCTGAAATAAACTGAAAAAGGAAGCTTTGTTGTCCAAAAGCAAGAGAATAGAATGATCAAGATCAACGAAATAATTTGTAAAGGATTTCTAACAACTCATCAATCAATTTCTGATTAAATTCTTGCATAAGTTTCTCATTCTATTGACCTTTCAAATATATTATTTACAGCAATGAATCATTGAAAGTGAATGGCAAAGGGAAATAACTTCTCTGTATTTGTAGAATATAAACAAATAGAGTCTTGCCCAGGACCAAACACTTGCCAAAATTGGTTATATGTGAAAACAACTAGTACAGATACCCTTTCTAATTTGAGTTTTAACGCTGTTCGCCTCTTATGTATCCAGAAGCAGAGGAGAATTTCACAAGAACAATTTATTTTCACAACAAATTAAAAGAAGCCCTTACGTAACAAAAGAACCCATGACGCATGATCATGAAATACACAAATTTGGAAGACAGGATTATTCAACAAAACTTATGCTTTCCTTTAACTATATCATGAATTGAATCCCATCCTTTCACCAGAATATTTGACCAAGAGGCCATGAAATTAAAAATTCTGGAATGAATTACGAAGATAACGAACAGTTATCTAAAAATTCCGCTGAAACAATACAAAATTGGAGCAGAGCAAACAGGTAGATGGGATAAGGTGTCACGGAGGAAAAAAGCATCCCCTGCCCACCGATCACCAACGCCGTTTGCTAATTATCATGATTTGGCAGACAAAAAATCCGTAGAAAGTTCACTGATTAAATAATCCTAATAAAAGATTTGTGTTTCATTTTATTACTTATCTTTACCTTGGGCTAAAGGTAAGCCAACATTTTACGTCTAATTATGGGTAGACGTATGTTTTGACGTAAACGTAAAAAGCGACTTTACTGATTACCCTGGGTATATACATCACGCACTTTTGAATCTTACTTTAATACAACGACATTACCCATGGATGTGCATGAAACATATGGAGATAATGAACAGCACTCAAGATCAAAAGTCCATAAACAATACAAAATAGGAGCAGAGCATCACTGACCCCTAAAACTACAGGTACTTGTGAACAGGACCCCCCATCCCCCACCCCCGATATTCAAACCCGGGGTTTATTTGACATTTTTCACAAATTATATTTATTACACTAATTCTTATTCATCATGTGTAAAATAGTAAAAATCGTCTAAACCTCAAAATAATCGCCAAACTAATTAAACCCCAATACACATTAAAAGAGGGTATGCCACTCCAGTTTGTTTACGTAATACCCCCACTGGTCTTTCTGGGTTTAAAAAACATGTATTTATTTATTTCAACCTAAAATGTCGATTCACATCGTCTCTACTTATATTTCTGTCTTAGTCCATGCTATCGGATTGACTCTGCATCTCGTTAGAATCCCACAATATCTCCTTTAACAGCATTCCAGTCAGAACGTTAAAATTTCCTTAGTTAATTGCAACGGTAGTGCATGGCGAATCTATTACCTATTATGAAAACACCCGAGAGAGATTATTACGTCAAGCCAAAACTCTATCAGGTTTTATCGTAATAAGTTAAATATTCTAAATGCACTTCCGTTGCGATTACCTGCGGAAATTTCAACGTTCTGACTGGTATGTTGTTTTATGAGATACTGTGGGATTTGGGGGTCCTGTCCACAAGTACCTGTGCCCAACACATCGGAGGCGGGACCTTTGAGGTATTATAGGGACCGTCTCAAAGTACATGTACATGTAGGATTATGTAGTAGAGTGTCAATTTTTCGCACTTTAAGGCAAATTATACAAATACTACAATAGACATTTTGCTCAAACTATAATATATGATGAGTAAAACTATTTTGTAGATTATATGTAAGAATCACAAAATTCTACCGTCATCTTTGCAGAAGGTCCATCTCAAAATGCCAAAAATCAACGATTGTTCCTGTTTTTATAGATATTAACCATAAAATATGACGAATACAAAGGATTTATACAAAAATAAAAAATATTATGGAGAGATTCTCAAATTTATATGTTTTAAATTTTTCAACGTTTAATTTCTTAATTTTGATTTTTTTTCTTTCTAAGTTAGATGAAAAATTTGCTTATAAACAGTAAATATTCTTCATTTCACTAAGATGCGCGAAATAGCGCGCAATGGTAACACTAGTCGGCCCCCTTCAAATACGCAGTTGCGTTCTGCGTCCTACTTTTCAACTTTATACGAGAAATGCCATTTATCTGGAGAACATTCTTATAATGAAAAAATCCCCCCCAAACCGTCAAAAATTTACATCTCAGTAAATATTAGTGCAGCCAACAAACATCTATATATATTCATCAAAATACAGTATGCAGGGTTACATTTTCGCCCTTTTGACACTTTCAAACAGATTCGTACCATTTTAATTTGCCCAGTTACAGTTTGTACTGTATTCTTTGAATTCTCCCCCTTTGAAATTCGCCTGATTTAAGTAAGGGCGAAATTATACGGGGGCAAAATTCTCCCTGTATACAGTAACATCTTTTTTTCAATAATTTTAAATGACGAATGGTTGATCTTATCTCTTAGACACAATAACTTTGCAAATATACATGATATACTCTCAGTTTATCGTGCCAATACTTCGATGTTATATTTTATATCATTTTTTAAGTTTCAGAAATTGACCTTTTACGGTATATAAAAAAACATGTACCAAAAATGAGGCCTTATAAATTAAAACTGAGAATCCTTGTCCCAACAGGCGTTGGCACGAAAAAGATTCCTCACTGCTCAAGAGGCCTGAGTGTCTATTAAACCATCAGAATCTGCTGATTTCTAAACAACTTAAAAATTACTTCTTGAGAGACTTTGATTCTTTATTTAAATTGTTTGTATTTTATATGTAATTTTTCTTACATTTTTACCAAACAACGCCATTAAATACATTTATGTAAACTTTAAGATAGGTGTTAAATCAAATAAGAAAAGTAATGACCGATTGTTACATGTACATTGCTAGATGGGACTTATAATAGCTTTAAAGAAGGGGTTACAACCCCCTTACCCGCTCTGATCGAAACTCGCTACTTGATTCTAACACAATGTGTTACAATACTTTTTTGTATAGTTCTGTATATACTAGTATTTCTAATAGCCTCCTAATACATATCGCCAATAATAATAATAAAAAAAAAAATATGTAGACTGACAACTTTTTTTTATAATGCAAACATTTGGTTTTATTCTAGTGATAAAGAAAACCCCCTCAAATCAAGACTAGTAACTAGAAAGTGTAAAAACGATACTACTTGTGTCAATGTTTGGTATATCTTTTTATTAATAATTTTTTATGCAACAAACTTCACTTTATCAAGGTTTTCAAAAAACGACAGACGACATTGGTAAAGATTTTAAGCTAATCAGTCTTTGTGTCTCTGGTATAAGAGCAGAGATAGTTCAATTTAGTGCTTTTTCGCTAGTTAAATCAAAGGTTAAACGTTGAACTTCTGAAAAAAACTAAATAAATGTTTTAAGAATTTATTTCGATTTTTGCAAATTATTTACCAAGGGTAAAAACAGAGATTTACAGTTATGTTTTTTTCTCAGAGTTTTTCTTCTGACACCAATAAAGAAAATGACATTATTTTTTTGAAATAAAAATGACAACTGTAGAAAATTGCTGTGTAAAATTTGATAAACAAATCTAAGAATGCGTGTATCTTTGCTCTTATAGCCTTTAGTACATCGTTTCCTTTCATGGAGATAAACAGTCGTATTTTTTATGTTAGATATAGCCATAGACTTAAAGCTTTATAGGTCTAGGGTAAAGTTTCAGAAATGAACACCAAATCATAAGGCTGCTTGATTGTACTTCAAATGCATTCGATTAACAAGGATACTCCTTCCAAAACCTAATTCTGTTTTGCATAAAAAATGCCAAGGGGTCATTTATTCTACGGGATCATTTTTCTACAACACACACGGAGAAAAACGATCCCAATGCTATGATTTGTACAAAAAAATTGGTCATTTTTCTACATAGAAAATCCGGTCACACCCGCCGTGTGCTCCTTGTCACGATCTGGAAATAACGGAAAAAATCTTTCGTCAATTCAGTGTATAAATAATGTACTAACAATAGTATGAAAAACGTAAGTCAGCATTTGACTCAATGATAAAAGGACATTGTTTCGACCATAGAACTTACGAAATGATGACTTTAAGGAGGAATGCAACACCAAAATTTTATTTTTGAGATCTCCAAATCATCCCTTTTAAACAATGGTTTCAGCATTTATTATTAGAGATATTAGCTCTGAATTATTTATATGATTTTTTTTTATTTTTGTCTTTTTTTTCAGGTGCTTTACAATTTAACATTTGCAGTAAATAAATTCATGATATGTCTTATAAAACATGTAAAGAAACGCATGCTCTACTTATGAACAATTTCTTTAAACGAGGTAAATTATTGACAAACAAGTTGATGAAATAAATATATAAGCAGTCTCTTTTAAAGTCATCATTTCGTAAGTTCTATGGTCGATACGATGACCTTGTCAGCAAATACAACTTATCATCGAGTCAAATGCTGACTGATGTTTTTCATACTAATTGTTTGTGCATTTTTTATACGCAGAACTGACGAGATTTTTTTCGTTGTTTCCCGATCATGACAGGGAGCATAAGGCGGATGAGAACGGCATGCCCACTCCTCCATTGCACCTGATCCCACTTCTGATGTTTCGGAGGTCCGTGTTTGCTCTGCTCCTATTTTGTATTCTTTTAAGGACTTTTGATCTTGAATACTGTTCATTATCTCCATTTATTTTATTATAATATCATAAATAACTATGGCATTTCACACAAAAACATAAATAAAACATATTTTATCTGGAAATTATTGAAAAATTTTATGTGTTTTGATGAAAAATATTAAAATTACAATCCAGAAAATTCAGAGTAGACATTAGAGAGTGCTCGCCGGTAAAGCTAATCCGCGCTCTGTTTTGTTTGCAGAGTTTAACAAATTGAAGACACTCGGTGAAACGTAAACTGATTTTGCAAACAAGACACAGGATCTGCTTTTCTTAATGTTTAAGTTTCATCGGGTGTGTTCGATTTGATAAAGTCACCACACATCATTGCGCACGGACTAACAATACTGGTGAGTTTGTTTTGATTTCTCGCACTTGAATTTTCCTGATAATAGTTTTTATATTTTTCATTAATACAGAACAAAATTTGCACGTTCACAAAGTTAAATTTATCCTTATTACTTAAATACGGATAATTTTAACTTTGTGAACGTGCAAGGATGTGGCAATCTAACGTCCCAAAAAAGTTTTAGTTTCAATAACTTCCAGACAAAATAATTTTTTTTTACATTATATTTCCGTGTTAAATATTATAGTACCAAAAAATCATTAGATTATACTGAACATTTGAGAAAATATTAACTTCAAACTAGCTGCAGAGCTGTAGCGTAATGGTTTTATATATTAGTCTTGACCATCCCGCAATGCAAAAACTAGGCAATTTACGGCGCAAGATTTTTTGCGCACTGTTTAGGAGAATTTCTTCACTATTCAACTTAAGTAAATCATCTACCTTTTACCACTCATTCCAGACACATTCTTAAACCAATTTGTATATATTATCCTAATCTCAACCCTTTATATATCGCCTCTACAGGCTATAAACTGGATTGAATTGAATTGTCAGATGGAATGCTGAAAATTCTAAGTCAAGCGGAAGGTCTATAAAATATACAGATTGATTAAAAATTGCATCTAGAATTATGGAGGGAAATGTAGATAATTTACCAAAGTTGGAAAGTAGAAAAATTCTCCCTAATAGTGCGCAAAACATCTAGCGCCGTAAATTGCACATTTTTGGCATTACGGGATCTGTAGCTCTATGGTCAAAGACTACATGTAATATATAAAACCATAACGCTACAGTTCTGCAGCTAACTTCAAACCTGAGTTTAATAAGCTTTTAAATCCAGGAACAGAGAAAAGAATCTTATTTTCAAAGACTAAATGCATTTCATAATGTAATCGATACCGTTCTTACATCAAAACCCCTGACCCAGGAGCCATGTAATTCAAAACTATGAAAGAATCAGCCTTTTTCATTATACTTATGTATTTAGTTATATTGTTTAATACCCATGAGAAGAGAAGAGGATTTTCAGAAATATTACACTTTCATTATACATGTATGATCTATGCGAATGCAGATAGACGCCGAACACTTCTCAATGACAAGAGGCCCATGGGCCACATCGCTCACCTGAGCAATGTGGCTAGGAAAAAGCAGAATTGGTTTATACTTAAAAAGCTTAAATCCAAAACTAGTCCCAAGACCAATCATGGCTTTGCTATTCTTGAAAAGATTTTTAAAGAATTTTCCTATACATTTCTATGTAAAACTTTGGTCGGCCATTTTGGCCCCGCCCTACCCCTGGGGGTCATTATTTGAACAAACTAGAATCTACACTACCTGAGGATGCTTTCATATAAATATGATCAATTATGGCTTTGTTGTTCTTGAGGAGAAGATTTTTAAAGAAATTTCCAATATATTTCTATGTAAAATTTTGGTCGGCCATTTTGGCCCCGCCCTACCCCCGGGGGTCATGATTTGAACAAACTCGAATCTACACTACCTGAGGATGTTTCCCCATAAGTTTCATCTTTCCTGGCACAGTGGTTCTTGAGAAGAGGATTTTTAAAACATGCCACCAAATTTTCTTTAATTCCCAATTATCTCCCCTTGAATGAGGGCGTGGCCCTTCATTTGAACAAACTGGAATTCCCTTTACCCAAGGATACTTTGTGGCAAGTTTGTTTGAAATTGGCCCAGCGGTTCTTGAGAAGAAGTCGAAAATGTGAAAAGTTTACAGACAGACGGACAGACAGACAGACCGACAGACGGACGCCGGACAAAATGTGATCAGAAAAGCTCACTTGAGCCTTCGGCTCAGGTGAGCTAAAACAAGAGGTCCAGGGGCCACATCGCTCACCTGAGCAATTGGCTAGGAAAAAGCACACATCAGATCAGAACTGAAAGTTTAATGAGGGGGGGTGGAGGAGGCTTCTATTTTAACCCCCTAGGGGGTCATGATTTGAACAAAGCTTGAATCCACACTACCTAAGAATGATTCCCTATAAATATCACTAAGCATGGCTTTAAAGTACTAGAAAAGAAGATTTTAAAAGGTTTCCCTGGAAATTCCTATGTAAAACTTTTATCGGCCATTTGGCCCCACCCTACCCCTGGGGGTCATGATTTGAACAAATTTGAATCTACACTACCTGGGGATGATTCCATAAGAGTTTCATCTTTCCTGTCTCAATGGTTCTTGAGAAGAAGATTTTTCCTATATATTCCTAATTTCCTATGTTAAATTTTGATCGGCCATTTTGGCCCCATCCTACCCTTGGGGGTCATGATTTGAACAAACTTGAATCTACACTACCTAAGGATGATTCCACATGAGTTTCATCTTTCCTGGTCCAGTGGTTCTTGAGAAGAAGATTTTTAAAGATTTTTCCTATATATTCCTATGTAAAACTTTGATCGGCCATTTTTGCCCGACCCTACCCCCAGGGGTCATGATTTGAACAAACTTGAATCTACACTACCTGAAGATGATTTCAAATGATCTTCATCTTTCCTGGCTCAGTGGTTCTTGAGAAGAAGATTTTTAAAGATTTTTCCTATATATTCCTATGTAAAACTATGATCGGCCATTTTTGCCCCACCCTACCCCTGGGGGTCATGATTTGAACAAACTTGAATCTACACTACCTGAGGATGATTCCACATGAGTTTCATCTTTTCTGGCCCAGAGGTTCTTGAGAAGAAGATTTTTAAAGATTTTTCCTATATATTCCTATGTAAAACTTTGATCGGCCATTTTGGCCCCACCCTACCCCTGGGGGTCATGATTTGAACAAACTTGAATCTACACTACCTGAGGATGATTTCAAATGATCTTCATCTTTCCTGGCTCAGTGGTTCTTGAGAAGAAGATTTTTCCTATATATTCCTATGTAAAACTTTGATCGGCCATTTTGGCCCCACCCTACCCCTGGGGGTCATGATTTGAACAAACTTGAATCTACACTACCTGAGGATGATTCCACATAAGTTTCATCTTTTCTGGCTCAGTGAAGATTTTTTAAAAATGCCATTATTTTTTCTCTAATTCATAATCATCTCCCCTTGGAAAAGGGCGTGGCCCTTCATTTGAACAAACTTGAATCCCCTTTACCCAAGGATACTTTGTAGCAAGTTTGATTGAAATTGGCCCAGTAGTTCTTGAGAAAAAGATGAAAATGTGAAAAGTTTACGACAACGACAACGACGCCAACGACGACGACGACAACGACAGACAACGGACAAATTTTGATCAGAAAAGCTCACTTGAGCCTTTGGCTCAGGTGAGCTAAAAAGCCACCAAAGTTTTCATTTCACTTTACCATAGCAAAGAGCTCATGGTGGGTGTTGGCACCTTATTTATTTATTTATTTCTTTATTTATTTATTTATTTATTTTTTTTTTTTTGAGGTTCTTGTTTGCTACCTTGCTCATAATTTGTATTGTTTCAAAGGAATTTTGAGCATGAGCACTGTTCAATATCTTATTATATTTCATTCAATAAATCAAATAATAGTTTCACATAGACCTTCAAAGTAGTGCATTTAATTTTGGATATAAATCAACTTAATATCTTACTCCAGTATCATATCCTCCTGATCTTTTGTGAGTGTTTTTCTTTGTGGGTGCCTTGAGTAAACGTCAAATGAAGTGTGTCTCACAACATCCTCAGGGTCATACAATGAAGCTCGAAGCAAACTAGAGGCACTCTATAAAAAGTTATAACGTTTTTCTTTCCTTTCATATTTTTAAAGTAGTATACTATATTGCTGTTTTTTTAATACAATATCTTAAAATTAATAATTAATTTATTATGTTCTCTCAATCTATGCAAAGAAACTATGATTAAAGTAATACAATCTTTACAAATGTTAAAATCATTTATAAATAAAACATGGTTAAATTCTAAAATCATACTTCCTGGCAAGTATAGTGTCTTAGAGCGTGCGATGCCGCTCTTCTCAGGGAAGGCATTCCCTCGTCATGTTTCATATAGGACTGTAAATAGGGCAGTGAATCAGGGTGTGCTGCGTTACCAAGGGCATGAATTAAGGTTCGCTTTATCCTTGCATGATTGTCCTCCCTCTCATATGATCTGTCCAATGAGCGCTTTTCTCGAGGCCGATAAATCTCTTGAAATTCGCCTGTAAAATTATCAGATTTAAGACTCAATGCTGTTTACTAAAACATGCACTTTTTTATAATCAGCACACTACCTGTTTACATGGGATGCTTTCCATGCCAATTGACTTACTCTCATTGTGGTATCGCAGCCAATCTTCAAGTTTCGATGTTATTCTTTTTGCTTCATTCAATCGGCCCTCGTCGCGCAATGCTTTGGCCAGGGCTCCAATAGTTAAACAGGCTCCTTTTTGTATTTCATTCATGACAGTCATTTCTGAAATAATAATCTACATGTAGTTAAAAGATAGTTCTACTTTACATTCCTTATATGAGAACAATCTTTTTAAGCTTTAAGTATTAGATTAATAGGGTTTTATAGTGTTTAACGATTTTATATTGTTTAACGTCTCATTTGAGTATATTTAACGCATATACAGACGTAGTTTAATGTGAAGCTAGGAAATGAAACAATTTCAATGGAAAATATCCTTTTTCGCTCTGTATGACGAAAATATTTCTTTTTATATTGTTGACTCAGAAGTACGTGTTTTCTCAGAAGTGTTAATCCTTATAGGTTCTACGGGATTTTTGTTTGATTTTTGTATAGCTGGTATTTAAATTCGATATTTTAGACAATTATCACAATATGGTGATTAATGCAAAAAATTCCAGATACACAACTATTGACTACAAATCAATTAAACTCAATTTATTATTGCAGCCCGGAGGACCGAGCTGCTCTATACATACAAGTTTAAGTGTTGGTATATGGGGATTGGGGTGGGAGTAGTTATTTAGAATGAAAGGTTTTCTAAACATTGAAAAGAATGTTAATCAGAATGTTCTTTCCGTTTATAAATTACGAGATTCATAATATATTTACTTCCATAAAGTGAATCTGTAAAAATATATATGTTTTTCATATTTAATATATAAAAGTTGCTTATCATTTCGAAAAAAAACGACAGGTCCCTTTTTCTAGAACATCGAATTTTACTTGTCGGATAAAAACGTACTCTGCACAGTTAGTGTTTTATAAATATTCTAAAATTGGAAATTATACATTTTTAAATATAGGTGATGTGTGTGTCTAACTTCAATTTATATTTTATGCAGCCAACATTTACTTGAGGAATTGATCAAGTTTAAAATGGTATCGTTTTTATTGATTTTTATCCGACTTCAAGTTTTCAAAATATTCGTCTCCATCAATTAGACGCATGCCTTTTCACACATATCGAAGCGGTTTGATGATCAATACTCATTTTCTTTGTTTACTTTATATATTTCCTGGGCGACAATTGATGGTTACATCAATGTTTTCTTGTTAATACCGGAACAGCATTACCATTTCACGGCACGCGTTTTCACAATCTATTTATACATTATATCAATGAAAGTAAACCGGCGGAATCCAGGGAATCGCTATACCTGCCTACCGGGATGCCCTCCCTACTAACCTGGCGCTATAGCGCCCCATCAGGGAAAATAACTGTGGTGGGAACAGACCTTTTGGTACCAATTTGCAGCAAGTGACTGTCACACACGAACAGGGAGTTCAAGTTCTGACTCGGGGCCTAACTCTAAATTGTCTCCCCTGGTATAAAACAACTACCAGGAGATAATGTTCCCAGGGAAAGACCCCCAAAGCCTGCCCTTGGTACCACAAGAATCAAGCTGGTCCCTCAGGTACCGCTGAGGTAATCCCCGAATCTTCCCCAGTACGGATAGTTTATCCAGAGTTTTGAGTCACACATGGTATATCATTGCATCCGAAAAGCTTATTGGCTTAAAAATAAATACAAATAGGTTACAGCAATAATACGTACCTTTCACGCTTTCCATGTGTTTCCCAAAGCAAATCCCTTCTATTGTGTCGATAAGTTCCTAATCATATATGATAATGAAGAGTTATACTGAGTATAAATAAAATGCAGTTTGAGTTTTTAAGCAGCAGATATATTCCACTTGATACAATTATATGTACTAGTAGCTAGATGAATAATTTCACTTTTATTCCTCAACTTCGTTATCAATTGACTCAACCTACTAGTAACTTTTGAAACTATTTGTTAAATAAATTAAATCTTGCAAGGTTCCTGAAAACTTGATTTAGACATGTAAAAAAGAATGCTTTTCGGGAATATGTTAGCAAATAAGCATATCGATGTCAGAAATGCATCGTTCTGAAAAGAAAAACCAAAGCTGGAAATTACGGAAGCTTATTAGTGCTACTTGAATATTTAATTTTTTTTGTTTCTACACTTTAATCTGTAAAATTTACACTATAATCTGTAAATTTTACACTTAAAGTATAAAATTTACACTTTAATCTACTAAAATTTACACTTGAAACTGTAAAAAATGTACATTTTAATCTGTGTATAATTTGCTTCAGTGTTTTAAGTATACACACAAGGAGAAAAAATATTGAAACTTGTAATATCAGGATTCGGACCCAAAAAGATGGATTTCATTCCGCACGAACATTAAAATAAAAAAAGGTTTACTTATTTGAATATGACGTGTTGGATATGATCAGTTTCAAAATATTTCAGTTATAACATTTCATTTGACTTTTTACTTTTTGGGTAGCAAGTTCTCTGTGTTTATTATTTTAAAAAATCTTTGCACTGTGTTATAAACGTGAATATCTTTTGCATATGCATTTTATTACATTGAATTTTTTTTTTTAATTGAATTTTTAAGTACCAGTCCGTATAAAAATCATGCAAAAGTGATATTTGAGTGATACACTCAGGTTCTCAGAATTCAATGATTTTCCACACATAGATTTCTCTTGACCTATGATCCATGTATGTAAAATAAAAATGTGTTGGATCATGGTTACTATGGAAACCTGATCAAAGTAATTTCCTTAGCAACCAGCCAATTTTTCTATTTGAAGGCACTGAAAATCACTGATCTTTAAAGCCTGAAATAATATATAAAAACTTTAACAATAATTCTCATTGACTGGTATGGTAAAGACACACACTTTATTTGTTTAAAACACACAGGACATTGATATTTTATCCGAAGCTAGTACTATGGTAGACATTAGAATATATGTATGTTTTTGCATTTTTGCTGAATCAGCATTTTCCTTGATTTTGACAATATTCAAGGTCAATTTAAAAAAAATACCAAGCTAATACAGATTTTGCATGACTTTCACAGAAAAGTAGAGAACTTTCACTTTTATAGATTGACTTTGAAAGCGTGAGTTTTTTGAAAAATCCTATTCGTTGCCTAGCAACAAAATTGGATGTTTTGATAACTAAAAAGTGAAAAATGGTAAAGGGTTGGGTCAAAAATCTGATAAATTTTTATCTTTTTGTGGCATATACAATATTAAAAGTAATAGATAATAACTCTCATACAATTTTAAAATGAAAGAATAATTCATAATCATAAATCTCCATGCCAACAGAAAATTTTCCCTAGCAACAATGCAAAAACAGTTATTTTTTTTTTTTTTTGGCCTTTTTGGTATAGATTTTGATAGATAGAATAGATATTTTTTCTTTAAAATGTAATTGGGCATAAATTTCAATTTAATATGGGTCTGATAAAGTTATTTTGGTACTTTATTAACCCATAGGTACAATTCTGAACACTTAACGACCACTTTTGTATCTACAATTTACTTTTACATTCAGGCATTTTTTTCGCTAAATTTTTAGGGCTGAAATGAGATCTTCCACAAAAGACGTTATAAATGAAAAATAAATAGCTTCAGATACAATATTATTATGTAACAAAACATTTGTATGGATGACAAGATTCCATAATCAAATCATACTTGGGTTGCCATGGCAACTTAATGCATAATGATCAGACAGCAATCTATCTGTGACGAAAATATTTGAAATTTTAGCTTCCATTAATAATTACTAGTAATACCTTTGCTAGCATTGCAATAAGCAAACAGTCAGAAAGCTTTAAAATTCATAATTTAAGAAACTTTATTTTTTTTATGGTTACCATGCATACGCTTTGAAGCTAGTGTTGCTTAGCAACTGCGTAATATAACCAAAGTTTGAAATTTTTAAATGTTTCGGGTTAAAAAAAATTATCATCATTGAGATTAATTCATCATTTAAAAATTCTTATTTAAAAAATTCTACAGCTTTACTTTCTAGAAAAATTTCATTGGTGTATAAATGCTTTTCTGTTAACATTTTGTTTGTTATCTGCCTGTCTGTTTGTCTGTAGACTTTTCACATTTGTAACTTCTTAACAACCATTTCACCATAACTTTCCACAAGAGGAGTTCAAAGTTTAACGTATGAATGTATAGTAAATGTTTTTTTAAGTCTTCTTCTTTTCGAGAACAGCAAAACCATGATTAGGCATAGAAGAATCCTCGGGTTATGGAGATTCAGTGTTATTCAATTCATGTCCCCTGTGGGTAGGGCAGGGCCACAACAGGTAGTTAAAGTATACAATTGGAATATAAAGGAAATACATGTATCTTAAAAAAATCTTCTCAAGAACCGCTAAGCCAAAATTAGACATATAGAAAAGTATCATCAGGTAGTGTAAAATCAAGTTTCTTCAAAACATGACTCCTGGGGTTGGGCACAGACACAACAGGGCCCAAAAATTTTACATAGGAATATCTAAGAAACATCTTATTTCTTCTCTGGAACAGCAAAACCATTATTAGTCATTAATACAGAAGTATCCTTACGTAGTGTAGATTCAATGACACCTGAGGATAGTTCAGGGCCACAACAAGGGGTGAAAGTTTACAAAAGAATATATTGGGAAAAAGTATTTTGAAAATTCTTCCCCTCAAGAACAACAAAACTGTGATTTGTAATATTGAAATGGAAGCATCTTCAGGTAGAGTAAATTCAAGTTTGTCCCCCATAGACATTTCAAACTGATCTGCAAATGTGCTTAAGTGAGTAATGTGGGCCTATTGGCTCCTTTTTCTACAAAATAACGCACTTCTCTCTCCTAAAAATGAAGAAATTAATATGAAATCAAAATGCATATTGAAAATGACAGTACACGAATAGATATCTTGAGTATCGCTTTTCATAATAATCACACAAATGATTAGACGAATTAATTTTATATAATTATCAAATTAAAAAATAATCAAACATATATTTCTATGTTTCCTTTACAAAGGCACAGAGAGTAATGTAGTGCATATTGACCTAATGTAGTTCTCTGGGGTAAAATATTGAAAAAAATACAATTGTGAAATATAAAACCCAACCACAACCTGTTCAAAGGTTATGATCAAGGTTAACGTTTTTAAAGGTAGGACAAACTCCAGGGTCAAGGTCAAAGGGTTAAGGTTGTTGGTTTCTAAAGAAAGGCCTAAGATCCAAAGATTACATATATGGGAAGTATGAAAGTGCTGGCCCTTAGCGTTCAAAAGTTATGTTCAAGGTTAAAGTTTGTAAATAGAAGTTCAAACTCCAAGGTCAAGGTAAAACTTGCTTATATTTGATGAAAGGTTTTGTCACAAGGATTACATATGTGAAGAATGAAAGCTTTAGCTCTTACTGTTCAAAAGTTATGCCCAAGGTTAAAGTTTTTAAATTGTAGGTCAAAATCCAAGGCTAAGGTCAAAGGATCAAAGTTGTTGATATCTAATAAAAGGTCTTGTCACAAGGATTACATATGCAAAGTATGAAAGACCTACTCCTTACTGTTTAAAAGTTATGTCCAAAGATTTTGGTAAGTATGGAAATGTCCAAGGTCAAGGTCAAAAGGTTAAAATTGTTGATTTGAAATGAAAGGTGTTGCCACAAAGAATTCATATTTGAAATATGAAATTCTTAGTACATGTATTTACCGTTTAAAAATTAGAGCCAAAGTGAAAGTTTGGATTTTTTGTGTAAAATAGGGTCAAACTCCAAGTTCAAGGGGTCAAGGATCTTGATATCAAATGATGGGTCTTGTCACAAGGATTGAATACTTGAAATATGAAAGCCTTTGTTCTAACCTTCAAAAATTATGTTCAAAGTTGTATTTGAAAAGTAGGTTAAACTCCAATGTCAAGGTCAAAGGGTCAAAGTTCTTGATATCCAATGAATCGCCTTATCACAAGGATAATATACATTTATGTGAAGTATGAAAGCCCTTACTGCTCAAACGTTATGGCCAAGGTTAAAGTTCTTTCTTAAGTATGGAAATCTCCAACGTCAAGGCCAAAAGGTCAAAGTTGTTGGTACTCAATGAACGGTCTTGCCACAAAAAATACATATATAATGTATAAAAGTCCTGGTACCTACTGTTCAAAGGATATGGTCAAAGTAAAAGTTTGGAATTTTTGTGTAAAAGCGGGTGAAACTCCAAGGTCAAATTTGGTAGTACCCCCCCCAAAAAAAGATTTATCACAAGGAATACACATGTGAAATATGAAAGTCATAGCTCCACTAAATCAAACGTTCTGGACAAGGTTAAAGTTTTTGCGGACAAACAGACAGACGGACGGACACGACAAAAACTATATACCCCCCCCCCCGAAACTTCGTTTACGGGGGGGGGGGGCAATAAAATGTATATAAAGTAACAGTTACTCATAAATCATTTGATATTCTTCTATATTAATTATCTTCAGTCTTTTCATTCAATTCTTTGTTATTATAATGCCAAGGCTGAAGAGATCAGTCATTTCTAGAATTATAATAAATACCTAGCTTTTACTACCTCACTTGATCAATCTGGCAAGTTCAGAATTACTAGTATAACCAGGGCTATTTTTTTTAGCTTGCTGGAAAGACCCACGAAGATGCAAGGACAAAATGGTAGCGCACTCGAATATCATAAACTAGGTGCCCATTTGTTCTATTGGTCTCTTATTTTTCACCCCAGATTGAAATAACAGTAAAACACAGAATGCTTATATAGCAGAATTATTGAGCTGTGTCATTGTCAAGTCCACTCAAGAATTCATTATTCTGAATTAAGACCACCACCACCCCCTTACAGTAACTTCTTATTAATAATTTATCAATTTAGCAAATTAAAGTTCCAGTGGTTCTGATATCTACCTCAGACTGTGTTTTTTGATGGCTACAGAGCTAACTCACCTCTCTTTTTAAAAGAATTGTTTGTAAATACTAAAAAATAGTGATATGGTAATGTCTTTTTCCATTTCATGATCAGTCGCCCGCGTGGCGCAGTCGTTAGAGCATCTGCTCTAGAGATGAAAAGTAAGGAGCTGATTTTTACATCGCGAGGTCGAATCCCACTGTGGGACGTGGAGACTGGTCCTTTGGATGAGACTGTATAAACCGAGGTCCCATGTCACAATAGTTGCCGGCACGAAAAAGATCCATCACTGCTCTTGAAAGGGCCGTAAGTGCCGAGTATAGGATACAATTAATATTTGCAGCTCTCCACCGGCAAGTGGTGGCGTCTCCATAAAAATGAAAAATTCTCGAGAGAGACCTTAAACAACATACAATGATTCAATCATTCTTCCATTTCAAAGTACAGCGATTGATTTCCAGATACTTTCAAAACCAATAGACCTTTTTACACAAAAAATGTCATAAATAAGTTTCAACCTTTAGAGAAATCTTAACGAGGTTTCACAAAAAATCGTAGAGGTTCTTGCCTGTAAAATTTAACAAATCTTTATTAGAGCCTTTATCTTTCAGAACTGTACTCTCTGCTTGAGAAAATTCGGACACATAAAGCAGAGAGCTACAGATCCTAGCGTTGTAAAAACCTTCGATGTACGCCGACGATTTTTTGTCGCTTTTTCAGGTAATTTATTTCGTGTAGTTTAAACTTTCTCTGGCTTTAAGAATTGTATCCTATGATTAATTATATATTTAACTCTTATTTTTTATAATTAATTAAAGTTTATTTACCTTTTAACGATCCAAAACAGTCCTGTATGTAGTTTTGTAGTTTCATAGTTTGTCGGTTTAAAGGAGTTCCGTTTTGACGTCCGTAACCAAAACAGCTATTTATGTTAGCGTTGAATGGTAAGTAAATTATCAAGAATTTAAGTTAAATGTATGATTATAATTATAAAATATCTTTTTAAAGCTGAGGGAAGTATGAAATAGAAGAAAAAATACCCGAAGTGAAAAAAATCCTCGGCGTAAATCAAAGGTTTTTACAATGCTTGGATCTGTAGCCCTCTGCTTTTTCTGTCCGAATTTTCTCAAGCAGAGAGCTAAAGTTCTGCAGCTAATACAATAGTACCTAATTAAGCTACATTAATTCAATATCACGTTATTATATCCATGGTAATCATAAAAAAAATATACTTTATGTAGAAAAACGAATGCTAAAGGTATTTGAATAACCAGTTAGTTTTGCCCATTAAGCAAGAACTGGGAGCCAAGTACAGCTGTAGTGTACTTTGCAAACAAAAAGTTAGTTTTTTGGCCTGTGTGCAACGTATTACCATGGCAACCCAAGAATAAGTTACTCTATGGAATCTTTTCATCAACAGAGATATTTTGATATATATACTACTTGTATCTATTTGTTTTTATTTTTCATTCAGAAGGCCTTTTTTTGGGAAATGTCATTTCAACTCCCAAAATAAATGACTGTATGCAAAAAGGTAAAGTGGTTACAGAATTGGTTGCTAGGTATTCAGAATTGTTGCTATGGGTTAATAAAGTAAAATTTACTTATTTCAAACCAATATTAAATTGACAATTTGCCCAATTACAATTTTGAGAATATTTGTCGATTTATTTCTAATACACATATTTTTAAAGGGCAAAAAAATAACTGTTTTTGCATTGTTGCTAGGGAAATTTTTCTGTTGCCATGGAGATTTATGATTTTAAATTATTCTTTCATTTTGAAATTATATGAGAGTTATTTTCTATTACTTGTAAAATTGTATCTGCCACAAAAAGATAAAAATTTATAAGATTTTTGACCCAACCCTTTACCATTTTTCACTTTTTAGTTATCAAAACATCCAATTTTGTTGCTAGGCAACGAATAGGATTTTTCAAAAAACCCACGCTTTCAAAGTCAATCTATAAAAGAGAAAGTTCTCTACTTTTTTGTGAAAGTCATGCAAAATCTGTATTAGCTTGGTATCTTTTTTAATTTGACCTTGAATATTGTCAAAATCAAGGAAAATGCTGATTCAGCAAAAATGCAAAAACATACATATATTCTAATGTCTACCATAGTACTAGCTTTAGATAAAATATCAATGTCTTGTATGTTTTAAACAAATAAAGTGGGTGTCTTTACCATACCAGTAAATGAGAATTATTGTTAAAGTTTTTATATATAATTTCAGGCTTTAAAGATCAGTGATTTTCAGTGCCTTCAAATAGAAAAATTGGCGGGTTGCTAAGGAAATTACTTTGATCAGGTTTCCATAGTAACCATGATCCAACACATTTTTTATTCTACATACATGGATCATAGGTCAAGAGAAATCTATGTGTGGAAAATCATTGAATTCTGAGAACCTGAGTGAATCACCTTTTGCATGATTTTATATGGACTGTTACTTAACATGTCAAACTTTTTCAAAATATACTATGAATCAAAACGTACTATATCTGGATTGTGCAGATGGATACAATGTACGAGACATTGGCGAACTTCCTCTTCAGTTGATTTAGGGTTTTTGAATATCAGTCGATTTATCATCTGTTGACTATTTTCCCTTTCTGAATGAACCAAAATACCAATCATCATATGTTTCTCTTTTTGGCAGAAGTGGTCTTCAGTTGAACAATTCACTGACAGAATACGCTTCATTAAATCTTTGAAGTCTTCACTTTTTAGTCCAGAAATATTGTGTCGAAGGTAATGAAGACATTGGATTCTATTGGGATGGTCTAAAATGTTAGAAAAGTAATAAAAACCAGATTTGATGAACAATATATGGACGAAATAAACAGGTCTTCTCAGAAACATGCCTACACATTTTTAGCTCTACTGGTCAGAGACCAGAAGAGCTTATGCGATGGTAATGCGTCCGTCGTCCGTCCGTCTGTCTGTCTGTCTGTCCGTCTGTCTGTCTGTAAACAATTTTTCAAAATGCTACTCCTCCTACAGTTTTGGTCTGATTTCAATATAACTTGGCACACAAGTAGACTACACTAAGATACATAATTCTGTGTATCGGTTTTTGATTTCGATGAACGGTGTTGCCGTGGTTACTAAAAATAGAAATTTCTGTGAAATTCTTTCAAAATGCTACTCCTCCTACAGTTTTGGTCTGATTTCAATATAACTTGGCACACAAGTAGACTACACTAAGATACATAATTCTGTGTATCGGTTTTTGATTTCGATGAACGGTGTTGCCGTGGTTACTAAAAATAGAAATTTCTGTGAAATTCTTTCAAAATGCTACTCCTCCTACAGTTTTGGTCTGATTTCAATATAACTTGGCACACAAGTAGACTACACTAAGATACATAATTCTGTGTATCGGTTTTTGATTTCGATGAACGGTGTTGCCTTGGTTACTAAAAATAGAAATTTCTGTGAAATTCTTTCAAAATGCTACTCCTCCTACAGTTTTGGTCTGATTTCAATATAACTTGGCACACAAGTAGACTACACTAAGATACATAATTCTGTGTATCGGTTTTTGATTTTCGATGAACGGTGTTGCCGTGGTTACTAAAAATAGAAATTTCTGTGAAATTCTTTCAAAATGCTACTCCTCCTACAGTTTTGGTCTGATTTCAATATAACTTGGCACACAAGTAGACTACACTAAGATACATAATTCTGTGTATCGGTTTTTGATTTCGATGAACGGTGTTGCTGTGGTTACTAAAAATAGAAATTTCTGTGAAATTCTTTCAAAATGCTACTCCTCCTACAGTTCTGGTCTGATTTCAATATAATTTGGCACACAAGTAGACTACACTAAGATACATAATTCTGTGTATCGGTTTTTGATTTCGATGAACGGTGTTGCCGTGGTTACTAAAAATAGAAATTTCTGTGAAATACTCTCAAAATGCTACTCCAAATAACAGTTTTAGTCTGGTTATAATATAATGTGGCATGCAAGTAGACAACACTAAGAACATAAAGAGACTTAATCAAGGATCATTATTCTATTTATTGCTGTTGAAAAGTTTCAATTTCTAACTTCTTAAGTACTTTTCTCTTCCTTTGCTATAAGTACAAACCAGTAGAGCTTCAGTCTCGACAGAGACTTCTGGTTTCCTAGGTAAATGACAAGAAAGATAATAGGAAATTAAGACAAATATATTTCGATCTTACGATCTCAACCTACTAGTTTCGTTATGTGAAAGCACGCATTTCGTCAGCCTTTGTATTTCATTCTCAATAGTTGACAAGGGAATTCGAGTTGCAGGTTTCTAAAAGTAAAAATGTAAAAAATGATAACATAATTTTTGCATTCAAGTAATTTTACGATCGTAGAGTTTTTCTTATATTTTTGATATAGATAAAACAAAACAGATGGTTATAGTTATCTGAATATAGTAAGGCGTACTGGACGAAGAGTTGTTTCGTCTCGGCGAAGTCCTTCAAAAGATCTTCTATCTGGATAGTTTTTAGGAAATTTTCTATATAAATATGAAATAAATTTTAAAAATCTCAGTAAATAATCAGTGCTTGAATTTTAAAAATTTACAAAACTTTATCCTTAAAAAACTCACTGTTTGCTTGTCAATCGAACTTGGCTTTCTGCGAATGCATTGATCGTTGGAAAAGCTGAAAATGAAAGCCATTAAATGAGCAATATAAATGCTTCGGTAACTTATAAATATAATTTAAAAATACGCGCTAAAGCAAAAATATGTATAGATTATATAAATTATAAGTAATATGAACAGATTGATACCTCCTGTTTTTTCTGGTGCTTTCTCACTATGTAATGTTCTTAAAAATAAAAAAAAAATATTCAACATATTTTTTTTCTTTGAATATCATCTCATTATGAACATTTGTTACATACAATGTTGTTATATATATACACTGTATATGTACATGATATGTTTCAAGGGAAAAAAGGTACATTTTTGCTTTATTTCAAAAATCTTTTTTTTTTTGTCTGAAAGAAAATTCCACTGAACATTGAAGTCACTTGCAACTTTTGAGATAAAAATATGAAAATATGCACAAATTTATCAAACCAAAATTAACATTTAGGAGGTCATATGAGTAAAACTATTTTGATGATTTTAATACTTGGAATTTGAAGAAGTCAGAAATCATAAGCTGTAATTTCTCATACCATTATCATATTTAAGAGATCTACACGGCTAGATTTTGTTTGATGCCATACTTTCTCCTCAGTGGAATTTTTACCATCCGATATTGATCTAACTTGATAAGTTTTCAAACAGCTTACTTATAAAAGTCATCTTCATCCTTAACGTTATGCGTTGTTAAGTTGTCAGTTGCATGAACATAGTGAATCAGTCCCTCATTGTTGTAGTGAATAGTCTATGAATAATAATGACAGTAAATATCATATCCACTGTGAACTAATTAAATGCACATTTTTGATTTAGATGTTTTAATATCAAATAAATGTACAAATAGAAGATGGCGAAATTTGCAAGTTTCTAACAGCATTGATATCCATGCTAAATTTCTTTTCTAGGATTTAGATGCTCCAACGTTTTTACGAACGTCACCATCTTGCGATTAGTTTTCACAAAACGTTATCAGAATTAAGTGCAATTCCTATATTGAATTGTCTTCAACATGAAATTTCAATGACCACTGGTATGATTTTAACGATGTCTTTGATATGGATTTGTTAGAAATCAATTGATAACGCCTGAAAAAAATTGTGTTTTTGTTTCACGGGGGGGGGGGGGGGGGGGGGGGGGGGGGACGGGGGAGGGGATCAAATTATTTTCTTGTTTCCATTCATTACCAAAATAAAAAAAAAAACACGTGCTACCAAAAGTTTTGTTTTTCTCTTTTCGTTTTCCCAAAATAAATTATATTTTGTTAAATTTTAGAAAAACTATATAAATATAAAAAAAAAAATCAAATTTATTTGCTTTTGAAAACTAACTCTTCTAGGTAGGCGGCAGAACCATACTATCATTCGTAGATCTTTCACTTGAAATATAATTGAAATTAGATCTGTTTTTTATGACCGAGTAAACAAATTTTCGGGGTTAAAAGATTTAGACCAGTCAGTCTGTCTGTCTGTTTGTCTGATTTTGTCTGGGATTTTGGATTAAAAAACTAGGGACAGCCTCTCCCTATGGGTGTAATGACAATGTCGAGATAGTGTTGGAAATCTTTCCAGTCAACAGTATAACAAGGTAAATGTGTTGGGACTTTTCAACCATACACAGAGATATACACATATGAGTGAAAAATTCTCGAGAGGGACTTTAAACAACATACAATCTATGATAAATGTGACGACTTTAACTTTTCTATCGTCAACTTCCCTTACTTATGCAGCAATATACCTTCAACATCTACATACGGAGTTTATATCTCTCAGTTGATTTGATATGCAAGAGCATGCTCTACATATGTAAAATTTCGAAAACAAAGTAAATCAATGACAAACAAGTTGATGAAACAAGGAAATCAGTATCAGCAGTCTCGATTAAAGTCATCATTTTGTAAGTTCTATGGTCGATATAATGACCTCGTCAGCAAATTCAATTTGAGTCAAATGCTGAATGACGTTTTTCATACCAATTGTTAGTCTATTATTTACACGCTGAATTTACCACGGATTATTTCCGTGATTTCCCGATCTCGACAGGGAGCACACGGCTGGTGTTACCGGTCGACAGTGGATGCTCACTCCTCCACGGCACCTGATCCCACCTCTGATATCTTGGAGGTCCATGTTTGCTCTGCTGCTATTTTGTATTGTTTAATGGATTTTTGAGCTTGAAAACTTAGTTATTTCATAAATTACATGTATACTCTGTGTGACAAGATCTTTTATTTGATTCAAACAATTTTGACAATTTGAACTTGACCTTGGTAGTTTGACCTACTTTTAACAATTAAACAAAATTTAGAAATTATAGGCATAAAAATGTAATTCCAATTTTATATAACTGATTTTTTTAACCGATTTTGCAAGTGATAGGTAGGTTGACGTTGCTACAGTGTGTTTTTGACGTTATGATAATCTGTAGATCTTAAAGATAGGGGTAATAAAAGTATTATTAAAGAAAAAGTAATAAACATACGCCGTTGAAATTTTAAACATAGAAATTTGAGAATATCTCCATTATCTTTATTATGTTTTTATGTGAATCCATAGTGTCCGTCATATTTTGTAGTACTCGATAAAAACAGTAAAATTCGTTATTTTTTTTTTTTTTTTTTGCATTTTGAGATGCCCCTCAGGTAACAAGACGGTAGAATTTTGTGTTTCTTACATATATTGTATAATATAGATTTACTCATCAAATATTATAGTTTGAAGAAAATGTCTATTGTAGTATTTGTATAATTTGCTTTAAAGCTAAAAATTGGCATTTTCCTATATAATCCTATAGTAAATGTACCTGTATTTTGGGACGGTCCCTCAAACATACCTGGACGGTAGATTTCCCTCAAACTTTGCATGTACACTTAAGTTAATGTAAGTTATATATGGTATAAAAATGAAGAGTTTCGCTATTGTAGTTTTCACACAATAAAACCATAGTCGGCCCCCTTAAGGTAGGATTCTTCTCTTTTTTCTGACTAGATGGAATATTCAAAGTACATTTGTTGATATGTCTTATAAATTTAGACGTAAGAGATTTAAAAGTCCATATTTTTCTTTCCTCATCACAATTATACAAGTTTAAATAGAAATGGTAAACTGCGTTTGAAAACTAGCAGGGACTACATTTTTTGCGGAATGGTGGTGTATGAATATATATCTTCTTTTCTGTCTCTCAAAATTATTATAGAACATTGAATTTAGTTATAATTTTTATGCAATCAAAAACTAGACAAAATTTTCAAATGTAAGTTAAATTAATAATAAGAGACTAAAGTTTCAAAATATATAAACAAGAGGCCCACGGGCCTTATAGGTCACCTGAGTATCATGTAACAACTTTCCAGCGATTATATTTGGTTCGTGTTTTAATCCAAAAGCCATGAAATTCACAAATTTTGAAGGAGGCACCATTGCTTATCAAAGGGCAGATTTCAAAGCATTAATTTATTATTAGTCAAAGAACCCCCTGGTACCCCTGACCCAGCGGCCCTGAAATTATCTATTTTGAAAGAGACCCCTTTCTTCATTATAAGGCCAGCATTTTTTTTATGTTTAGGTTTAGTTATGAACATGTGAATAAAAAACTCCCGAAGGAGAAGGAAATAATTTTTTTTTTGGATAAATCAATTATTAACATTTATACATTCTTTTTTTATGCTATTCTAATAGGCTCCTTACCACTGGACACATAATGCTTACAAATAGGAAAGTAGAACATTTAATTGCTTATTTCATCATCTGCCAGTTTGGGCCAGTTATATAAATTTTGTGATGTTGGTCAAAATATATTTTAAAAAAACAATTCTTTAAAAGTCTTTCAATATATCTTCATTTTTTAAATATGTGTAGTGTTAGGTGAATGTGTAGACATTGTTCTAAAATTTACTTGATGCCTAAAATTATAATTCCTATCATAAAACAGACAGGGGGTATTGGGAAGTAGGGTGAACATTTTTTCAATTAAGTGTAAAATAATTTTTCTGGCTGATACAAATGATACTACATGCCTGTATATGTTTGTATATTCTTGCCGCCTTTTAATAGTTGATTTTTTTTTATTTCTTCAGGTTATTGTTTATTTCTTCCTCAAATGGACTTAACTTCTCCCATAGTTTTATTCATTACATCTGATGCGTAAGCAACCCTTTTCTGAAGAATAATGCTTAGACTGTAAGCTATAACAGAGACCTAAACTGTAACAATGTCGCTGGCAATATGCAATAGCTACCACGGGCAGTTTAAAACCTGGGGGAGGAAAATAATTTACAGACAGATACTTTTGAACATGTTGAAACGAATATATAATTATCTCACCAGCATGTCATTGTGCAGCAAAGTCGTCAGCATTTTATTTGTCCTTTGAACGGGTGAAACATTTTGAATGGCACTCGTATCGATGAATTTTACACTAAACCAAGCTATCTTCTCAGATCTAGCTTTATTTACCCGCCGTTTCATCTTAAAAGCGGAAGTGCGAGTTCGTAAATTTGAAATCTCGATCCCGACTCAAATTTGACATCGGAAAGAAAAAATTGTTTTATTTTTTCTGAAAATTCAAAATCTTGAGCTGAGGGTTTGTGAAACTGAAAATAAAATAAATCCTGGCCTTAAATATGTAATTAGATTATTAGTATATTAACCAGGAGCAAAGGATAAGATGTTCAAAGAATTCATGCATTTCACTATATAATCATTAGAGCCCCACCCTAAAACAAGAACCCCTGACCCTGGGGCCATAAAATTCACAATTTTGGAAAAAGCACTCTTGCTCATCATAACTACATGTATGTACTTAGTTAGTTTATTTAATACCCAGGAGCAGAGAAGAAGATTTTCAAAAAAATCATGTATTTTCACTATATAATCAATAGAACCCCGCCCTAACACAAGAACCCCTGACCCTGGGGCCATAAAATTCATAATTTTGGTAGAGGCACTCTTGCTCATCATAACTATGTACTTAGTTGGTTTATTTAATACCCAGGAGCAGAGAAGAAGATTTTCAAAGAAATAATGCATTTTCACTACCTACTTATTTAGCCCCGCCCTAGCACTAGAACCCCTGACCCTGGGGCCATGAATTTCACAATTTTGGTAGAGGACTCATTGCTAATTACAATCATGCAAACAATTTGACAGCTTCATGTCCAGGAATAAAGAAGAAGATTTTTAAAGATTGCATTAATTTTAGTGGTTTTGGCCCCACCCCTCAGGCCCCAGGGGGGCAGGGATCATGAAATTCACAATTTTTGTTCCCCTTCACCCATAGATGCTTTGTGCCAAATTTGGTTGAAATTGGTTCAGTGGTTGCAGAGAAGAAGCTGAAAATGTTCAAATGTTAACGCACGACGGACGACGCACGACGCACGACGACGGACGAAAACAGATAGCAATAGGTCACCTGAGTTTACTCAGGTGACCTAATAAATAAGATTTTTCGCACATACTAGAACTATGTTGGCTTTTAAATGGTTCAAATCTAAGTACAGATTTAAGCCAAAAATCTATAAAAAGTGTTTTTCTCTCTTAGTAAACGATCAAAACGTTTAGTTTTTGTATCATTTTGTACCTGTATGTGAAAACTTTACTATATGTGAAAATTGGAAATAGATAAATATAGGAAGCATATCAAAATAACTTATAAATCCTAAGATTTTAAGAAAAGTAGAGGAAATTCGGATTAGCAAATATCCATTTTATTTGAATGTCAGTTTGGTAATATCAATCTTAAAGGCCATATATGGTAGTATCTTTTTACGCAAAAAGAAAAACATTCAATCTTTTGAAATACAAGTAAGAATCGCATGATTGGAAAAAGTATAATTATTTATTCTTAATGTCCAGGAAAAAGGTAATGACCTTGACCCGACCTTGCCTCTAATATTAAACGGTCAAATTAAACAGGTCTGGATGATTTCTAAATAAGGAAGTCAAGAACGATAACTGTGAATTGCTATTAATACACAGAATAAGCTAGTCCTTCTGACCAATCAGATAACAGCATTTAGACAAACCCATGAGAAAATAAATAAAACACATGGTTTTTAAGTTTATTACTCAAAAGATTTTTTTAGAATAAACTTTTTGTAAACTTTACGCGCATTTGGGAATAATATAATATTTATGACAATTCTACCGTGAACAAACACGACTTAAAACCTCAGAATACGTTTTAAGTGGGATAAAAAAAAATCTGTCTCTAGAAGGTAGCCATCCTTAAAGTTTAACTTAAGTTAAAATTTGATATAAATACGGTAAATTTTCAGTTTTTAGAGCCTGACATAAAAATCTTATCGAAAAGATATCAGTCTTTATCATTTTTGAGTGTTTATTACAAAATAGTCCATGCAGTTTCTGATATGCGAGGTAAGATATTGGGATAAAACGCATTCATGTATAATTACAGGATTCTCTTTTCTCCACGTTATACGCCTTTCCTTATGCCAATTCAAAGTCTGCATAGCTAAGTATTATGAAACCCGTGATAATTTAAAACTATATGTGTATTGTCCATACAATAACCACTTGTGTGAGTTGATCTATACACATGGAATTTAAGCATTATCGATGAAAATCGGACGGCTAAACAAAATTATATTTACCATCATAAAATATATTTTAGTAAATGTTATAATACAACTTGATAAAAACTTGCTGGTGCGATCTATACCTCTGTAAACGATTACATTCTACTGTGCATTTTTTTTTCTTTACCGAAATAAAAATGTCAAGGTTGTTCACGGTAAAAATGTGGGGAATACCTTATTCTTCAAAAGTTTTCATCTTACTTCTACAGATTTTTTGTTAAAAAAATCTTTTTGAGGAAAAAAAACCACAGCACGTGTTATCTTTTTGTTCTTTTAAGATATGCTTAGGGGTGTGTAAAAATGCTGTTGTCTGATTGGACAGAAAAAGAATTACGTGTACTTGATGTACATTTATAGCAACTTTCGGTTATCGTTCCTGACTTTCTTATTTAGAAATCGTCCAGACCTGTTAAATCTCACTTATACCATCACTTAGTGATATTGTCCTCTTGATTCTGTGAAAATTTCATTAATTTTTAAATACAAGAAATGTGAGAAGAATCCAACCTTAAATAATTATATACTAGTGTCTTCTTAGCAAGTGTTTTTTGTTTTGTTTTTTTTTTTTTGTTATAAAGGTAAGACTGTATCCCACTCTTTGATTTCTTATGAGAATACTTTTGTCATAATCATAAAAATAATATGTTTTACGGCGTGACCGTTGGGGCGAGCGCAGTTGTACTATCAAAAACACTTTAAAAATAGATCAGCGACTTCAAACATCAAACCGCACGAGATATCTCGGCTAGCTATGACGTCACATGACGTCACGGAGCTCGTCAGAGCTTACGGAGACAACCGAGCGTCTGGTTGAAACTATAGACCTAGTGCAATTTTGTTCGAAAAACATTGCAGAATCATTTTTTGTTTCTTTGAAAGATTTCTACAAACTGAAAGCCTTTTATGCTTTACGTTATTATTTATTTATTTATTCGCGCAAAGAACATTGGGTAGTAAAGGAATTCTGGGAATGTTTCACAAGAAATTTTGCCTGACGTACGTACAGATTTCATTCCGAATTTCTTCTGTTCTTACACGTTAGTCAATTGAGCTCGCTTCTCTAGCGTCACTGCGCTCGCTATAATACTTGCTTATGCACCAGGATTCATTATCACAATACATTTAGAGGAAATGTCCATACCCTGTCATGTTGTCTATGGATTTCATCACTACTTCTATGCTGCTTATGGAGAACAACTCCTGTTCTCGTCTTCAATCCTCTGTAGTTATGTGAAAGCTTTCCTAATATAAAAAAAAATGAATGGTGCAATTATGATTCTTATACCTTTAAATATTATTCCTATACAAATCTATACGAAAAAAAGTCTAACATTTCTAATCTTTTACTGAGCGGGCATAAAAAGTCAATGTTTGAGCGCTGAGTGAGATGTTGGACCTGTAGATGAGATGTTGGGCCACTTAGTCACACAATGGTCGGAGGTTAATCTCATTTTTAGCCGGGCTTATTGCTCAAAGAGCAATTGCCGGCTTATGTGATCCTGTTCAAGGCAGGATGTTGACCCCATAGTCTCCATTTTAAAGTTACGTGCAAAAATATAGTTCTTACTTTCAACCGCTTTTGAGATAATACAAACGCTAAATAAAGCAACAAAAATAAAACAAAGATTTATCTATATAAAATAAACATTAGTAGTAATGACTTTGAAAACTTAGTTCATTAGCGTAAGGATTTTTGATAATCAGTGTTACCGTAGTTCTCTACACATACACAGTAAAGTAGGAGAGGGAACCAGACTGGCCTGTTTGTTTACATTCAGCTGCGATACCAGATTAATTCTGATTCTGACAAAAAACATTCTGATTCGGACCGTGGTATTAGGATTGAAAAACTCACTGTCAGTGTCTTATCATTTATATTGATAGTTTTAAAATAATTTTTTCATCAGAATATAAACGTGATTCATGTAAGAAATCCATTCTACTCTGTAAATGAGCCCGGCTCTCTGTACTTCTGAGTACTTTGATAATTCCTTGGTGTTCAACATCGACGGACCTGATGTTACATCACGGAAGACATTACAAGATACATGTATGTCCACAAAATAAAAAAGTGAAAGGTATAACAAACATTTATTGACTGTGTGTTCACGGGCAAAATGCTTTTTGTCGACCCTCGAACAAAACTGTTTGCTTAATAGCCTCCGGCAGACAGTTTTGTTCATGGGGCCGACAAAACGCATGTTGCCGTCGAACCTAGTCAATAAATGTTTAATGTTTTCCAAATAATGTAATGCGTACAAAAATGTGTAGTTTTGAATTATTCTTAAATTACGTATTAAATTGATTGAAGTAAGTCTTTACCTCCGTGGTCTATTTCTGTTGATTTGTATTCCCACGTATCCTTATTTTCTACCTTAGAAATAAAAAAAAACTAAATCAGATCAAACACTGGGACTTCCTTATTTCTAGATCATGCAATAACTAAATTCAAAATCTTACAGACCTTATAATTTGCTGATAGTGTTCCAGTAAGAGCCTTTTTCATTGTCATTAATTCGAATTCGTCATCGGGATGGACATGGACGAATTGAATTAACCCTGATTGTTCAATCTCAAAGAGGAAGCTAAAATTAAGTCAAATCATTTTAAATAATTGAATTTACAGAAAAATAATTCATTAAATTTATATTTTTAATATTTAATCTTTTTGCATATGCAGTATTAACACAAAATTTGCAGCAAAAGACTCAAATGCAAACCTTTTTGTTAGATCCCACTTCTTCGGATTATCAAAAACTACAAAACATAGTGAAATTGGCATGATACAGCTGTTTGATATTTTCAACTTTTTGTTCAAGGAAAATGTGTTTTTTTTTAAATTAAAAATTTAAATTACATATCGATAAAAATTTATGTGTGATTAATAATAATTTTTTTTAGATAATTTAACGTACAATAACCGTCTTGTGTTCTCATAGTCACAGCATCGAAATGAAGTTGGTGTAGAGAGGCACCATTGTCAGTTCTGTTGACATTCCTGATTCGAAACTATGAACACAATGTAAAGATTTTTTTTATATATAAGACATCCAAATGCGAGTTTTATCTACTGCGAAAACTAGCCCAACTGACGAAATCTAACAAAAATGTATAAATTCTCTTTCGGGATGGTTTAGCTTGAGGACAGCGCCATAGCAAAAGTATTCGCGATTTTTAAAAATGGCGACGGCTCATTTTCGCGTCTCGAGTAGGAAAAGAGAGATAACTCTATGGAAAATAAGAGTTATCTGTTTATTTTTTTAAGGAGTTATGTTAATGTAGGAAATGACGTAATTTTATATTAAATTATCGTCTGCACTTCCGTAGTGAATGTAAACAAGCAGAATTTAACCATGGGTCGAAAATCTTCTGAGCTGAGTGCTGAAACTAAAAATCTAATCGTAACTTTGAAAAGTGAGAATCACAAAACTTCAGAAATAGTTCGTGTGTTGAATATTAGTGAATCTACCGTGAGATCTGTTTGGAATAAGATTATTCAACGGGGAACTGTTAAAAATTTACACCGAACGGGAAGACCTCGAAAGTTGTCACACAGAGATGAAAACTGGATTATGCGGACGGTCAAAAGCAACAGATACAGGACCCTAAATAATGTTACGTTAGATTTAAATGAAGGAAAATGTCCTACAGAAACTGTAAGTAAATGTACAGTCCAGAGATTTCTTAGAAAAAAGGCTATCAAAGAAATTTGTGAGAAAACGGATGGTTGTTCGTGAAGTTAATCGGAAAAAGCGATTATCTTGGTGTTTGGATAAACGACGACTGACAGTGGAACAATATTGGCAAAATGTCATATTTTCTGACGAAAGTCAAGTTGTAATATTGGAGATAATCACCGGGTTTATGTCTGGAGAAGAGCAAATGAGGCGTACCTACCCCAATGCATGTGCCCTCCCCGTAAATGTCGAGTTGCAGTTATGGTATGGGGATGTATTACTTACGATGGTGTAGGGACTTTGTGTCTTGTCAATGGCAACATAACTGCTCAAAAGTATATAGATATACTCGACGAACATTTGTGGCCAGTTATAGCGAGGCATTTTCCCAATAAAACTTAACCTATTTCAAGATGACAATGCACCCGTGCACAGAGCCAGGATTACGTGTGAATATAAGACAAACAACAGCATTCCTTCCATCACATGGCCGGCACAGTCCCCGGACATTAATATAATTGAAAATATTTGTTTGAAAATAAAACGTTCACTTCAAAACACGACCATAGACATCAAAACCCAGGACGAACTTTTTAATGCAATACTTGACATCTGGCAAAACATCGCCCTTGTGTATGTAAGAAACCTATTCCTATCGATTCCCCGTCGGATCCAGGCAGTAATAAGATCCAAAGGTCAACTCACAAAATCTTGAAAACAGTAAATCAGTTTTTCATACTTTTAAAATAGTTTTATTTTGTTATGCGCGTCCTTGTTTCCGGCCGCCATTTTGAAAAATCGCGAATACTTTTGCTATTGCGCTGATATATGCTTTCAAAAAATAGTACATTGTTATTCAATGATTCATTATCGAGTCGACATATGAATGAATGTAACAAATGATACCTTCGTCGATAAATCCGAATGTCAAGTTATTGATACAGATATCTTATTTTGGTTAACATAGTGAAAATCTATGATACAATGTTTTAGCAGTAAGGTATACAATACAACATGCGATCATGATTACAAGTATTAGAATCCAAACTTACCTTAATTACAACAGTAACGTTGTACATTCCTAGAGTGTTAGTGGTAGAGGAGTAAGTATAATGATGATGGTAGCCCTCTTCAAACCAGTAACAATGTGTCATCGCAAGAAACATGAACAGTACGATGAAGACACCCGACTCCATTATTAACTAGGAGTATAACCTGTGAAAGAGAATAATGGTTAACTCATATTACAAGAAAAAAATACATGTGGAATTCCATATAATGGAGCTTTTTAAATGTAAAACCCCTATTTACGATATATCTATACTTACCTGCATCAACTTTTTGCATTTTCCCCGAGCTGCCTACGATTTTGCCTGAACTTTTGAGACCACCCCTGTGGTATCATACACTATGTGTATACCCATAATGCGCTAGCACTTCCGCTTCAGTTTTGTGAGGACCTAGAGAACTAGGACCCAAATAAATAACTTATAAGGGGTGGGTGATGCAGGTAAGTATAGATATATCGTAAACAGGGGTTTTACATTTAAAAACCTCCAGTTTACCTCAATATCTATACTTACCTGCATCAACTTTTTGCGGAATTTGTGCAGAAATAGGGCGGGACAATGATTAAGTTAATTTACTAACTATAAAAATAGTAAAAATAAAGATTGCACTCACCATTACAGGTGTACTTTATTTCTATTCTTTTCCCTTTGCCCATCTGGATGTGTCAAGGACTGAAGACTTGGCAAACCGAGCTTCACCTTTAGGAACATCCCTCATGTAGAATGAAGTAAAAGTGGTTTCTGTTGCCCAATGAGCCGTCTGTAATTAAATTTCTTCTACTGTTGCTCCATTGAAAAGGGCCCATGAAGTTGCCAGTCGTCTTGTGTCAAGTGCACGTATGCTACCTAAAGGTTCACTACTGTCACTGTGTTCATAAACAAACTTGACCAGAGATACAATACATCTTGATATGGAATTCTTTGATGCTGGTTTTTGTAGATCTGATTTGTAAGTTAAAAACAAACACTTTTCATTACCACGAGAAGACTTTGTTCTTTCCAGATATATTTTTAATGCTCTGCATGGACACAAAAGCAAGTCTCGACTGTCTGTTGCAAAGGTGTTGAACTCTGGTATGAACATAGGTTTCCATGGCTTTCCCAATCTGAGTTTTGGCCAAAAACTGCATATTTGGTAAAAGTCGAATTCCGTTCCTTTCTAAACGCAAATGCGTCTCTCCCGTAGAAAGAGCATGAATTTCACTCACTCTAGAAGCTGTTGACAATGCTACTAGAAACACAGTTTTCCAAGTAAGAAACTTCATATCACAAGAATTCATTGGTTCAAAATGATAATCACACAATTTCCATAGAACTGATGGTAGATCCCAATTTGGAAGTAATGGTCGTACATTTGGTTCAGAATTATAGATTCCTTTAATTAATTTCGATATATCAGTATTGTTACTGACAGAACTGTTATTCCAACCTTTGTGAATAGATGCTATAGCCGATCTATAACCTGTAATAGTGTTTGGCTTACAACTGCGTTCTTCATGCAAGTAGATGAAAAAGTCGGCCAAATCAGCTACAGAGGCCTCAAAAGGATCTTTCTGGTTTGAGGTGCACCATTCTCTGTAGATACGTAGTCTAGCATCATACATTTTTCTTGTTGATTCTCTGCGAGAGTTGGAGATGAAGGACTTAGCTTTTTCAGAAAATTGATGCGCAAGTCTTTGTTGTTTGAAATTTTCCAAACGGCCAAATGTAGACTTTCTGGACTTGGATGAATGAACTGTCCCCTCTTTTGTGTTAACAAGTTTGTTATTATTGGTAGTTCCCTTGGAAAGTCTATTAACAGATTGAGTAGGTCTGGAAACCACGACTGTCTTGGTGAGAACGGAGCTATGAGAAGAAGCACACACGTTTCCTGTTCTACTTTTTTCAGCACTTTTGGAATTAGTATTGGTGGTGGGAATGCACATGCAAACATTCCTATCCAGTCTACAGCTAGAGCATCGCATCCCCATGCTAGAGGATCCGGGAAGGGAGAACAAAAAACTGTTAGTTTCCGATTTTCCCTTGTCGCAAACAGATCTATGTTTGGAGTGGAGAAAATGTGAAAAATCTGCTGAACTACTCCCTGATTGAGACTCCATTCTGTCATTTTCGGAATTTGTCGTCCTCTGGACAACTGGTCTGCTATCACATTCCTTTTCCCGGGAATGTGGGCTGCATGAAGTTGAACACCCCAAAGGCGACATCAATGCAGAAGCCTCCATGTCAACATGCACAGGGCTGGAGATTTTGTTCCTCCCTGGCGATTGATGTAGGACACTACTGTTGAGTTGTCTGTCCTCAATAGGATCTGTTTGTGTTTGACATTGTTTTTGAAGTGATGAAGGGCTTTTTCCACTGCACTGAGTTCCAACAGATTTATGTGTGATAGTTGTTGATAGTTGTTCCTCCACTGACCATCTGCCTGACACATTGCGATCTTCTAGGTGGGCTCCCCATCCGTAAGATGAGGCATCTATCCACAATGTTAGATCTGCCTTGAAACTCAGGATAGATGTCCCCGCAAGGACGTTTTCTTGCTTTGTCCACCAAAGTAGATGTGGAATGAGGAATTCGCTGACCTGAATCATGTGTTCCAGGTTGTCCAAATGTGGACGCCACTGGGATAATAGGCAGAATTGAATTGGGCACATTTGTAGTCTGGCAAAAGGTACCAAGTCTATGCAGGCTGCCATTAGCCCAAGGACTCTGAGAAAAGTATGTGCTGGGATAAAGGAAGCTGTAACCATGGTTGAAATTACTCCACAAAGACTGTGGAAACGGTCCAAACTTGGGTAAACCACACCACGTTGGAGGTGAAATAGAGCTCCCAGATAAGTAATCTGTTGAGTTGGTTGTAGTATTGATTTCGATTGATTTATCACCAAACCTAGATCCATCAGCAGCAACAGAGTTCTCTGAAGTTGGTGCATTAATGTCATTTGATCTGCATTTTTCAGCAGCCAATCGTCCAAGTACATGTAAATGAAAATCTGCTGACTTCTGAGATGCGCTCCTACAGCTGCCATTAGTTTTGTGAATACTCTTGGAGCTGTTGCAAGACCGAACGGCATTGACCTGAATTGATAATGGTTGTTGTCTATGCAAAATCTGAGGTATTTTTTGTCCTCTGGATAAATCGGAACATGTAGATATGCATCCTTTGGGTCTATTGATGCAACCCAATCTCCTACATTCAAAGCTTGTATGATTGACTTCAGAGATTCCATCTTGAAATGCTGATTGTGGAGAAAAACATTTAAGGGTTTCAAATTGAGAATTGGACGGTACCCTCCGTCTCGTTTGGGAACTACAAAAAAGGTGCTGTAAAACCCGTGACCTTCCTGGGCCTTTGGAACAGTCTCTATGGCATGCTTTTCTAATAAACTTTCAATCTCTTCTAAAATACATTGTTTTTGAGCAACATTTTGTACATTTGTGATTCTTACTCCTGTCTTTGGAGGATGGTTTAGGAAAACAAGCTTGAGTCCTTCCTGGACTATTTTCAAAACCCATTCGTCGGATGTAATTTTCATCTACTCCCTGTGGTAAGAAAGGATCCGACAGCCTACTTTGGCTTATTTCTGCAACTCTAGGCGAGTCTATAGTTGAACTTGTAAGCTTACTTCTGGGGACGAAACCCCAAACGATCTTGGGCCGAGCTACGATTTTGGTTTTTGAAAGAAACCTGAGAATTCAACTTTCGCCCTCTTCCCAGGCCAGTCTTTGCATTTCTGTCAGTAGAAAACTTCCCCTTCTTTGCAACAGTTGGTTGCTGTTCTTTCTGCTCTGAAGTACCAGCTGACTCTTCTCTTTTCCTCTTTCTTGCAGAATTCGGGTTAGAACCATCTCTCTGCTTTGAATTTCTCAAGTGGTGTGTTTCTTTAGCATCCCGTAAACTTTCTGCACTTGAGTGAAGGATGTCAAAATATTTCCCACAAAAGAGTTTAGGATTCAGAGTAGACTGTACAAGGAGTTTATTTTCAGTTGCCTTGTTTTTAAATGCGAGATCTTCGACGTGAATGGCTCTTCGTGCTGCAACTGCACCCACTAAGATACGTGAAGTAACATCATCCATCGACTTAAAAACTTGCATCAGTGCTTGAAGGGCCTCTGTCTTGTCCTCATCAGATACTACATTATCCACATACGAGGTAATAAGAGAAGCATAAGTCAACTCTCTCAGAAGAAGACGCGACCCTTGATCTATCTTCCACAACTCATTGCTACGTGAATGCAATGTTTGATTACGGAAACGGTAAGAATTTTTATTACCTTTCCTTGCGAAGCTACTGTCCTCGATGTTATCATCAAGTCGTGGCGTTGTGCAATATTTATCAAAATCTGCAGATGTTACTCTGTACTTCTCATCATCTGAAGCTTTATAAGTGCGTATTGTACCCTTACGCTGGAACTCCTCATCAACGTCCGTTAACGTGTTCAAGATGTAACCGTCTAGAGGCAATGCTTGTTGTTGGGTACACGTTTTTGACCCTATCAAGCGTTCTGACATATACGACTTGAAATCTCGATCCTGATTTTCAGAAGTTTTCTCAGAATCTATTTTCAATTCAGAAGTAACCTTCTTAACAAAATTTTTCCAGTCAACTGTACATGAATCATTAAATTCTGTATGCACAGAACCTGCAACAGAGTTATCAAACTCAGACTGGTTGTCCTCATCATGGACTTGAACAATATCGTCAATTTGTGAATTGTTCACAACTGGATCGTTGTCACCTCTGTGACTGATGAGATCATCATCATCTGACTCTCTTGAGTGTTGATCATCTGAAGGTCGAAATCTATCGAACCTCGTAGACTTACTCTGTGAACTTGTAGCAGACGGTTTTTCAGTCTGTTTACTTGCGCCATGTACTAATTCTTTAACTCTGGCGTCTATCAAATTTCGCATGAAATTTTCTTGATACTGCTGCCACTGAGTTTCAAAATTTCCCAGCGTGAAAGGGGGTAAATTACTCATTTGTGATGGGAAAAACCCCTGTGTCAAATTGCCGCCATTTTGTCTCTCGTCCGAGAGAGGTAGCGATTCTGATACAACTAGGTTTCCCGCAGAGGAAGCTTGTGAATCAGAACAAGTATTATTCCCCACAGAGGGAATTTCTGTCGCTGGATTTGACACCGTGGCCGATTTCTTACCAGTTTCAGATTTCTTGCGTTCAATCATTTTATTCATTAACGCCCGCTTTTCCTCTGTCCAAGTTATGCAAACTTCACAGGGAAACGCTTCATTGCAGACGCGATGTCGATAGCATTCTGCGTGATCGTCTAAAACTGTCATTTCTCTGTTATATTTTTTACATATTTTGTACGAATCAGACATCTTTAATCGCAGGCTTAGAAACAAAAATTAATCACAGAAGAAAACGCGCAGTTTTCTTCCAAGATGCCCGAACAAAACTGAAGCGGAAGTGCTAGCGCATTATGGGTATACACATAGTGTATGATACCACAGGGGTGGTCTCAAAAGTTCAGGCAAAATCGTAGGCAGCCCGGGGAAAATGCAAAAAGTTGATGCAGGTAAGTATAGATATTGAGGTAAACAGCTCCGTATTTGTAAATAAAACTTTTTTTGCCGCTTTCTCTAAAAAAACATCAAAATTTTCATATAATATATATATAATATTTAAGAGCTAATAATGGTCTATGCTGAAACCATTCTTTAAACGTGATGACCTGCAGATCTACAAAATAAAATTTTGCTGTGGCATTCCTCCGTAAAACATCCTGACTGAACTTACAGGTATTCTGCAATTGAAATTAAAAAGATGCTTAATAAGTTTCTTATTGACAATATCTTTTTTTTTTGTTTTTGGAGACGAGGTCTTCCAAAAATCAATTGGAATTCAACTGCATCACGTTATTATCAGGCCTATTTCTGTATTCATGTGAAGCAGAATTCTCGTGAGGAAAAAGAAAAATAAACACTTGTTGTGGCCTGAAGCTCGACATTTAGATATATCGACGACGTATTGTCGATTTAAACTGAACACGATTCGTAGAAGGAATGTGTCCGCCATTTTTGTTCGGAGAATCGCTATACCTGCAAACCCCTATATAAAAGGCAGGACTTTGTCACTGTTCAGTGTAATCACTCGACACCGGTGTAGATGGACATATGCAATACAGCACTCGTTAGCGACAATGATAACGAAATACTTCGTCTAATGCAGGAATGTAAGATACCAAAGAAACTTACAGTTGTACAGGTAAGTGCTGTATAAAAACAAACACAGATACACGTAATTGTAATATGAAAAAAAGGTAATGCAAGATAACCAGAACGAACACGGGTCGCCATTCCACGCCGATACCCGTGACAATAAAGCAGTCAGGTGTGACGAATCTGAAGAGTATACCATGAGGCCTGTTCAGCAGAGGAGAGCGAACGTTCGCCAAAATTACTATTGTAGGTATAAGGAATTGTGGCGAGCGCTCGCGAGCATTTGCCAAAATTATTTTTTGGAGGTATAAGGAATTGTAGCGAGCCCTCGCGAACGTTCGCTCTGCTGAACAGCTAGCCCTCTAGTGTTGATGTATCGTAGATATTGATATCGAAAATGGCGTATGCCTATTTAAGAGTCGTGTTCAGCTTTAACAATGGTTATTTTCATTCTAATGTCGATACGAAATATTCCTGTGGGCTTGAAATAAAAGATACTACAGAGTCTTACACATCTGTTTCATATCTGGATTTTTACTTTAACTAGTCGTTAATGGTAATCTAATTACCAAGCTTTATGATAAATAACTTATACTTTTCAATCGTCAACTTACTTTTACTTATACAGCAATATACCTTCATCACCTGCATACGGGATTTACAACTCTCAGTTGATTTTTACGCAACAGCATGTTCTATACGTATACGTACATTATTGACACAAATTGCTGACACAAGAATATCAACAGTCTCGTTTAAAATCATCATTTCGTAAGTTCTATAATGGTCGATACAATGACCATGTCAGCAAATACAATTTATCATTATGTCTAATCCTGACTGACATCTTCATAATAATTATTAGGCCATTATATGCAAAATTAATTATCGATGGATTTTTCCGTTAATTCCCGATCATGACAAGGAGCCCTCTTATGATTTTTGGAGATCTAATGTTTAATTAATAGACCTTTTGAGTTTAAATACTGTTCTCCATATATTCTGTCACTACATACATTTTTTTTATTAAAAAATTATAATTTTTAAAGAAATTTTGTTTATATTTTTAGAATGGTGCCCTTCTTGGATGCTACGTTGTTGTTGCGACCCCTTTTATACTTCATTTAATTATTTAAAATCTACATTTTTTATCAAACTGTCTTTTTATAATAAATCCGCGATTTTATACCTAATCACTTTGAGATTAGTTTGAGTATTAAGGTTAGAACTGAGGGGGAAAACAGTTCAAATCTACCATATAAGTTGAAATTTAAGCGAGACGCAAATTTAGCAATTTTACCATAAAAGGGGGTATTTTAATTTTAGCGAGCAGCAATTTAAGCGATTTAAAAATGCAGCTATAATAACTACAACGTAATTAATTTTTAGCGATCTCAGTACCCTCGCTAATAATGCCAAAATGAAATCCTCGCTAAAAATTCTGCTTATACGGTATTTTAAAATATTTTAAAAAATCATAAATCGACCCTCAAGTATCATTTTAAGTGATAATTCATTTCATTATGAAAAATACATGTATATATATACCGTCTTTTCCAGATTCGAACCTATTCTTAGGTTAAAGAAAATGTAACTAACTGCTTTTTTCATCTTTATGATAGACCCGCGTAACCAGTTCTGAATCTTTGTTAACAGGTCGTTAATTTAAGATGCACTTTTTCGAATCTCTATGGGTTTTTTTATATGCGCCTTTTAAACAAAAATTGGAAATATTACTTTTAAAGAAAATTGCAGACTCTAAATGTTCAAAGAAAATGAATTCTGTTTCAAAGAATAATTTTTTTACAACTACAGTATGTGGATTCCCTTCTGTAAAAAAAATAGGGGATCTTTCATAATTTCCAAATATCATTCTACATTCAATGGAACAACCTTTATATCATATAGAATTGAAAATGGTTTGCTGCTACTTTAAATTGCTCGTTTTATGTGCTTATACTTTTAGGGGGAAAAACACCGCATCCCACCCCTTTTTTAACAAGATGATCAACACATTAATTCATCAAAACCTTTTCTGGTGTCTTAGCAAACTTTTGTTTTAGCTTAAACATTATTCAGAAGAAAAAAATATGCAATTTTTTAAAATGAAATATTGTTTTCACTTACCGGTAGTGCATCCGTGCTTCAACTCGTCAGCGAATCAATGCACTGACTACGAAGAACTAAAACCAGTGTTTTGGGGCGATTTTTTTTTTTCTTTGTATCGTCAGATTTAAATTTCCTGATAAGATTTTGTATATGACCTTAAACAGAGAGTAGGAGTTCTTATCCGAAGATCGATCGATTTAATGTTAAAATTATATCATTTGTTTTCAATTCAAGGTAGGGTACTAGATTCTTTATTTCTTCAAACCGTATATTGAATGGTATGATATGTGAAGATGGGGAACAGTAATCATGCTCAGTACAGATTATGAGCAGAGCAAACAAATACCTCTGAAAAAAGGATGCTGAATGAGGTGCCATGGAGGACTAACCATTTGCTGATGGACAGTCACACCCGTTGTGTGTTCAGTGTCATTATCGGGCAATCGGAAGAACGTGTTGTCAATTCAGAATGAAAATAATGTTTCTAACAATTTTGATGGAAAACATTAGTCAACTAAATTCTGAAGATAAAATGATAATAAATGTTGCATTATTTCCACCTTTTGAAGGATTTTCCCTAAAAATGATTTTATTTATAAACATAAAAATTTTGATTTATTGTCTTAAAAAACGATATGAAAAATGAAGAAGCAGTTATTGAATAGAATTTAAGGCCTTATATGAAGCAGAACCTTATGCATGAAAAGAAGAAAATACTTGTCGTGGCCTTCAACTTGACATTTAGAAATATCGACGACGCATTGTCAATTAATAATGGTAATTTCCACTCTTACATGTATGTCGATACGATATATCCTGGTGAGCTTGAGATAAAAGAAATGCCACCGAGTCTGACACATCTGTTCCATATTTCGGATGTTTTTATTTCAAAGATCGTGAAAAGAGGGGTTGTAATGGCGTCTAAGTAATATATTTGTACATAATTCAAAGTTGTTTTTCCGCTAGTCGGAAAGGCCCGAGAAGTTGCGATTCAATTCAGGTCTCTAGTCAACTATAAGCATGTTGCCGGTTATTTCAACTAATCTGCAGAGATTACATGGTAAATACCTATAAGTTTAGTTTAAATGCACATGTTTATCAAACAGGTCAAGATCGACCCTTTCAGAGAGAGATTATATCCTAAAAACTCTCACACTAGGACAAGATACACGTAGGTTAGATCTACTTTTGGTTCCCGCTTTGGGGTAATGCAATCGTTTATAAAAAAAATAATTCGATGGATTATTGTTAGAAGCTGCTGAGATTCCTGTCACAAAATGAATATATAATTCACAGAGGTCACAGGAAGGTCACAAGACTTTTACAGCGAATTACGAAATAGTGGTTAAGTTTTCAATAGCTAGCTGGATAACTCAATAGGGTATAGAATTTGGTCTAACAAGTATCACATTAGGTCTGAATCTAGGTCATGAGGTTACTCAGGTGTATCATTAGTTTTTACAGGTAAATGTGAGTTGATTTCAATGTTCTATGAAGCCACGTATATATGCCAATGTGTTCTGCTGTAAATAAATGCATTATTCTTCTGTAATTGCAGTTTTTTTCAATGAATTTGCAGAATTAAAGAATGACACCCCCCCCCCTTCTCGTAAATGTTATTGTCTAACAAGGTTAGGAAGTTAGCTTCCCATTCCAATTCTCTCTTAACTCATTGATTATAAATAAACACATTGATATAATAATAATATACTAGATAACACCTAAATTTTATAATCATATTGAATGTATTAATTATCAGCATCTCTAAACCAAATAAGTTTCGTTATTTGGTAACTCTATGAAAATCTGTTTAAGCTAAGTGTTTTGCAATTTATTTTATTCTTTACATCGTTTAAGGTAGGATTCTTCTCTGGTTTCTGACTAGATGAAACATTCAAAGTATATTTGCTTATATGTCATATATTGAGGTGTAAGGAATTTAAAAGACCATATTTTTCTTTCCTCATCACAATTGTACAACTTTAAATAGAAATGGTAAACTGCGCTTGAAAACTAGCAGGGACTATATTTTTGGTGGAATGGTGGCGTATGAAAATATCTTCTTTTCTGCCTCTCAAAATTATAATAGAACAATGAATTTAGTTACAATTTTTACACAATCGAAGACTTGGAGAAATTTTCAAATGTAAGTTAAATTAATAATGAGGGACTAAACTTTCAAAATATATCAAATAAATATGATTTTCAAACAAACTAGAACTTTATTAGCTTTTAAACGTTTCCTATCAAAGTGCAGATTTGAGCCAAATCTCCATAAAAAGTATTTTTTTTCTCTCTTAGTAAACGATCAAAACTTTTAGTTTTTGTATCATTTTGTACATTTATAAGACTACTTTATTATATGTGAAAATAAGAAAAAGTTAAATTTAGGAAGCATATGAAAATAACTAATATATCCTATAAAAAATAAGAAAAACAGAGAAAATTCGGATTAGCCAATATCCAGTTAAGTTAAATTATTTATGTAAATTTTGTAATATCATGCTATAGACCCGATATAGTAATATGTTTTTATGCAAAAAGAACAATCATTAAACTTTTGAAATAGAAGTAGGTATCACATGATTGGCAACAATAATTTTTTTATTCTTAATGTCAAGGAAAAAGATAATGACCTTGACCTGACCTTGCCTCTAATATAAAACGGTTAAATTTAATTTCACTGATACTATCACTTACTGATATTGTCTTCTTGATTTTGTGAAAATTTCATTAATTTTTAAATTTTAGAAATATGAGAAGAATCCTACCTTAATTAAATTGTTATTTTATACTTTATCTGAAAAAATTAGTAAGATAATTTTATAAAGGAATTAATCTCACAAAATTGCTCAGTGATGAGAGTCTAGAACTAAGTTCCTTCATAAAATGGGCCACAACAGTTCAAATTTGCAGCTTCTTGCATAATTATAGTTTGATCCCTCCATCCTCAACCACCCCATTATTTACTCTTGTATTTGGTTTTCGAATACTTTTTTAAAGCTTTTAAATTAATCTAACAAGATTGAAAAATCTTACCAAATTACCACGGGTGATGAGAATTAAAGAGTACAACAAGTAGTGTATTCACAGTTTTGAAAATATTCGGATGCAGGATTGAGAAATTTTTAACAGTTTAATCTAAAGCACATGGTGCAATTGGTGTTGATTATTGACAAGAATAAAATTTTTGTCCTAAAGAAAAAAATACCCTCTAATTTGGAAATGCTTGCAGGTCACAATCATAGATTTAAAAAGGTGTTTGTTTCGGAAGTGACAAGACTTTGAAGCAAGTAGAAAGTACAGTATGCAGAAGATTTATGCATTGCTGAAAGAGTTGGCATAAAATTCTACTGAAAAAAATATTTGCTATTAAAGAAGAATAATGCACTTATTTACAGCAGAACACATTGGCAGATACATGTGGCTTCATTGAACATTGAAATCAACTAACATTTACCTATGGAACGCCGTCACTGCCTTATAGCAGAACACTACTATTGCATTGTGTCAACCTTCCATTACATTATGTCAACTCTTTATGACAAAAACCCACACTACTATTGCATCGTGTCAACCTTCCATTACATTATGTCAACTCTTTATAACATTAACCCACACTACTATTTGCATTGTATCAACTTTCCATTACATTATGTCAACTCTTTATGACATTAACCCACACTACTATTGCATCGTGTCAACCTTCCATTACATTATGTCAACTCTTTATGACATTAACCCACACTACCATTGCATCGTGTTAACTTTCCTTTACATTATGTCAACTCTTTATGACATTTACACATACTACAATTATATTTCGTCAACTTGCATTTCGTTATGTTTACTCTTCATGAGATCTTAGTTTTTATTAACTGATGTGAAAAGCTCATGCCATACTGTGCGCACTCTTCTACATTATGTCGATTCACTATTACGTTATGCGAACACGGGTATCCTCGGCCTTTATATGAACATAACGTATTTTCCGCGTTCCGCAAGCACTAAAAATGGCGGGAGAGAAAACTGTCGCAGAAGAGATTCTCAGCGATTTGGGAAATGACATCTTTAAATGAAAACTTTAAGCGACAAATGATTGACAATCTTGAAAAGTGCAAAGCCTTAACACTGCGACTGTGAATTAAAGTCACGTCGAAATTCAATGGTGTTTACTTTAATCTCATAATTAAATAAATCAAATATTATGAGTCGTGCAGCAATCATTTTTTTCTTTTTATTTTGATTTTTTTTTTAATAAAAGTCTTAAACTTTGAAGGACATTGCATTAGTTTCACAATAAGCTTAGCTGAACTAAGTTGAAAACTTTTTTCTATAAAATTATAAAGCCTGAGAGCTTCTCCGCTTTCCGCCCTTGGTCTCCAACCATATACCGTCCCCCTTCCTTGTTCAACATTCCCATATCCGCCACTGATATGTGCCCATGCATGCTTACTAAGGCATATTCAATTGATTTAGATGAGCGACTGGTAGATTTTTGCAATAGAATTCTGGCCCTGAAATGATTAAAAAAAATTACTAACTCCAGTGACGTAGCATCTTTTTTTGAAAGAGGAGGTCAGCCAGAAAAAAAATCATTTACCCGAAAAAACTTGACAAGCCAAGAAAAAAAGTCCAACCCCGAAAATCCTATTTCGGGGAGAGGAGTCCAACTTCGATCAATCCTATTTTTTCCAGATATATTACATTACCCTTAGTGGATTATACTTCAACAAAAAGTGGAGGTGGGGGGCTATACAGTTTCAATGAACATTACATTTTCTATAGTAAAGTTAAGTCTGGGAAAAAAGAGGGATTGATATTATGTGCCTGTAATTTGTCCTAATCAATCAGGACCCCCCCCCCCTTCTTACCAGTCATTAAAACACGGTCGTCAACATTCATTATATACTAGATATACAGCTTTGAGATCATGTAAATGTTTTTTAACATCAGGTAATGAACTTTAGGAATCAACATGATAAAGAGTTAACACAATATAAAGATATTTTTAAATCGCATAAGAAAGAGTTGACATAACGTAATTATATATCCACATCACGGAATGGAGTTTTGACATAATGTAATAAAGTATTGATATAATATAAAGATATGTTCACATAATGTCATACACTTTTTACACCACGTAATAAAGCACTGACATAAAGATAAGATGTGTTCACCTCATATCATGATGCCCTCGCCGTAAAATAAAGATAAATCCATACCACGTAATAATGCTTTTATATAATAGAAATATACACTCTCAAAAAGGAATGGGCTTTTGACTTCATGTAATGATAAGTTTAATTATGAAACACAATTTACTTGACGTAATGCAATTTTGACCGCACATATTAAAGAAATGAAATAATGTAAAGAAAAATTCATTTCATGCAATAAAGTTTTAACACAATGAAAACACATTATCACTTCACATAATGATTTTTTTACTTCAAGTTATGAAGTGCTGACATAATGAAAGGATGTATTTACTTCATGTACTGCAGCATTGGCATGATGTTAAGATATTTTCACATCATCTCATAAAAAATGGACATAACGTAAAGATATGTTCACATCACGTAATGATAAATTGACATAATAAATGCATAGTTGTATGCTATAAGGCAGTGATGGCGTTCCATATTTACCTGTAAAAACTAATGATACACCTGAGTAACCTCATGACCTAGATTCATACCTAATGTGATACTTTTTAGACCAAAATATTATACCCTATTGAGCTATCCAGCAAGCTATTAAAAACTTTACCAGTATTTCGTAATTTGCTGTAAAACCTTTGTCGCCTGCGTGCGAGATTTGTATGTATCAGTTTAATCGATGCGCAAGAGCGTGCTCTGCAAGCGTGTGGGTGGTTTTTGGAGCAAGATAAGTTGTTGACAAGCAGGTTGGTAGAGCAGGAGTGTCGGTGGTCTCGTTTGAGGTCATCATTTCGTGAGTTCTGTGTTCGATGCAATGACCTTGTTGGCAGATGCAGTTTATCATTGAGTCGAGTGCTGACTGACGTTTTTCGTGCTGATTGTTTTTCCATTATTTATGCACTGAATTGACGACGGATTTATCTGTTATTTCCCGATCATGACCAGGAGCACACGGCGGGTGTGACTGGTCGGCAGGGGATGCTCACTCCTCCAGAGCACCTGATCCCACCTCTGATGTTTTGGATGTCCGTGTTTGCTCTGCTCCTATTTTGTATTGTTTTATGGAGTTCGATATTGAATACTGTTCGTTATCTCCATATCCTTCATCCGAATCTACTTATCTTAGTATATTCTTTTTTTTTTCAAGACACAGCATTTTTACGAAAACATTGACATAGCTTGATTTTCAAACAAAATATGTTTCAGGCAGTAGTTATATTATTAGATAATACTGTGTCAAAACCTCAGGTGGAAAATTTTTATGCTATATGTTTCTCGGCGAAATGTACCTAAACTCTGAAAAAATGGCAAGAAAACATAAGATATTCGAGAAAATATTATTTGTTGCTCTCTGATAGCATCTGTGTACTATTCGAATCAGACTTTATGCTGGTTTTGAAATAAGCATTATTAAGTTTGTTTCATTACAAACTAAAAAAAAAATTCTATGTTTTTAATTTTTAAATGAAATAGGGGTTTGGCTCTCATCCTCCTTGTTCTTGGTTGATTGATTAATTCAATACAGGTATATACATGTAGTCTACTCTGTCACTTTTTGGACGCGCAGAAGGGAATGGGTTTATCTGATAAGCTGATGATTTACCTTTATGTCAGATAAAATAAATTGGTACGTCTCTATTTATCTCTTTGAGTTATATTTGGCTGTTGCTATGGTATTGATCTATAAACAAAGAACCCAAGAAGAATTCAAGTCAGACACATTTTCTAAACACATTTGCTAAAGAGTTGTAATCTCATGGTATTTTTATGCAGCTATTTTCTCTGACCACGCTACAACACATCACTGTATTTTATAAATTCTCAAACATTTCTAACAGTTTAATTGATGGAAACACTTTATTTGCATGTACTTTTCCATTTTCATAAGCACAATGGTTTTGTTTTTCATCAATACTACACTTTCTTTGAAAATGTTTGGGTATACTTTTTTAGTATTTTTAAATTGTGAGGATTAATGGCAGGTTCCTTAAGCTGAAAGAAGATAGATTCAGTATTTGCACCTTTATATAATATTGATTTTTTTGTCATTTTTTCGATAGTGTATATAGGAATTCAAATATCCCATGCAGAAAGAGTAAAAAACTTATAGACACTACATGACAAATTTGGCATTTTTAGGCAAACCTCAAAGGGTTTATAATAATTTGACTCAAAAGAGAATCTTACAAAATGGGTAAAATATTTTAAATCAACAAATTTACCTGTAACGAGAGAAGACAATATAATTCAATTCTGGGCGTTCGATGCTTGTTTTTGCTTAACCGCTTGTATATTTTTTTTTAAGAAAACAACAATTGAGTGAAAATGTCATTTATTGAACTAACAAATGACTAAAACTACATTAGATATTACACAAACTATTATAACAATGTATTGGCTGGGCTTAAAACAAAGTGTAAAATTAATGACAAATTGATTAGTTAAACATACTGTCTAGTCAAATGATATAATTCTTCCAAATCACATGACAAAAACTATCACAATTGTACAACTTTAAATAGAAATGGTAAACTGCGCTTGAAAACTAGCAGGGACTATATTTTTGGTGGAATGGTGGCGTATGAAAATATCTTCTTTTCTGCCTCTCAAAATTATAATAGAACAATGAATTTAGTTACAATTTTTACACAATCGAAGACTTGGAGAAATTTTCAAATGTAAGTTAAATTAATAATGAGGGACTAAACTTTCAAAATATATCAAATAAATATGATTTTCAAACAAACTAGAACTTTATTAGCTTTTAAACGTTTCCTATCAAAGTGCAGATTTGAGCCAAATCTCCATAAAAATTATTTTTTTTTTCTCTTAGTAAACAATCAAAACTTTTAGTTTTTGTATCATTTTGTACATTTATAAGACTACTTTATTATATGTGAAAATAAGAAAAAGTTAAATTTAGGAAGCATATGAAAATAACTAATATATCCTATAAAAAATAAGAAAAACAGAGAAAATTCGGATTAGCCAATATCCAGTTAAGTTAAATTATTTATGTAAATTTTGTAATATCATGCTATAGACCCGATATAGTAATATGTTTTTATGCAAAAAGAACAATCATTAAACTTTTGAAATAGAAGTAGGTATCACATGATTGGCAACAATAATTTTTTTATTCTTAATGTCAAGGAAAAAGATAATGACCTTGACCTGACCTTGCCTCTAATATAAAACGGTTAAATTTAATTTCACTGATACTATCACTTACTGATATTGTCTTCTTGATTTTGTGAAAATTTCATTAATTTTTAAATTTTAGAAATATGAGAAGAATCCTACCTTAATTAAATTGTTATTTTATACTTTATCTGAAAAAATTAGTAAGATAATTTTATAAAGGAATTAATCTCACAAAATTGCTCAGTGATGAGAGTCTAGAACTAAGTTCCTTCATAAAATGGGCCACAACAGTTCAAATTTGCAGCTGCATCACCCCTTGAAAGTGCACTACCTTTTAATAAGGGATTTTCTGTACGAACCTTAGAAAAAATTGGTCTAGTGGTTCTGAAGAAGAAATGAAATGTTAAGATTGGTCATATCATGATGCCCTCGCCGTAAAATAAAGATAAATCCATACCACGTAATAATGCTTTTATATAATAGAAATATACACTCTCAAAAAGGAATGGGCTTTTGACTTCATGTAATGATAAGTTTAATTATGAAACACAATTTACTTGACGTAATGCAATTTTGACCGCACATATTAAAGAAATGAAATAATGTAAAGAAAAATTCATTTCATGCAATAAAGTTTTAACACAATGAAAACACATTATCACTTCACATAATGAATTTTTTACTTCAAGTTATGAAGTGCTGACATAATGAAAGGATGTATTTACTTCATGTACTGCAGCATTGGCATGATGTTAAGATATTTTCACATCATCTCATAAAAAATGGACATAACGTAAAGATATGTTCACATCACGTAATGATAAATTGACATAATAAATGCATAGTTGTATGCTATAAGGCAGTGATGGCGTTCCATATTTACCTGTAAAAACTAATGATACACCTGAGTAACCTCATGACCTAGATTCATACCTAATGTGATACTTTTTAGACCAAAATATTATACCCTATTGAGCTATCCAGCAAGCTATTGAAAACTTTACCAGTATTTCGTAATTTGCTGTAAAACCTTTGTCGCCTGCGTGCGAGATTTGTATGTATCAGTTTAATCGATGCGCAAGAGCGTGCTCTGCAAGCGTGTGGGTGGTTTTTGGAGCGAGATAAGTTGTTTACAAGCAGGTTGGTAGAGCAGGAGTGTCGGTGGTCTCGTTTGAGGTCATCATTTCGTGAGTTCTGTGTTCGATGCAATGACCTTGTTGGCAGATGCAGTTTATCATTGAGTCGAGTGCTGACTGACGTTTTTCGTGCTGATTGTTTTTCCATTATTTATGCACTGAATTGACGACGGATTTATCTGTTATTTCCCGATCATGACCAGGAGCACACGGCGGGTGTGACTGGTCGGCAGGGGATGCTCACTCCTCCAGAGCACCTGATCCCACCTCTGATGTTTTGGATGTCCATGTTTGCTCTGCTCCTATTTTGTATTGTTTTATGGAGTTCGATATTGAATACTGTTCGTTATCTCCATATCCTTCATCCGAATCTACTTATCTTAGTATATTCTTTTTTTTCAAGACACAGCATTTTTACGAAAACATTGACATAGCTTGATTTTCAAACAAAATATGTTTCAGGCAGTAGTTATATTATTAGATAATACTGTGTCAAAACCTCAGGTGGAAAATTTTTATGCTATATGTTTCTCGGCGAAATGTACCTAAACTCTGAAAAAATGGCAAGAAAACATAAGATATTCGAGAAAATATTATTTGTTGCTCTCTGATAGCATCTGTGTACTATTCGAATCAGACTTTATGCTGGTTTTGAAATAAGCATTATTAAGTTTGTTTCATTACAAACTAAAAAAAAAATTCTGTGTTTTTAATTTTTAAATGAAATAGGGGTTTGGCTCTCATCCTCCTTGTTCTTGGTTGATTGATTAATTCAATACAGGTATATACATGTAGTCTACTCTGTCACTTTTTGGACGCGCAGAAGGGAATGGGTTTATCTGATAAGCTGATGATTTACCTTTATGTCAGATAAAATAAATTGGTACGTCTCTATTTATCTCTTTGAGTTATATTTGGCTGTTGCTATGGTATTGATCTATAAACAAAGAACCCAAGAAGAATTCAAGTCAGACACATTTTCTAAACACATTTGCTAAAGAGTTGTAATCTCATGGTATTTTTATGCAGCTATTTTCTCTGACCACGCTACAACACATCACTGTATTTTATAAATTCTCAAACATTTCTAACAGTTTAATTGATGGAAACACTTTATTTGCATGTACTTTTCCATTTTCATAAGCACAATGGTTTTGTTTTTCATCAATACTACACTTTCTTTGAAAATGTTTGGGTATACTTTTTTAGTATTTTTAAATTGTGAGGATTAATGGCAGGTTCCTTAAGCTGAAAGAAGATAGATTCAGTATTTGCACCTTTATATAATATTGATTTTTTTGTCATTTTTTCGATAGTGTATATAGGAATTCAAATATCCCATGCAGAAAGAGTAAAAAACTTATAGACACTACATGACAAATTTGGCATTTTTAGGCAAACCTCAAAGGGTTTATAATAATTTGACTCAAAAGAGAATCTTACAAAATGGGTAAAATATTTTAAATCAACAAATTTACCTGTAACGAGAGAAGACAATATAATTCAATTCTGGGCGTTCGATGCTTGTTTTTGCTTAACCGCTTGTATATTTTTTTTTAAGAAAACAACAATTGAGTGAAAATGTCATTTATTGAACTAACAAATGACTAAAACTACATTAGATATTACACAAACTATTATAACAATGTATTGGCTGGGCTTAAAACAAAGTGTAAAATTAATGACAAATTGATTAGTTAAACATACTGTCTAGTCAAATGAAATAATTCTTCCAAATCACATGACAAAAACTGTCCAGCCAATAGTCAAATGGTAAAAAATAATCAAAAGCAAAAAGGCCATGCAAAAAATACTTAAAAAGCAAAACGATGGCGCATTGCCATACTGGTAAAGTCCTTGAAAGATAAAATGGAACTAGGAAGTAAAAAAGTAAAAAGCAGCCAATGGAATACGTTGATTTTGTAGTAGAATATCCCCTACTGTTCCAGGTACATTGAGACATTATTTGCATTGTTACTATCTATGACAGTTTCTTAATGTATGAGTGAGTAATCACAGAATAAACATCAATATGGAACGTATGTTTCAGACAATTCGCTTTTGATTTTGAATTTTGCTTACTCGCTTAAATAAGGATTCATTATACGTATCTTGGAGACTCTACCCTTCTGCACGTGTTTTTTAATGGTTTTTTTTTTTTCAAGATATATAAGATGCCGAATGAACAAAAGTGCAATAGATATAGTTTTACTTTTGAGAAACACATTTAAACGACGAAATCTCTGATTTTATATAAAATAGTTGCAGTTACAATCAAGAAAGTTTCCCCCCTAGAGGAGAACATAAATTTGCAATTTTCCTTCTCATTTCATGTCAGGTTATAATAATAATCATGCGAGTTTACGAGTGTGAATGAGAGAATATGAAGATAATTTTGATTACCAAGTGTAAATCATAGTTTTTTTCTCAAAACTTTTCAGTTCACTTCTTTACAAAATAGTTTGAGTATAAGTATATTTAGCTATAATTTACGACTGAAATCTAAAATTTAGATTGTAAAATGAAAAATCAACTGTCTCGTTTTAAGTCATCATTTCGCTTGTTCTTCCATTAATTCCCCTAACAAAATTATACTATAGTTAACTATAGTTTACTTAACCTAACTATAGTACCAAAGTAAAAACTTTATAACTTTGATTTACTGAAGTGAAAACTTTGAAACTTTGATTTACTATAGTGAAAACTTTGAAACTTTGATAAAGTACGATAAAACCCGTCGACTTATGTTTTCGATTCCAATTCTTAGCATTCCCTGCATTCCCAACATACACCTCCCCTAAAAGAATATACAAGAAATGCATTTTAGTATCAAAGTTATCTCATATGAGATAAATAAGCAATATTTACTTTAATCTATTAAAATTTTAATGTTATTCAGAAGTATCCTTTTTTATGGAAAAATACTGGTATACAGTTCTTTTAATAAAATTTGCGTCATTTGGAATCATAATACATGTATTTGGTTCATCAATTTTGGTCAACATGTATTTTTTATATATTTATAAAAATAATTCATTTGAATAAACTACTTTATTTATATATTCAAATTCAGATATATAACATAAACCAGCCCCAAACAACCCCATATCCACTCCTTTAAAACGACTTAATAATCAACAAATCAATTGTAATACACAATTTGCTGAACAAATGAGAACAAAAACTTTGAAACTTTCACAAGATATATGAATGATTGAGTGTATGTTGTTTAACGTCCCATTCGAGAATTTTTCACTCAAACAGAGACGTCACCGTATGCCGGTGAAGGGCTTTAAATTTAGACCTATGCTCGGCACTCAGGGCCATTGACCAGTGGGGTTCTTTATCGTGGCAACATACACTTTTAAGGACCTGTGACTTTCACTTCTAGTGCCGAGCGTTTGGCGAAGGAACAGTCACTACCTATGTTTACGTCTTAGATTCGAACCGAACCCGGGCCTCACGATCACGAAGCGAACGCTCTACCACTAGGCTACCGTGACCGGTTTTCACAAGGTAAAGGGAAAAGGTAAAACTTCGACTAAATATAGTTAAACTTTGAAACTTTGATTTACTATAGCAAAAATACTGTGGAACTTTGATTTACTATAGTGAATACTTTAGAACTTTGATTTACATGTACTATATAGTGAATACTTTGGGACATTGATTTACAATGTGAACACTTTGGAACTTTGATTTACTAAATTGAAAACTTTTGGAACTTTGATTTACTTTTTAAAAACAATAAACTATACGTAACTTTAGTTTATAATATTAATTTCTGATTGGATTGAGGCTGTTTGTAATTTTGTTTTACATTCATTTGTTTTACATTACATTCATCACAAGATTTTGAATACACATCACAAGATTTTGAATATGCATCACAAGATATTGAATATACATCACAAGATTCTGATTATACATCACAAGATTTAGAACATTCATCATAAGATTTTGAATACACATCACAAGATTTTGAATATACATCACAAGTTTATCAAATTTAGCAACGTTTTACATGCCATAATTAGAAACTTCATTTCATCAAGATGCTTTAATAATCGTATAAATTTAAACTTTTCTGGCCCAGTAGTTCTTGACATTGTTGTAATGACCCCACCCTATTTTTGTCTTTTCTTGATTATCAGTCTAGGGATGTCAAAATTGTCAATAATTGATATTCGAATATTCGATAGTAGTATTCGAATATATTCGAATATTCGATAAAATAAATACATCTTGCATTATAATATGTATATATCTTCACTCTTTTGTCAAGCAATATATACGTTTTATGTCATTATTTTGGAATAAAATTTCATGTAGAGTTTTGTAAATGCACTTTAATAATATTCTTAAAATATTTTACAAAATATATGGAGAGTTTATATCCAAAACGTAATAAAATAATTTTCCCCCGAAAATTCAAAAGATTCTTTTAAGAAGTTCCAGATTAATTAATCATCTTACCAAAGTGTACACTGATAACCCTGCAGATTTATACCGCACAAAACAATTATCTAATGGAGAGACATTAAAAGCAATTACTTTTAGCTAATTAATTTCCTGATAATGATTTTTGATGATGTGTACATAAACAAAATGTGTCCTTTTAACAATACAAACTAATTCTAAGTACTGGACACTGTTATACCTCTAATTAAATCATCAAATGAATAATTTATATTATTTTAATAGACACACTCTTCACACCTTAAAGGTAATCCAAGAGGAGTGTCTTTTAATTTTTTTTAAAATAAAATCTTATTATTGGTCAACGATGAGAATTTGATTGAATTTCTGATAAAACTTGTATTCTTAAAATCCGAATATTCGAATCATGAATTTATATTCGAATATCAACTCTTCGAATGAATATTCGAATATTCGAATATTCGTTGACATCCCTAAATTTATCACCCCTTGAAAGTGCACTACCTTTTAATAAGGGATTTTCTGTACGAACCTTAGATAAAATTGGTCTAGTGGTTCTGAAGAAGAAGAAATGAAATGTTAAGATTGGTCCAGTGGTTTCGAAGAAGTAAAATGTTTGCAAACAGGTGGACGGACGCCGAAGAACATCAGGAAAGCTCACTTGAACTTTCAGCTCAGCTAGAAATCCTATTGCATCAGTACGAATCCAATCATATTCCAAAAGGGGTTAGGTTACTACAAATAAAAAAGACAATATGATCAGGAAGCAATATTTGATGTAGAAATAAACGGCACTGCGTTTTTACCCCCAACCCGCGTCTGAAAATTGAAATTCCAAACTAGTTTCTAATCACACCTCTACGTAACACATCCAATCCATTACAATAAACGAGTTGTCACTATATAATTTGTAAGAGATGGTTGGGAGCCAGGCCCTTGTGGGAAATGTTTTTTGATCCATGAATTTACCCTATTTAAAAATTAAAAGGCTGCTAATTTCTGTTATTAAATAATTCTGTATTTATCCATTGAAATTTTAAGTTTTTGATTTAAAGATTCTTGAAAAAGGTTTGTTTGAATGAACATGTGGAGATTACGAACAGTTCACAAGCCCTTTAAACATTACAAAACAGTAGCAGAGCAATCACGGACCACCAAAATATCAGTGGTAGGATTAGGTGCCATGGACGAGAGAACATCCCCTGACGACCAGTCCCAGCTGCCGAGTTCCTCCATTCCACTGAATATGATTTAATGATACTTTCATAGATTCTTTATTACATTGTGCCATTATATATGTGACATCGTATTTTACTTTTTGATCTGATACTTACTTCGGGTCTCCCAGAACTAAACATGGACTTTGTCATAATAATCATATAGTTGGCGTGGGGTATCATTAAAGTGAGCTCAGTGCTCACAGTTCCCCTAGTTTCTCTTTATCATTTGGAAATACAAATAACTTATCGGTAAGCAACTGATTTAAACTTTTCAATGGATAATGTTTGGGACGTATATTTTTTTTAATTTAGGGTTGAATTGAATGGGTACCGCTAGGGTATTCAGAACTCGTCGCTTTATTCGTATCTGGTAAAATCGACACCGATGTTAACTTGCGAAATTTTTTTTTTTTGGGGGGGGGGGGGGGTCTGAGCTTTTATGAAACAATATTTAATTCTACAAGTCATTGAACTACCTTGACAAAAAAACCTTACATTTTGAAATAATGCCTCGTATATTTATCCGTTTATTATTTGGAACTGGTCATATAACTGTATAAAATGGCCAAACAATTAGTATGAATCATCTACTTTATAAGACGGGAGTTTGGTTTTGAAAATAAATTATCCATAGAAAGTAAAAAGTATATTAAAGGGTTTTTAAAAGCAAAATTAAAACTTTTTAACTCACCTGAGCTGAAGGCTCAAGTGAGCTTTTCTGATCACATTTTGTCCGTCGTCCGTCTAGCCGTCCGTCCGTCTGTAAACTTTTCACATTTTCGACTTCTTCTCAAGAATCAATAAACCAAATTTAATCAAACCTGGTACAAAGCATCCTTGGGAAAGGGGCAGTTTAAATTGTTAAAATAAAGGGCCAAGTTTTCTTCCAAGAGGAGATAATCAAGAAAAGACAAAAATAGGTGGGTCATTAAAAAATCTTCTTCTCAAGAACCACCTAGGCCAAGAAAACTGAAACTTATGTGGAAGCAACCTTGGGTAGTGTAGATATTAAATTGTTAAAATCATTACCCCCTGGGTTAGGGCGGGGTCACAATCGGGAATCCAAGTTTTACATAGAAATATATAGAACAAATCTTTAAAAATCTTCTCAAGAACCACTGGGCCAGGAAAGCTGAAACTTATGTGGAAGCATCCTTTGGTAGTGTAGATTCTAAAGTATTAAAATCATGTAAGGGGAGGGGGTAGGGGGTACGATAGGTATAGCAAGAGGGGAAATCTGCTTAAGAACTGCATCACCCAAGTAACTCAGGTGAGCGATGTGGCCTGTGGGCCTCTTGTTTAAAAATGCATTTATATAAATAAGCCTTACAAAGATTATATTGTTACTAGCCTTGTCTGATTGAACTATAAAATAATGTTTATGTAGTCTTTCTAATTCTAATATCACCCCAGACTTAGTGAAAATGGAAGTTTAGAAGGTTTGCGAATACATTTCATTAAGTGCTTTATTTGACAGTTGTTAGGGTGAACATTATCGATCTGGAAAAAAAAAACTAAGAATGTGGAACAAAACTGCAAAATAATTTGATAAGATTATCATATATCAGACCAGTTTAATTTTGTATCTATCCAGTTTTTCTTTGATAGAGCTCAGAAATACTACAGGAAATCTTTATCTACATGCATCTTTACAGATAGTCATTTCTATATACAAATTTCAAACTTAAAAAAAATACCATTAAGAAACGAACTGTCAATATATCAGAATTGTGTTAACAACACTTTTCCTCTGTAAGGAAAAGGACCCTTCCTTCTCTGTTCCAACCCCCATTGCATTACAACTTTTGTTGTTCCGGTTATATTTTGGATTTTTTTTTTTTTTTGGTTAACAGTGCAGTTTAGCTGTCATGTTTTCGTTAACCTCTAACAATTCTTATATTTTTTTCGCTTAATGATACAGGTATCTAAAAGGAATTTATAGTTTTGACTCGTTAAGAGACTTTAAGAAAATGATATTGTCTTTTTGACTTCCAAACCTTTGTGCCTGGTCAGAAGCAAACTAGTAGTTCAAAGTACTACAAATTTGCGTCACACATTGAATGCAGATTAACTCCGATAAAATCGGACAGAGCACAGAAAAAAATTGAATTTAAAGGTCTCGATAGGTTTTTTATAAACAGTATACGATGGATTCTCTTTGCTTTAAGTTCTCTGAGATAACACTTCTGATCACGGCTGGTTTGTATACTATCTTATATACTTTCAAAATAAGGACTGAATTTTAAAATGTCATCATTTTTCATACTTTTATACATTAATTTATTTGTAGTTTGTTTATCTACATCACTCTGCCAGCAATGGCTGATGGTATTTCGAGGATCATCTGGGCAAATTGGTGGAAAGAATAACCTTTATGATTTATGGACTAAATCGGGTACTGTAGGGGAAAATATTAGCTGTGCAGATCAAATAGGAAGAAGATGTAGCTCTCACTATAAGAACAAGCTTGTGGACAATTGGGGGAAAATGAAAATTCATGAGGTATATTTTTCATGAATTCAAATTCAAAAATTCTGCAACAGAATGCTATTTTTTGTTTATTCCAGATATTTAGTAGACAACAAATAGGAGTATCTATAATCCTTTGGTAATAATTGGGGTTTTTAATTGTCCATATTCTAGTAATTAATCCTGTAATTGATGTTTTGAAATATCTGGGAGAACTTTAATCAATCCTTAGAAAATATACGTACATAAGTTGTAAATACGCGCTTCAAAAAGGGAACGCATAGTAAAATTTTAGTAGCAAACTGAACATAAAGATTAATTTGTAAAATGATGTATAATTAATACAGGAATGTAGTTATACTGATATATTCTAAATGTCATTTTTACTCAATTCTGGATATGCGATTGTCCTTGGCAAATTTTTACAATCCATTTTGTAAAATGCTTGCTCAATTGGGTTTAAAACTAGTGATTTAGATGACTATGGCAGAAAGAGGTTGCTGTTGCTTTGCAAGAATGTGATCATCAAACGAGCCATATTTTGTCGTGTATTGTCAGATTGAAATACAGCCCCCGGATGCTGCAAAATTTAAAAAAGCATGTGCAGGTAGAACATTGCAAAAATACCCTTTTCCATCAAAGTCCTTTGAATATGAACCGAATCAGTCTTGCTTTTAAGTAATACCGTTTTCCATATCATTACACTACCACCACCAAATTCTTATAACGTCCTGGAGGCAATTTATTGTCTAAAGTTCATTACGAAACTTATGCACTCTGAAACTTATATATGGCTTTAAGATAAACAGTAACTAAAGCATAATGTTCAGCGGTGTTGCTGTGGCCCTACTCTGGTGGTCTGAGATCTTTGAAGTCGATATGTCGGGTCAGAAAAATGGCACGAATAGTCCTCTTGCAATAATTTCAGCATTACGTAGTGAATTACGTAGTCAACTGCAAACGGTCTTACTTAATGTTCTGTGCAGTTTAGGTATAGCTAATGCTGTAGATGACATTATTTTGAAATATTCGTAATTTACCCATCTGGCGCGATCCTTTGCTTCTGGTGTCACATGTGGATTGCTATATTTTTGCGAACATTGGGTGGTCCTTAGTGGTATATGTTTAATTGGTAAGGTATGGTGCTGTGCGTAACATTTTTCAAAATCGGATCTTTTTTCTGTGAGATTTTTAGAATAATTGCAACATTTATATACCATAGCGTTAAAAATAACGCATTTAACTGGAGTAAATCTTATTCCTCCAAAAAAAATTGTATGACAAAATATCTTCCTTTTTTCAGTGTATTGTTCCTACTATGCGTCTCCTTATTTGAAGAATATACTAGTAGTAATAAAGTTACAAAGGCGTATCCAGCGCCGGTGCCCCCCCCCCCCCCCCCCCCCCTGTGTTTGAATTTTTTAATATGTAAAACTTATATGTCCATTATCCTAAAACCAAAGAAAAAACATCTCTTATTTGTAAGAATTTGTCAGCCCCCGGACCCCCCGAAAGAATCTTGCTATTACTTAACTATTGTTAAGGAAGTTGCTGTGATTTTTTTTATATTTTCTTGCACTAAACGTTTCTCCTTTTTATATCTAAAAATAAGCATAAGGTAAAGCTAGTACTAAAAAGGAAAAATCAATTAAAAACTTAACAAAAGGAATGTTCCAACGGCGAAAATAGCCTGTGCACAGCTAAATATTACTATTACTCATGCTTAAGGTAGGTTTCTTCTCTGGTTTCTGACTAGATGGAATATTTAAATATTGGCTTATATATTCTAAATATTTAGGTGTAAGAGATTTAAAAGACCATATTTTCCTTTCCTCATCACAATTATACAACTTTAAATAGAAAGGTAAACTGCGTTTGAAAACTAGCAGGGACTATATTTTTGGCGGAATGGTGGCGTATGAAAATATCTTCTTTTCTGCCTCTCAAAATTATTATAGAACATTGAATTTAATTAAAGTTATAATTATCAGTGAAAACAAAGACGTTAATGATGTAAGAAATAAAAACGAGAAAAGAAAGAAATTTCAATTTTAGGTAAAACTAGCTGTTTACGGTGGAGGGATAGAGAAGAAATATATTGTATTTGAACCTTCAAGAGACAAATTGAGCTGGTTCAGGAAAGAAAACATCAAAACATCATCATTTAGTGATCTGAATAGACAAGGATACTACAGCTCCTTTAGCATTGATGGGTAACTTACTTTTATTATCTTTCTTTGCAATGCATAGTATATTTTCCCCCGTGAATAGTGCTTAAATACAACCAAGTATCAATGACAAGAAATCACTGTTGCTTACTTCCTTGAAGAAAATATATGCAAATAGTTTATCTTGGCCTTTATATAATGCTAAGAATAGTGCGATCCTCAGGTTTTGAAAATAAGGCATTAAGTAATTGAAAATGATCACAAAGATGTCTGTTTTTCTCAAAGTAATGTGTATTACCCACTGTGTTTGTTTAAACGTCATCTTCAATGGTAATCATATTATGTAGGGAAAATTAGTATATCTTAAATAAATTTGATTGATTGGTTGATGTTTAATGTTCCTCTCGAGAATTTTTCACTCGTAGTCGTATGAATTTTTCACTCGTAGTCGTATGGAGACACCGCCACTTGCCGATGGAGAGCTACAAGTTTTGTCCTATGCTCGGCACTCAGGGCCATTGAGCAGTGAGGATCTTTATCGTGTCAGCACTTACTGCGACATGATATACGAAGGACCGGTCTCCACGTCCCACAGTGAGATTCGAACCCACGACGTAGGGATCGACTGACTCCTTATGCTTCGCGACTCTAGAGCAGACGTTCTAACCACTGCGCCACGCATATTAATTTTCAGGAAATGTAAATAAAACTACCTTATGCATTATTTCTAATTGAAAATTGGTCAATAAATACATTTTAGGAATAAAAATCTATTAAGCATACAGGTTTTTGAAGAAAAGTGTATGATTTTTATACTTTTTCGGTACTTATACTTCGATCATTTAATAATGCATAGTGAATGAAGTGTTTACTATCACAGAAAAAATAGTACTATTGATCACTTCTAATTTCATATCACACTAATAAACATGGGTTACAAAGGCAAGATTAAAAGAACGATTTCTTTAAACATATTTTTAGATACAAATATCAACTCCTTTAATATCGTTTCTAAAATCTAAAGAAGCTTGCATTAACCCCCCCCCCCCCCCTCATTCACAGAGAGCTGTGACTTACGACGATCATCCCGAACAGCCACGATCTGAAAAAGTTTTGGATTGAGGCAGCCGATCGGCGTCTAAATAGAACAATATGGCAAATTATTGTCTTCATTACCCCCCCCCCCTTCGTTTACACAGAGTTGCGACTTGATGATGATCATCCCGATCAAACCACGATCTTAAAAAGTTTTAGATCGGAGCCCATCGGCGTCAAAATCGAGCAATTTGGCAAAGTATGGTTTTCATTACGACCGCACTACGATGCCTCTACATCAAACGCGCTGCTATCATGAATCTACTACGATGTTACCAGACTGCTGCCGACCAGCGGCCGTGTTCACAGCGTTTACGCTACGCTGCCGCTACGACATACACGATCATATTACATATATATATATATATATATATATATATATATATCGCAACCGCAGATTTTTATGGTAGGATTTTGACGATGATGCATATTTGATTTTTCACGCAATGGGGCCATTTCACCAAGTACGATCTGGAAAAATCGCATGCAACCACGCGCGACCATGGTCGCACCTCTGTTTTTACGTAGTCGCGTGAAAAATCCGTGCGACCTAGACATTTATTTTCTCTCTGCGCTCTACGTTCGATGTTATCTCGTATAACTTTCGTTGTAAACGTTCTTGGTGCGTCCTACACGCTCTATGGACGCTCTTTGCACGCTCTACCTGCGCCTTTCCATTCGATCTTAACACGATCAAGGATCGTTGTGTTCGATCAGTCTACCATGTAGCATCGACCTCTCGACGACCTATCTTCGAAAGTGTGCGACCTCTGCCGACCAGTACTCGACTTTGGCCGATTTCGGCGCGTACGAGTTGCAATAAACACTCGATCAATACGATTTAGATACGATACAAACGTTCTAGCCTCGATCTATACGCTCAATTCTAGTTCTTTTCTCAACTACTTCTCGTCCGAGTTACGCCAAATTTGCCCTGGTCGTTCAGATTTACAAGCGACCTACTGCTATCGTATAAAAAGACCCAGCGATCAGTGGGCGATCATCAGTTTTGACCACCCTGAAAGAAGCATGGATCCTATCGCTTTACATCATGCAATGCTATTGCAACATCATGCCCTGAAACTACAGCAAGACTCTATGATCATGCTGACGATGTTGAAGCTGAGAAGAAAAAAATATACTAAAAAGAAATATTGGGTTGTTCCGTGGTTACGAGAACGTCAAAGAGATCATTATGGCCAGTATACCTCCCTCATGAAAGAACTGAGGCTTGGAGATGAAGCTTCCTATCGGAACTATCTGCGTATGACACCGGAGATGTTCGACGAACTGTTGACCAGGGTTGGCCCCAGGATTGAAAAGATGGACACTAACTATAGAAGAGCCATAGAAGCAGGGTTGAAGTTGACCGTCACCTTAAGACACCTTGCAACTGGCATAGATTACCCAAGCCTTTCTTATGACTTCAGAGTATCGCGCCATACGATAGCTACATTCATTCCACTTGTGTGTCAAGCTATTGTGGATGAGTACAAGAATGAAGTTATACCCTGTCCAACCTCAGCTGCTGAATGGAAGGCCATTGCTGATGAATTCGAGAGAAGATGGAATGTACCACATGCAATTGGGGCTCTAGATGGTAAGCACGTGGCCATCAGAAAACCAGCAAGTTCTGGATCTCTGTACTATAATTACAAGAAGTTTTGCTCCATCGTCCTTCTGGCTCTGGTGGATGCGAATGCCAAATTCCTGTGGATCGATGTTGGTGGTTTGGGACACCAATCTGATGCTCAGATATTCAACGCCAGTGAGCTGCACAAATGCATTGTTGATGGTTCAGTTCATCTGCCAGCAGCTGAACCTATGACCAATGATGACGTTGATGTACCATTCTTTATCCTGGGTGATGATGCTTTTGCCTTAAAACCCTACCTTATGAAGCCATACACTATAAGAGGTTTAACCAAGGAAGAAACCATCTGTAACTACAGAATTTCCAGAGGAAGGCGCGTGGTTGAGAATGCGTTTGGAATCCTGTCCTCACGTTTCAGGTGTTTGCTGACAACTCTACAACAGAATCCAGACAACTGCAGATTAATAGTGGAAGCTTGTGTTTGCCTGCATAACATAATGAGAAAGAGGTACCCAGCACTCCAGAATGCAGATATGGACATGGAAGATTTAGAACACATTATGAGCTCTTAAATACTGAAACTGATGAACAATTCGGTTCATGTGAACCTGAAGCACATTTGCAGCTCTGTTCTGCAGCATGTTAAATAATAAAGAGGGCGTGTGTGTGTATAGAGCATTTATTACAAATGCCAAATGAGATTACAGATTTTACAATATCAGAATGCAGCAGAAGGTGGGGCCCAAAAACATCCCACACCTTATACAAAAGAAAACTAGTACATATATTTTCTACAAAATTAACAATAAGTACCTTAAACAAAAGAAACTAGTACATCTGTTTTCTACAATAACAAAAGTCATGCAATAACAATAGGCACCTTATGTAAAAGAAACTAGTACATGTATTTTCTACAATAACAATAATTATGGAGGATTGAAGGGGTGGTGGTGGGTAAAATTTGTAAACCACATTTTGGAGCCGAAATGTTATTCTGATAAGGATAAGGCTAATAGCCGTTACTAGAGGACGCTTAAGTATAAAACCCGGAAAACCCTTCGGGACCCATGAATTCAAACAAATTGGTAATTAATAAAAATATGCAATTTATTACGTATTTAGATCACATAAATTCCTTTATATACATAAATACACTTATGAGCTCTTAAATACTGAAACTGATGAACAATTCGGTTCATGTGAACCTGAAGCACATTTGCAGCTCTGTTCTGCAGCATGTTAAATAATAAAGAGGGCGTGTGTGTGTATAGAGCATTTATTACAAATGCCAAATGAGATTACAGATTTTACAATATCAGAATGCAGCAGAAGGTGGGGCCCAAAAACATCCCACAAGAGGGACAATGAACGTACAGAGAAGGGTCACTCGCCCCACCCAAAAATGTGCTTCAATTACTTAATGTATACAGCTTGATAACGATGTAAATACTAACAAAACTATTCACAACATAGATCAATGGAATTCTAAGGATGGATAATAAAAATATTAACTAAAATAAAATAAATACATAATCGAAACTCATTAACGTACCAACCTGGAATAGAATTATTGCATATATTGACAAAAACATGTAAATAATTCAAAGAGATATAAACTATTTATACAATCCTCGATATGATACCCAACAACGAATATATTCAGTGCCGCCTAAGACAGTCACCGAATACTTCGTGTACATGTATGTAAGTTTATAAAGTGAAGACAAATAAATTCATACACAACTCGAAAGTCATTAACGTACGTACCAGGAATAGAATTATTGCATATCTTGACAAAAGCATTTAAATAATTCAAAATGATATGAAATATTAATACAATCCTCGATATGATACTCAACAACGAATATATTCTGTGCCGCCTCAGACAGTCTCCGAATACTTCATGTACGTGTATGCAAGTGTATATTAGTATAAAGTGAAGGCAGATAAATTCATACACAACTCGAGAAAGTCATTAACGTACGTACCAGGAATAGAATAGTTGCATATCTTGACAAAAGCATTTAAATAATTCAAAATGATGTGAAATATTAATACAATTCTCGATATGATACTCAACAACGAATGTATTCAGTGCCGCCTCAGACAGTCACCGAATACTTTGTGTACCTGTATGTAAGTGTAGTATAAAGTGAAGGTAGATAAACTATGCAATGTTAAGCTTTCTCATGCATTATTATGATATTTAAAGCATGAAATTGACGCTTTTATGAGGTTATAGTATTAACAATTAAATTTAAAAAAAAAGATGCAGAAAAATAGAGGATACCGCCTCAGACAGAATCCTCTATCTAGGTATTTAATACATTCAAATAATACAGAATAAGGGATACTTTCTCAACCATTTATCCTTTACAATCGGGTTTTCTACCACCCTAAATGAAAACATATATGTACTAATAGGCGGGAAAATAGAAACCTTAATGTTCTCTGGAATGACACCAGTTGCAACCATCCCATATCTCATTTTGTGAGCTTAAAAACACTAAAAAATGTGCCAGGGTGTTGCTGTAGCAAAAAGGGGGTCCTTTGCAGATAATTTCACCTACTGCAATTGGATTGGGATTTTATTTCTAGATAGACTTTTATTTTACCTAAATTGTATTGAAAGTTGATTCATTGTAAGACTCCTTTAAACTCCCTTGTTGTCGTGCCTGAAAAGGTATATTTCCTCAAAGCAGCAAATATGGGTTTGAGTCTGAATGAACCGCGATTTCCCTTCCTCTCAGCAAAGATAAATTACAAAAAGGAACATAACCCTGTAGCAACATGTCCGTTACTAAGAATTGGCTATCTATGGTATTGTCACTATTTTTTTTTTTAATTTCGAATATTAAAAGTAATAGGCTGCACGCATCAACTGACATTGCAAACTTTTTTGCTCCACTTAACATTTTACTGATTAACAAACGATTCAAGAAATCGGGGGTGTTTCGCATTTAAAAATAGTATATCCATGCTGCCAAGTGATATAGAGCTAGCTGATTTTCCTAAACTGAATAGGTACAGGTAAGACATAAGACATATAAACCTGTCCCAGGGAGACCACTTTAATACACTTGGTCTATTGATCACCCTGAATGAAACCCTTAAAACAATTTAGAGCATGCCCGTACACTTACTTTGCAATAAGAGCTAAAGCGGAATCTAAAAAGAAATACGGGCTGTGTTTGGAGAGTTGAAAAATATAGATTTGTAATCTTAAATATCCACAAGCACTCTTTACCCAAAATATTGTAAAGAACCAACAATAATCTTCTTTAAAAAAATGAATTTTCTGGTGTTTGTTAAGTTTACAATATGCAATAAACAGCTGTACTATCAGATTCGAATATGACAAATGAATTCTTTAAATAAGTCCCATAATTCAACAGCCAAAACAATTGGGAATAATTCATGAGGGTAATATTGCCTTCTTTTTTTTTTTTTTTTTTTTTTTTTTTGCAAGATCCATATATTTTTCTATATTCTTTTTTTTTCATTATTATTATTTTTTTTTTTAACAAACAATAACCATTACCCAAGAATCAGCTGTGGAGATGCATGTGTTTTGATGTAACCTTTATACATGGTATATGTTCAAATAACCACCGTATTAAGATACAAACTGTTTGTTTAAATTTCTTTGCAAATGTAGCTTTATTTTTCTCCAATTTCTCAGGTAGCAACATATTGGATTTTCCATTACCACTTGTCAAATTCAATTTAAGAAATACTAGCTTTGTAGATGCCCATGAAGTCTTTTTATCCAACACAAGTAATTCAGAGAAAATGTCCATTGACTTTACCAATCCATTATAAGACCAAAGAAAGATCTTCAAAAGTTAGCAAAAGAACTGGACAACCCAAGTGAAAACCTTATCATATAATACGAGACTTTCCCAGTGAAAGCCCAGTAGTTCATGATCCTCTTTGTGACTGGGTATACACACCAAGCTGAGATACTCAGATGGTATAAAAGATCTTGCACCCTGATGTTGTAAATCAAATCCATGCTTAATTCTGAAACCGAATGTCATTAATAATGACATAATTGCTTAGGAATAAATATTTAAGGACATTTGGGATAATAGGGGTTAAAAAAAAACAAAACAAAACATAACTACATTACTTAAGGAATAATGTCAATTATCTGGGCTTTGCAAATTGTTCCCACACTCTAAACAAATGCATTGGAATTTGCAGTTTTCAAGCTTGCATAGCCCTTCCCTATTATATGGCTAGCAAATTTCTATGGAGATTTGCTTCTCTCTTTTTTTTTGAAAGCCTTAGTCTAAACCTTGATCAGAAGGGGGAGATGGAAAGACCTGTAGTTTCCTCTCTATATCCCTGTGTTTAAATGCCTGAAGCACAAAGTACACACTAACCATTTCCGAAGACATACCCTTAAACTTGTCTATATATCCTAATTTGTTTATCAACAGTTTGTCAAGGTTTACTTCTAGATGATGCCAAATCATGACTTGTCTCTGCATGATTTACACAAAACTGTGTTTCATTTGGGAATTTTCTAGTATAGACAGAAATCAAATGCATAGATTGCTGTTTTCCACTGAAATATAGTATTGATTGTTTGATCTGTATTTCTGGGTGCTACTGAAATGTTAGAGTTAAAATCAATGTGTACCCATTATTTTGGTGGTAGGCACAAGACTGACAAAAGGTGGTGCTCCAAGGTCAATATATTGCTCTTCCTAAGTCTTTTGTTAAAGCATTTATGGAATCAGTGCTAAAATAAAAATTGATCCCCGAAGAAGAAATATTAAATGGTACCAGTTTTAGTCCCAGGTTTTTGTTTGTTTGTTTGTTTGTTTGTTTGTTTTTTTTTTTTTTTTTTTTTAATAAACCGTGCCACTTTCTTTGTGTTAAATCATAAACAAGTCCACCGTAATGAAATTTACAATTGAAAATGCAATGTTGGTTAATGATTAGAAGCTTTAACCAAAATATATGCTACAAGCTCTCGATTCATTCAATATAGTTATTATCATTGTGTATATATATATATAGGTCTGCAAATTATTGTACTCGTACACAAGCAATATATCTGCCTAACTTGACAGGGCTAAGCTAGCTATGTATATCAAACCATACAGGATATGTCAAATGAATTGCCTAAACATACATGACAAAACTAGGCTATCCCAACCTATAAGATATAGTTATAAGCATATCCCATAAGGGATATGTCAAACAAATTGTCTAACTACCACAAGACAAACCTGGTTATCCAAATAAGGCAAACATAAACCTGAGGATATGTAGAACATAAGCATGTCCAACCAAGCAGGACATGTCAAGCAGAGTGTCAAACCATACAGGACAAATCTGGTTATCTTACAATACACGATAAAGATATTTGTAAGCAGATTTATAATCATACTACATATGTCAAATAAAGTGTTCAACCATACTGAACAACTTCTTTATCCAACCATTCATGATCAATAAATATTAAATAAATATTAACATAACCAACCCTACAGGATATGTCAAATAATTGTCCAACCATACAGGATTAATCCTTGATATATAATTATATATACATACATTCTCTATACAAGCATATCCAAACATACAGGATATGTCAAATAAATTATCCAACCATACAGGATAAACTCAGTTACCAAAGCATAAAGGATATAAAAATTCTGTATCTAAACCTATTCATCCATATAGGTTATGCCAAATAAATTGTCCAACCATGTAAAACAAAACGTGGTTACCCAATCACACGATTAACATATAAATACCCTTATATGAGCATATTCAACTATATAGGATATCTCAAATTAACTGTCCAACTATACAGGACAAACAGGTTACCAAACTGTACCAGATATGTATATGTATATATATTTACCATATACAAGCATGTCCAACCATATAGGATATGGCAAATAATTGTCCAACCATACAGGACAAATTGGTAACCAAACCATACAGGATATATATTGAAGTACAAGCATATCCAACCATATAGGATAGCTAAAAATAATTGTCCAACCATATAGGACATCTTGGTTACCAAACCATACAGGATATATATATACTGTATACGCGCATATCCAACCATACAGGATATGTCAAATTAATTACAACCATACAGGATATAAATATACTGCGTCCAACCATATAGGACAATATGGTAACCAAACCATTCAATATATATACACTGTATACAAGCGTATCCAACCATATAGGATAGCTAAAATTAATTGTCCAACCATATAGGACAAGTTGGTTACCAAACCATACAGGATATATATTGCTGTACAAGCATATCCAACCATATAGGATAGCTAAAAATAATGTGTCCAACCATATAGGACATCTTGGTTACCAAACCATACAGGATATATATATACTGTATACAAGCATATCCAACAATACAGGATATGTCAAATTAATTACAACCATACAGGATATAAATATACTGCGTCCAACCATATAGGACAATATGGTAACCAAGCCATTCAATATATATACACTGTATACAAGCATATCCAACCATATAGGATAGCTAAAATTAATTGTCCAACCATATAGGACAAATTGGTTACAAAACCATACAGAAATATTTATACATATACATACTGTGCACAAGCATATCCAACCATATAGGATATATATAGCAAAAATTTTTCAACTATATATGGACTACCTTGGTAACCAAACCATACAGGATATATATACACTGTATACAAGCATATAAAACCATAGAGGATTTCCAGAATTAATTAACCAACCTTTTTTTTTTTATTATTATTATTATTATTATGAGCGTGATGTGGCTAATAAATCACTATTGGCATTTCCAAGTTCCAAAAAAACCCCCAAGCAAAGCATAAATATACAATATGAATACCTTAATATGCTTTATCTGTGTAATTATGCAACCAACCCAATGGCAAATAATGAAATCAAAATAAGCGACTGACTGTAATAGCTACATGATGAACAACAAAGGCAATTTACTCTAGCTACATGCATTTGCAGTGCTAAATTCTTATCGTATACTGACAATCCACAGGCCTTAGTTCTTTAATGAAACCAAAAACATTATATGCACTTGTAACCTACCCAAACTTGACCATATTACACTAAATTGTTATAAATATAAGTATTGAAGTTATACAATCTGCTTACAAGCTTTAAAGTGCTGAAACAACCGACATCCTGTTACTATAATAGTTTGTGTAACCATGTGCTCATTTTTGGTGCACACCATTTTAACAGTTTACTTTATTCTCATTTTCTGATGACCAAAGTCTTTAGTAATGAAAGAAAAATAAAAAAAAATCTTACATCCTAACCATGATAACCAAATTCTCTGCCTGATTTAGCGTTAAAAAGCCTGTTAATACCAACAACACCTTAACATTGCAGGATTCATGTTCTATTAAGAACCTGTCAGGTTTACTTGGTGGTTTACTATGAAGAATTTGGTATGTTGACATTACACTGTGCACCAAATGACCCCGAATTTTTCTCAGCGAGTAAAACATTCTCAACCCAGTCGTATAACTTAATATCTAGACTACACAAATCATTAGAACCTTATTGTATATACATACTAAATCGGGTTTAATTTTATCAACTTCTGCGAGCCTACGCTACCATATCAATGTAATGCAACCCGAATATCCTCTATACAGAACCTTCTCGCTGAGATATTCAGATAGAAATTGATATTTCACTGTTCTACACAAATCTGCAAACGAACAATAAATCAATATCTTTGAATCAAAACCCTACTCTGCATGAGTGACACAATATAAATACTCACACCTAAGTAAAATTTGTAAACCACATTTTGGAGCCGAAATGTTATTCTGATAAGGATAAGGCTAATAGCCGTTACTAGAGGACGCTTAAGTATAAAACCCGGAAAACCCTTCGGGACCCATGAATTCAAACAAATTGGTAATTAATAAAAATATGCAATTTATTACGTATTTAGATCACATAAATTCCTTTATATACATAAATACACATATGATTCCTGGAGAATGGAGAAACTCAGGAGATCTGCAAGACTTGGCCTACCACTTGGGCCGTAATAGGGACAACGCCGAGGGAAAGAAAGTACGGGATTACATAAAGAACTACTTCAACAGTCCTGTTGGTTCTGTTCCATGGCAAGAGAAAATGGTGACCGCAAAACACAGAGTTTTCTGAGTGTTGTTGCTAATATGATATATCTCTAACTTTTAAACTTTTCATAACTATGTGTAATAAACAACAATGTGTAAATGATTTCATATATTTAATGTATGATTAGAGATTAAAATACAAACAAATCAAAAGGAAACGACCAATAAAATAAAACAGAATAAAATGAAATTCAGAAATAAAAAATGAAAGAACAATAAAACCAAACTAAAAACAAAAAACAAAACAAAATACACCCCCCCCCCCCAAACAAACACAGTAGCCAACAACAACAAAAACTCACCAAAACTTACAGAAAAAACTGGGGGAAAAGAAAGAAAAATATAGAAAAAAAACATTGAAACCAACAACAAAAACCCACCAAAACTATCCGAAAAAATGGGGGAAAGAAAGAAAAATATAGAAAGAAAAAACGCAACCGTAGCTTCCGAAAAAATATTGCGTGATTGTACTTATCCATGGCAAATTGATTTATAGTAAAATTAAACTTTAAAGAGGCGTTTAACAATACAATATCTGTGTTACAAACGTCAGCAGTCATGCATTAAAAATGTCCTCAGATACAGACAAAACAGGAAAGAATATCAAGATGCAAATATTCATAATCCATGGCAACTGATAATATAGCGAAATTAGGCTGCTTAGTTACTCAACAAATTACAATTACTAAGGTACAAACGATAACAGCCATTTTATCATCGTGTATAACATGTAATTGCTATGCTCCCTGGCACATAGTCGACGAAAACTAGAACTGTTGCATCCAACTAAACATCAATAATTCATAGCAAATGTCAATATTGACAATATTGCAAATTAGGCTGAGGAGTCTTTTTCAGGGTTGTCATCAGTTCCTGTTGCAGATGGTCCTGGCCGAGTTATTCCCAATGAACTCAGAAAACTGTCTGAAAAACTAGGATCCCGGCTAGCAGAAGGAGTCTGCAGAGTGTGGAATACTGGCGATGATGACTCTGGTGGGCAGCTGGAGGACCTGTAACCAGGGTAGTTCTGCTGTATATACTCTGCATTCATGGAATTCCATACAGATACTCCTGGAGTTGGGTTTGGGTTCCATTGGCTGGGGAGAGGCTGCCAACCACAATCCGATTGCTGACACTGTTGCTGCCGGACTAGAGGTTGTTGTTGCTGCTGAACCCGAGACTGTTGCTGCTGCTGGATTTGAGGCTGTTGTTGTTGCTGAAGACGCCGAGATTCAACCTTTGCAGAATTGGTGCGGACAAAGACATCGCTGACCAGACTGTCGTAAACTGCCTCGGGCAGCTGAACTAGAACATTAGTAAACCATTGCCAAAAAGAGATCCGCTCGTTGACACCCGATGGCCGAAAGGTCCTCATAATCTCGTTGGATTGCTGGAGGAGGTCAGTGGTCCTGATCGATTGGTCGTGGATCCTCGAGAGCAGATCATCTTGAGACATGTTAGCTGTGACCTTCTTCCTGTGCGGTCTGGCTGTACATGTAGGTTGGGTCGAAGTCCCAGGAACTGGGTCGTTCAGGTTAGGCAAGGGACCAGGGAATTCATCAACTTCATTATCAAGGTCAAGAGGTTCCTCGACAGATGCCTGACTGCCGGCTTCACCATCTGGTCTACTGGTTGCCTCGGTGTCCACAGGTCTACTGGCTGCAATCTTCTCCTTCATAGAAACAGCATTGCGGCGGGACACCTCGACTATATGTGGGCACAGAAAGTCAAAAACTCTGAGAATCCATCTGAAACACAAAAGGGAAACATATATAAACAATACAAATGTAGTTTAGTATCATAATCATATCCTTTATATGCATTTTTGAGGGTTGTTTTGAATTGTTTTATTTGTTATTATGCATCAGTAGCGGATCCAGAAATTTCGAGGGGGGGCACAACAATTTTGGATGCCAAATCGGGAATACTACTTTTATAATTTGGTAATTTTTTTGGCGAAAAGGTAGGGGGCCTCTACATCCGCCACTGTGCATAGTAATTATTTCATGACATAAGATGATAAATTTCAATCTGACAAACGTTTCACATTATCTGTAAAATACTTTAAAAGAGTACGCATGTCGATATAATGGTATATAAATATTTGGAATTACAATTACAAATTAAGACAAACCCTTAGCAAATTTCCAAATTTAATTTTCATAGCTAAAGATTTATTTTTTAAACAAAACATCAGCGGTGTCACAAATCATAAAATATGGCGTAAGATGATATCACAATGGTACACGGATGTATTACGGAAATTTTAATAAGAAAAATCTTTTTTAAATTCACCTATCTCTATCCGTGACTTTTGGAGCTCCTTGCCCAGATTTGGTCTTCTTGAGGCGTCCAAACCTGGTTCTCATTGAGTGGAACCAGTTGCTTACATTATCAGCCGGCAGATCCATTTTCGTAGCTATCTCCTGCCATGTCTGTCGCCTGAGATCTTTATTGAGCCACTGTCTGTTGGACTTATCATACAGATGAACGTTCTCCTGTATGAGGCCGACTAGCTGATCTTCCTGATCTTCAGCAAGCCTAACATGTAGCCTCTGTTTTTTCGTTGCATTAGTAGTCTCCTCATGGTTATCCTCCGTTATTTCACCTGGGATCTCCTCGACTTCAGCCTCAATAGCGGTGGGAGAATCCTGAGGGGATGGGTCCTTTGGTGGGGCAACTTTTCTTTTCCTGGGGCCAGCTGCAGCCTTGGTTTTTCCCGCCCTCGGCATAATTAACTCAGACGTGTTCAAAAGCTAATCGTGTAATGATCATCGCATGAGCTTGCGCCCTATCTGCACGGTTTTCAGTAGGCGTGGCTTAATCGGATTAGGCGAAGGTAAGTCGCAACTTAAGCGAGAAATGATCTTTAGTGGTTGAACCTTAAACGCACATAGATCGCACCTCAATCCTCTGATCATAATCAAATCGTGTCCATTTCGCAAACAGTGAGCGCACTGGTCTAAGGAAAATCGGGAGCAGGTCGCACGAAGCGATTCTTGATCGCAGCGGATCTAGGCTACATCGCATGGATCGAGCGAGTGTTGAGAATTGATCGAGCAGCACGACCGTGTGCTCGATCAGTTTTCGCTCAAGAAGACTTAGCCTCGCTCATCCCCGCTCTAGCCTCAATTGCCCCTCGATCAATACGTCTTTTCCTCGACTGTATTCGCTGTTTCGACGCTCTCTTTGCGACTTTTAAGTCGAGGCTCAGTTTTTTGACATGTCAAAAAACTGAGCTGCGATCTATTTTTCAGGAAGACCATTCTTCGACTTTGAGCGACCACAGGAGACCGAGGCGTGACCACTTCGCGGTCAACCTTCGACTTCGTGCGATCTTCAGCGATCAAGCCACGCTCTTAGATCGCAACTCAGTCTTCCGGGAAGAATTTTTGGTGAAATGGCCCGTTTACCACGTGGTTTACGGGGCATTTTCAATTGTATCTGTCACAAGATGTGAAAAGACTCAATTGCAAATGTTTTTCAAGCATAGTGTCTCCCTATACATTAGTAGTTGACTGATGATGATAGGTCAGATATCAGGCTACATGTAATGTTAATGATGTATCAGGCTATATGTAATGTTAATGATGTTTCAGGCTATATGTAATGTTTATTAATTTATATGTTTATTTATTTCCTAAATTATTTATTTCACAGTTAGAGTTATCTTTCTTAATCATTATCTGTCTTATAACAGGTCTGGACGATTTCTAAATATGGAAGTCAAGAACGATAACCGAAAGTTGCTATAAATGTACATCAAGTACACGTAATTATTTTTCTGTCCAATCAGACAACAGCATTTTTACACACCCCCAAAACATATTTTAAAAGAACAAAAAGATAACACGTGCTTTTGTTTTTTTCCTCAAAAAGATTTTTTAAACAAAAAATCTGTAGAAGTAAGATGAAAACTTTTGAAGAATAAGGTATTCCCCACATTTTTACCGTGAACAACCTTGACATTTTTGTCTCGGTAAAGAAAAAAAAAATAATGCACAATAGAATGTAATCGTTTACAGAGGTATAGATCGCACCAGCAAGTTTTTATCAAGTTCAATTATAACATTTACCAGAATATATTATATGACGGTAAATATAATTTTGCTTAGCCATCCGATTTTCATCGATAATGCTTAAATTCCATGTGTATAGATCAACTCACACAAGTGTTTATCGTGTGGAGTATACAAATATAGTTTTGCATTATCACGGGTTTCTTGAGCGCCGAATACTTAGCTATGCAGACTTTAAATGGGCATAAGGAAAGGCGTTTAACGTGGAGAAAAGAGAATCCTGTAATTATACACGAATGCGTTTTATCCCAATATCTTACCTCGCATATCAGAAACTGCATGGACTACTAGTATTCTGTAATAAACACTCAAAAATGATAAAGACTGATATTTTTTCTATAAGATTTTTATGTCAGGCTCTAAAAACTGAAAATTTACCGTATTTATATCAATTTTTTAACGTAGGTAAACTTTTGAGATTGCTAACTCCTAGATACAGATTTTTTAATCCCACTTAAAACGTATTCCAAGCTCTCAAGTCGTGTTTGTTCACGGCAGAATTGTCATAAATATTATATTATTCCCAAATTCGCATAAAGTTTACAAAAAGTTTGTTTTAAAAAAAATTTTTGAGCAAAAAACTTAAAAACCACGTGTTTTATTTATTCTCTCATGGGTTTGTCTTAATGCTGATATCTGATTGGTCAGAAGGATTAGTGCCTTGTTTATTCTGTGTATTAATAGCAATTCACGGTTATCGTTCTTGGCTTCCTTATTTAGAAATCGTCCAGACCTGTATAATTCAAGACTTATCTTTTTATTTGAAAATCAAGAGTTACTTTTCCTAAATTACTCACTTCCTGTGTTAATTTCCTGTGTGACCCACACAAGGAGACCCAAGCTAGTTTTTCTTTATTTTTTGACTATGCTGCCACACACTGTAAGTAACCCTGTACTGTTTATGTTTATTACGCGTATATTTATTATATTTACAGTGTTTTTGTATGAAATGTTTGTAATTTGTTTATTAGGAATATCTATTGTTATCTCTTGAAAGTATGGAACACTGTTGCTGTCATAATCTTTAAACATAAAACTGGAGTATATGGCACGCCAAATTCACAAAAATGAGCTAAACATAGTTTCACAATTGATAAACTAGGTTTATCGACTGTAAACTATAGTTTACAAATCGTAAACTATAGTTAACGATTTGTTAACTATAGTTTTCATCTGTAAAACTACATTTGACGAATGTTAACTATAGTTTACGAATGATAATCTAAGTTTATCTGTCTGTAATAAGCGTTAACAATAGATTTTGTTGATAAACATAGATTCACGTTTGTAAACTATAGTTTACAATCGTAAACTATAGTTAAGAGTTGTTAATCATAGTTTCACAAATCGTGAAACTATATTTATCAGATCGTTAACTATAGTTAACGGTTTGTAAACTATAGTTTGCAAATCGTAAAACTGTATGTATCAGATAATCTATGTTTTGCAATCGCAAATGATTGTTTTAAGTTTTAAGTATAGTTTACGGTTGTGAAACATAGATTATCGCGTTAACTATGGTTTACGGATGTAAAATATAGATTAACGTTGTTAACTATAGTTTACAGTCCGTAAACTATAGTTTACAACCGATAAACCTAGTTTATCGACTGTGAAACTATGTTTAGCTCATTTTTTGTGAATTTGGCGTGCCATAGGAGTACGTTCATAACATTTTTTCTATGGAAACCCATCTGTGTTAAAACTTTATATTTTGGATTTAATAGTTATTTTTATTACAACTTATTACACAATTTATGCTATATCTATAGTTATATAGTGACATCATGTAACTGATGAGTAATTCCTTTGTTTTGTTTTGTTTCAGTTCTTTACCGTTAAAACAATAAAATCGATGCAATGCATGATAGTTGTGTGGTTAACTATCTCCAATATACAGGCAGAATACTATAAAAACTGCTGTCTGATAGGTGGTGGGATGATCGGCGTAAGGTCATTGTAGGTCTACGTAGGATCGACAGGAACGTAGAGAGTTCGTAGTGGGAACGTTGTAGGACCCTACATCACAAGTTCCTACGCTTTTACTGCGCTTTTACTACGATCATGATGATCTCTACACAATGCTTCCGCGCTGCTTGTACAATTACAGCGCTTTTACGATTTTACCCCGATTCTTGTTGGCCACGATCCCGACACGCCGATCATGAAGACCCTACCGTGATCAAACTGCGTTTATGAAGACCCCACTACGTTTTTTCTTCGATTGGCCACGTTTTTGGCCACGCTTTAATCGTAGTAGAAACGGCGTCTATGTGTGAACGGGGGGTTACGACCGTACTACGATAATTCTACGTCAAACGTGCTGCTAACACGCTTCTACTACGATGCAGACCGTTGCCGACCAGCGGCCGTGTTTACTGCGTTTACGCTACGCTGCCACTACGACATTTAAGATCATACTACAACGCTACGCAGATCTGGAGACTGTTCGACGATATTGCTACGGTAGTGCTGATCATATTACGATTGTTTTTTTGTTTTTGTTTTTTTTTTGTCACTTGTACGGTTTTGGCGATGATGTATGTATATTTTGCAACCGCAGATTTTTCTAGCACGATTTTGGCGATGATGCATATCTTGCAACTGCAGGTTTTTCACTGCCTTTACCATGTGGTTAAAAGGGCATTTTCAATTGTAATTGTAACAAGATGAGAAAAGTTTGGAGTCTCACCTGCAAAATGAAATGATTGACAAATATAGTGTCGCCATTTACATGTAGTTAACAGATAATGATTGGTCAAATATCAGCACTATAAAAACAAACTGCTGCCTGATAGGTCGTGGTATGATCGGCGCAAGGTCATGGTACAGTTATTTGACCAGTTTCGAATAAGAAACGGATTCGGCGGCGCTATAAATATAAGAGGCATTATTTCAAAATGTAAGTTTTTTGTCAAGGTAGTTCAATGACTTGTGGAATTAAATATTGTTTAAAAAAGGTTCAGTACGGAAGCGTATTGCTGCCACTTGAAAAAAAAATATTGTAAGTCGTACGTACGACATAATAAGTCGTACGTACGACATAGTAAGTCGTACGTACGAGATACTAAGTCGTAAGAACGAGATACTATGTCGTACGTACGACATACTAAGTCGTACGTACGACATAATAAGTCGTACGAACGACATAATAAGTCGTACGTACGACATAATATCAAGTCGTACGAACGACATAATAAGTCGTACGTACGACATAATAAGTCGTACGTGCGACATAATAAGTCGTACGTACGAGATACTAAGTCGTACGAACGACGTAATAAGTCGTACGAACGAGATGCTATGTCGAACGTACGACATACTAAGTCGTACGTACGACATAATAAGTCGTACGAACTAGATACTAAGTCGTACGTACGAGATACTAAGTTGTACGTACGAGATACTAAGTCGTACGAACGAGATAACATTAACCCCTTGTAGTCATGTGTTTATGTTACTTATACGATATAATATGTAGTTATTCGGTTTTCTTTATAATATCATGAATAGACGGGCGTGCCAATAGTTGTGCTTTTGATTACTAAAACGGAAGAACCTAAATTTCATATATATATGTAACTTCAATCTATTTAACATTTAAAAAAAAGTCAATTAAAAAATTATTTTACATGTTGACTAAGAAGTCCTATCCAAAGCAGCCCCCGTCCACCCCTCAAAGAATCTGATAATTTGATACGTTTTTATCGAAGGAATATTATAAATTAAGCTTTTCAGGGGGTACCGATGTGGGTGAAAAGTACAAAAATCCCGAAAATGAAAAATATTTCTTTAATTATATTTATGGTTTATATTTATGTTTAATGTCCTTTTAATTAGAAAAGCTCGGTTGTTTTGAGACTGACATTCAACATTTTTACTGTGGCCTGGTTCGAATCACCTGGTGGCACACGTTTACTCCTATAAAAACAGACTTGTATATTTCACTTCATTTTCCTCTATAAATGATTTCTTTTTCTTTAGAGATAAACGACATTTATGAGAATGTAGACCAGAAATATTATTCTCTAAAAATTATCCCACAGTGTAAGCATTCATTGTTTGAGGACAAGAATTATTCATTCTTCCTCACGATGAAGGAGTCACACACAAACGCACCCCCCCCCCCCAAAAAAAAAAAGAAGAAGGAAAAACACAAAACATGAATGATATGCGGTTGATCCTATAGTATACACCCCCCCCCCCAAAAAAAAAATAATAATAATAAATAAATGCGTGAAAAATCTAATACATTTAATCTTCGAAAAGTTTCGAAACGAATCAATTAAAATGAAATCGCAGAAGTAGTGAATGATGAAGGGGACAGAATATCTTCTAGATTTCATTTTAAGAAGATTATTTATCTATTAAACGAAGATAACATTTTTCTAACAGGTTTTATGTATATGATCAGGTTTAAGACCTGGGGGCCGTAACAGAAAGCATGCTATTTAGATTTTAAATGACTTTAAGCAAAGTTGCCACCCTAAAATTAATATATACACTGTATACATGAAATGTTTCTTTATCAAATAAATAAGCCGTAAACTATAATATGATAAGAAAAAAATTGATTTATTTCAGCTGTTAAATTTGATCATTTTCATATGGAGCTCTTCTTCTAAAGGAGAGCAATATTGTCTAAAATGGCCATGCACGACACCCCCCCCCTCGCCCTCTTAAGCAGGGTTGCGCATACAAAGTGCTCACCCAGAAAAATAAAGAAATTAAGATTTCTTGCAGTGACATAGCATCGTTTTTGAATGGGGAAAGGGGGCAGCCAGAGAAAAAAAAAACTTACCTGAAAAAGTTGACAAGTAAAAAATTGCCCTAACAAGAAAACATTATTTTGGGGAGGGGGGTCTTTTTAAAGTTCCAACTTCTTTCAGTACAATTTTCCCCCATATAATACTACATGTACATTACCCTTATTTCACTTTACTGTATCACAAAGTGGGGGAAGGGGCAATCGGCCTTTCAATGCAAATTTTAAACAATAATATTGCTACGTGCCTGTTTTAGTAATATGCATATCTATACATTGTGTCCTAATTATCTACAATTTTTCATGAAATTTTATGCAGCTGTTTTAGAATAATTATGTTTATAAATAAATAAAAAAATAAAAAAAAAGGACTGACGGACTAACTGACGTGCCAAAGACATTATACCACTCGCAACTTGTTGTTATAAAAGTAATTTATAATTTCTCTCTACATTTAAACACTCTTTCAGACTTTCTAGACGATATCCTAAATAGCCATTTACTCTTAATCATACCATTTTAAGCCCGAAATTAATAAGGCTTTGAAATTATGCTGGGTCACGGGTAGAATAAATATATCATATTGAATAAAATCTTTATCCTTCCTAGTCTATAATTTATGAATTGTAATAAACAGTTTTGCAGATAAATATGAAATAAACAATGTAAAATCCCAAGTTCGAATCGGGCAGAGGTGATAAACTTGCTTGATTTGAATTTTCTGCAATCCAACAGACAATTCAAATCAAGCGAGTTTATCGCCTGTAGAAACGAATATAAAGGGCTAGAAGGTTAATAAAATAAACATATTGGTTACAAAATGTGTTTAGAATTAGGGATAGATCAATGCTGGAAAGAGTGAAAATTCTTCCCAAAAGTGCGTTTAAATCTTGCGCCGTAGATTGCCTATTATTTGCATTTAATAAATGATCAAAGACTAAAATACAAAACCATAAAGCTACAGTTCTGCAGCTACGTTCTGAGTATCTCGTTCGTACGACATATTATCTCGTTCGTACAACTTATTATGTCGTACGTACGACTTAGTATCTCGTTCGTACGACTTATTATGTCGTACGTACGACTTAGTATCTCGTTCGTACGACTTATTATGTCGTACGTACGACTTAGTATCTCGTTCGTACGACTTATTATGTCGTACGTACGACTTATTATGTCGTACGTACGACATAGTATCTCGTCCGTACGACTTAGTATCTCGTACGTACGACTTATTATGTCGTACGTACGACTTAATATCTCATACGTACGACTTATTATGTCGTACGTACGACATAGTATCTCGTTCGTACGACTTATTATGTCGTACGTACGACATAGTATCTCGTTCGTACGACTTATTATGTCGTACGTACGACATAGTATCTCGTTTGTACGACTTATTATGTCGTACGTACGACATAGTATCTCATTCGTACGACTTATTATGTCGTACGTACGACTTATTATCTCGTTCGTACAACTTATTATGTCGTACGTACGACATAGTATCTCGTACGTACGACTTAGTATGTCGTACGTACGACAGAGTATCTCGTTCATATGACTTAGTATCTCGTTCGTACGACTTAGTATCTCGTACGTACGACTTATTATGTTGTACGTACGACTTAATATCTCGTACGTACGACTTATTATGTCGTACGTACGACTTATTATCTCGTTCATACGACTTATTATGTCGTTCATACGACTTAATATTATGTCGTACGTACGACTTATTATGTCGTTCGTACGACTTAGTATCTCGTTCGTACGACTTAATATCTCGTACGTACGACTTACTATGTCGTACGTACGACTTATTATGTCGTACGTACGACTTACAATATTTTTTTTTCAAGTGGCAGCAATACGCTTCCGTAGTTCAGCCTCCCCCCCCAAAAAAAATAATATTTCGCCAAAAATATACGCCCCACAGATTATCCATTGGCATGCCTAAGAAATGTTAAATTAATTGCTTACCAAAAAGTTATTTGTATTTCCAAATGATAAAGAGAAACTAGGGGAACTGTGAGCACTGAGCTCACTTTAATGATACCCCACGCCAACTATATGATTATTATGACAAAGTCCATGTTCTGCTCTGGGAGACCCGAAATTAGTGTCAGATCAAAATGTAAAATAAGAGGTCACCTGTACAATGGCACAATGTAACAAAGAATTTATGAAAGTATCATTAAATCTTATTCAGTAGAATAGAGGAATTGCGGAGAAGAGATGGATATGCCCTTCAATATTAGAAAAAAAAATGGCAGTATCCATGTAATGCTAAGGGGGCCCAAATTATGTGCCAGATCAAAACAAAGAAATTAAATAGGTGTACTTTGGCACTATTTAACAAAGACTCTGTGAAAACCTCATTAAATTCTGAGAAGACTCATTAAATTTCATTCAGTGGTAGAAGAGGAGTTGTGGATAGGAAATGGGTACCCCAAAGCGTACCAGACGGACAGAGGTACAGAGAGACGGACGGACATACAGACGGATGGATGGACAAAGATCCCATCACTATATACCTTTCCCCATGCTTTTCAAGCGGGGGTATAATAAGTCACGTTTACAATGAAGAAAACAAAGAAGAATAAATTTATAATAGTGTTTAAAATGGGTATTCAGAACTAGTAAAATGACATCACGAAAATATTCCGATGTCTTCCAGTGTTCCAAATATTTATTTTAAACAAGTTTTTAGTATTTGCTAGAGTACATATCAAACTTACTTTTGAATCCTGAAATGTTGTTTTATGTGAGAAATTGGTGTCTCTGCAGAGGTTTTTCTGCAGAATAATGCGTCGCGGTGATTCAGATTTGTTGCATTGTAAAAGTATGTCGACTCTTTAAAGTACGATAACGAAAACGAACTGACGGCAAAAAGTCAAAACTTCGCATAATTCAAACACTCCTAAATAAGCCTTCTTACCATAGCTATCAATTTATTTTTACACCTTTGAATGTATTAACCATCAGCACTTTAATTAGGAATTATTCGGAACTGGTCAAAATTCGGAAGTGGGCAAACGACTGTAAGTCTTCGTAGGATCGCCAGGAATGTAGAGAGACCGTAGTGGGAACGTAAGAAAACGTAGTGGGAGCGTTGTAGGAGCATACTTAATAAGTTCCTATGCTTTTACTGCGCCTTTACTACCATGATTGATTGATTGTATGTTGTTTAACGTCCCTCTCGAAAAATTTTTACTCATTTGGAAAAGCCACCACATGCCGATGGAAAGCTGCAAATTTTGTCATATGTTCGGCATTCAGGGCCATTGAACGGTGCGGGATCTATTTCGTGCCAGCACCTACTGCAACACAGGAACTCGGTTTATACGGTCTCATACGAAGGACCGTCTCCACGTCCCACAGTGATCGTAGTAGAAGCGGCGTCTATTTGTGAACGGGGGTTATAAATTTGACACTAGCTTACATGCACATACCCGTGACATTCGTTAAATGAACAGTACACGTGATAAAGACGTAACTTATAATATTATGTTTTTTATTAAATGCATCGATACTGAGAACATAAAGATTAAAACGTGAAGACAAGATGGCATGGTTATCTTGCGCTCGCATGCAAATGTGTACAATTAAAAATGCATAAAATGACCTTGATATAGTCGTTACTTTTTTGTGCTACTTGATAACGAGGGTCATTAAAAAATACGTAGAAAATGTTCCTCATCGTTATATTATTAGTACACGATTATAGATCAACACATTTTTGTAAATAAAAACATTTATTTTGTCGAAGTGTGAAGTTTCATTTCATTTTTAGCTGAGATTTGCTGAAAGCAAAGTCCTGGCTATAGGCATCATGATCGACTGTCTTTCGATAAATAGCACAGAAAACAAAAAACCAAACAGCGTCAAACCAGACACTTTTAAAAATAATAGTCCCATTGCGAGACGATATGCAAACAAATATTTTTAACATCCCAATCATTGGAAAAAATACTGATCAATATTTTTACTTGAGAATTAAACTGAAAGAGAAATTAGATATTTGCTTTATTGGGATAATCGTGATATAACAATTTGTGCACAGACTGCACACACGCTGCGGACTTCATATTGCAAGCGAACTATTTTCAATAGCGCGTGCTTTTCGAAATGTTTAAATTGCTGAAGAGTTAAATGTTTCATATCGTCTTCGTCGATATTATGTTAGTGGTTATATATTCTCTTTTGATTTTTAGCAAATTAGTAGTAAAGTGAATTGGAATTTTAAAACGTAGAATGCGTGAAGTCGCTTGACAATGTACATGTATCAGTGTCTCTACATGTAGTTGGCGATAAAAGTACTGTTTGTTTGTAACTATTAGAATGTCTATAAAATACACATGTGCATTATTCTAACTATTTCAAGACTGAATTTTTAAATTATAAGAAACTAGAGGTACTGTGAGCAATGAGCTCACTAAATGATACCCCCGCCTCCCAAATGAATATAATGGCAGTGTCCATCTTTTGCTCTGGAAAATCCAAAATATATATCAGATCAAAAAATAAAATAAGAGGTGCACAATTGCAATATGTAATAAAGATTCTGTGCAAGATTCATTTAATTTCTTCACTGCTATGAGAGGATTTGTTGATAAGAGAGGGTACCCCCAAAGCGTAACAGACGGACGGACGGACATACCGATTATTATTATACTTCTGTTAAAATGTTTCCAATATAAAGTTCAGAAGGTAAAATAACTATCCTTTATAGTTGAACACTCCATTATTTAAATACTCCGTTATTTAAATGTTCATGACTGTATGCCGACATGGTAATTGTCAATAAAGTGAATTGAATTGAATTGAATTATTTCAGTTTGTTCATTAACATGTTCATAAACATAAAAACTATAAGAAATGTGAAAACTTGACTATGTAACTCATATTTCAATATGACTGTACCTCGATCTATATTGAGAAATTCAATGTATTATCAGCTCATGAAAAGATGTACACATTTGACCTTTATTTATACCCCCCCCTCAAAAAAAAAAAAAAAAAAACAAGAAAATCCTGTTCATATGACTTCTCGCTCTCAATTTTCACACAAATGCATAAAATAAAGGTAAATTAGCATATCTTGTATCGATTAAAATGCAACCAAAAAATTTACGGTGTCTTTGAATAAAAATTTCATGCTAAATTGACATATTAAAGATACTCACCTTCAATTAGCTATTTTCAAACTGTTTTCCCGTGGGTATTTATTTAATCGTATTTTATTTTCTTCTGTATAATAACGTTTGTATTCTATTATGACAGAGATATACAATGATGACTCGCTTATACTGTACTCTCTAACTGTTAGGAATAATTCATATTTCACGAGAAAGGGACGCCAAACATTTTTCAGTAAAAATACATTACACGGCGTTAGTCGTTTAATTTCTTTAAAATTTCAATTTCACGTTTTGTGAATAGTGCACAAATTAGAAAAATAAGTATATGGAATACTTTAATGGGAAATAAAGACGAACGAAGTGTAGTTATTTGTTTTTAGAAATTATATTGAAAAATAATAACGCCATTGTGTCCTCTTTGTTACCCCAGCAGTGTTTGTCGTGTGATTTTAAACTTATTTGACAACCGTATGAATTAGGTTTAATAAAAATAAATCCACAAGATACTGATGCACAAGTAACAGTTACTGGCATAATGCGCCGTTGCTTTATTCTTTAGTTTTTATAGAAAGTTGCACGGAATACCCGATTTCGCGGATTCAACGATACCCTAATATCGAGTATTATACGCGATTTCACGGATAATACCCGATTTCGAGTATTCTCTCCGACCTGTTTAATGAAACTTTCACAGAATCTTTATTGCATATTGCCCTTGTGCACCTCCTATTTTACTTTTTGATCCGACACATATCTTGGGTTTCCCGGCCACAGCAAATCATGGACTTTGCCATTATAAAATGTAACCATAATATAGGAGGCGGAGGATATCATTTAGTGAGCTCATTGCTCACAGTACCTCTAGTTTTTAATCATAATCATACAAACTCTACCTGTTAAAAATCAAAGATCAAAAGGAAGATCACTAGAGGTACTGTGAGCAATGAGCTCACTAAATGATACCCTCCGCCTCCCATATGAATATAATGGCAGTGTTGTGGGAAACCCAAAATATGTGTCAGATGCGTAACAGACGGACGGACATACCGATTACTATATACCCTCCCGCTTTTCAAGCGGGGGGTATAATAAATATGTTCTAATTTCGGATCAGACAGATTGTATTTTTCTTTCAAAATCTGCTTTTCAAAAAAAATTTAATTTTCCTACTCTAAATGTAATGCATTACAATAGTGTTATTAGTGCCATTGCAAAATGTTTTTAAAATATGGCAATTAAGAGAACAATGTTGAACAAAAGTTGTCTGCCTTATTTACCTTTTTATTTTGAATATATTTTTTCGAATACAAAATGTTCAAAAATCATTTACAATGTCATAAACAAAAATTGTTTGAAGCCTACAGCAATTTCAAAGTGGAATTCAGAGTTGTCCCCTCATGGAGTGAATGATATATGCACATAAGATGTTTTTCGAGTGTGTTTCAAGACAACAAATGATTCTTCAGTACAATGGCTTCAATACCGACTTCTTCATAGAATTCTTCCTGTCGGGTACTATCTTAAGAAAATTAATATAAAAACATCTGATTTATGTAACTTTTGTAAGGAGGATACTGAAACTATTCAACATGTATTTGTAACTTGTTATGACGTGGTGGATTTATGGAGAAATTCGAGTATGCATATCTATAGAACAACTGCTAAAAGAATCGGTTTTAATTTCAAAAGAGCAGAGCAAACACGGACCCCGAAATATCAGAGGTGGGATCAGGTGCCATGGAGGAGTGAGCATCCCCTGCCGACCGGTCACACCCGCCGTGTGCTCCTTGTCATGATCAGGAAATAACGGAAAAAATCCGTCGTCAATTCAGTGTATGAATAATGGACTAACAATTGGTATGAAAAACGTCAGTCAGCATTTCACTTAATGATAAATTGTATTTGCTGACAAGGTAATTTTATCGACCATAGAACTTACGAAATGATGATTTTAAACGAGACTGCTGATATTCTTGTTTTTCAATAATTTACCTCATTTTAGAAATTGTTTATACACAGAGCATGCTCTTGCGTATCGAATCAACTGAGATATATTAACTCTGTATGCAGGTGATGAAGGTATTTTGCTGCACAAGTAAGGGAAGTTGACGATAGAAAAGTTAAAGTCATCACGTTTATCATGTAGCTTGGTTGTTAGATTACCATTAGTGTCTTTTTCAAGTAAAATATCCAAGTATGAAACAGAAGTGTCGGGCTCTGTGGTATCTTTTATCTCAAGCTCACCAGGATATATCGTATGGACGTAGGAATGGAAATTACCATTATTAATTGACAATGCGTCGTCAATGTATCTAAATGTCGAGTTGAGGGCCACAGCAAGTGTTTTCCTCTTTTCACGCCTAAGATTTTGCATAAATTCTGCTTCATATGAATATAGAAATAAGTCTGCTAATAACGGAGCGCAATTTGTACCCATGGGATTCCAATAGATTGTTGGAATACCTGGTAAATGTATTATATTTAGCTTGTACCATATTTGGCAAAAATTGATTTTTGAACAAGTTAGCGTAGATTTCATTTAGCGTATTTCTTAATATTCTTAATGGAGTTTTATGAAGAGACTTACTTTTACATTTGACAGCTGACTTTTACATTTTAGTAATTTGAGTTTGTCTATGTTTAAGTTGCAAAAGTCGGTCGTCGATTGTAAAAGTAAGTCTCTTCATAAAACTCCAATAATGTTTATATGTTTAAGACATTTAGCGTTGTACTTAAATTAGCGGAAAAAAAAAACAAAAAAGAATATACCGCTAAATGTAATACGTTTACAGTAGTTTTCCTGATATTCACAATTCTAAAGTATCTTAGAAGTAGCAAGTATATCGGACTTTCAGCATCAGAATTATACATTTGAACCAGTTTTTACATAATTTTTATCATTATGTTTACAAAAAATGTACAATTTTTTATGTTGACATACACTTTTGTTTATTTATATCTCCTATCCTAAATGATATGGCGACCTTTACATTTCTTGCAATAATTAGTAAATTTAAACCATATTAAACGAAAATAAATGCAGTTTTTGTACTTTGAACTATTAAAATTGTGAGGGTGAGAAAACCTTAATATTACAGTATTTTTAAAATCCCAAACAACCAAAATGAATTCGAATTACCAGATCTTTATTAGATTCCGAAACTTGGTAAAAACCCTTACAAACAAAGATACATATCGGGTTCCAGTAAATGTTCAACCAAGCTTCTATCTTTACTCCTCACTAAGATATTAACTGTAGTGAAGGAGAAACTTCATGAGTACTGTGCAACAATATATTCAAGAAGCTCTGTTATTAGAAGACCCATTTTTGTATTCACATTAAGCAGAATTTATCCAAAATCTTACATATGAAAAGAAGAAAACACTTGTCGTTGTCTTCAACTCGACATTTAGATAAATTAACGACGTATTGTCAATTAACAATGATTGTTTCAATTATTAAGTCGATACGATATATTCTGGTGAGGTTGAGATACCACAGTCTGACACATCTATTTCATATTTGGATATTTAACTTAAAGAGACGGTAATGGTAATCCAAGAACCAAGTTCTGTGATAAACGTGATGAGTACTGACGACTGTAACTTTTCAATCGTCAACTTCCTTTATTTTCTGATGGAGCAATATACATGTACCTTCATCACATGCATGCGGAGTTTATATCTCTCAGTAGATTCCTTATGCAGGAGCATGCTCTAAGTATGTACAATTTATTAAACGAGGTAAATTATTGAGAAACAAGTTAATGAAACAAGAATATCAGCAGTCTCATTCTTAGTCATCATTTTGTAGGTTCTTTGATCGATGCAATGACCTTGTCAGCATCTACAATTAATCATGGAGTCAAATGCTGACTGATGTGTTTCATACTAATTGTTAGTCCATTATTTACACACTGACTTGACAACGGATTTTCCGTAATTTACCAATCATAATAGTGAGCTCACGGCTGGTGTGACTGGTCGGCAGAAGAAGCTTACTCTTCCATGGCACCTGATTCTTTCAAACCCTGATGTTTTGGAGGTCCGTATTTACTCTGCACCTATTTGTTTTCTTTTATGGGCTCTTGGGCTTGAATACTTTTAGTTATCTCCATATATTTCATAGACAAGATGATTTTATCACCATGTCCATGCAAGCACTTGTGCGTTAGTGTAATGCGAAAAACGACTAATTTTAATATACTTAATTTAGCCACCATTTATATTTCATACAGCAACAGTGTAACGTTTTATACTTTTTGATAGCATTCTTTGAAGGTTTGGCAGTAGAAAATACCAAGCCCAGTATGCTTGATATAATGAAGATTATCAGGAATAAGGCACCGAAAGTGGAGGGTGGGGCATTTAGAGAAATTCTGTAACGGTCTCCGTTCCAATTCAAACTAGAGAATTAATTTTAAGCAAGGAAATACGTTTCTTAAAACAGTGGGGAAAATAATGTTTTATTGTTTTTTCCGTGTGGAAGCAATTTGCAAAGTATGAAAATCTTCTTTATCATTAATTGAATAATTATTATTTTTTACAGACAGGTGAACTCTGATAGACACTTTTTAATCAGTAAACACGAAGGCGGACATTCATCTGATGTTGGGAAATTTTGGTTCGGAATATTTGAGACAAGAATTTATGATCTGCTGGGAGAGAATCCAAGCCTTCCAGCAATTTTATATAGTCCAGGTTCTATAGCCTCACTATGGAATAGCCGTAAGAACAAAATGCTACAAAGACAATATAAATGCTTTTTTGTGTAACCGAGCAGCAAGACAGAGGTTATATTTTCATGATAATTTTTTTAAGGAAATAAGGGAATTACTAGTACCTAAAATAACAAAGTGTTTAAAACTGAGTAAGTCAAAATTATAGAAATTATGAAAATAACACGAGATAATTTACCTACAGTTAACAAAAGAAAAATAACTCTGAAAAATTGTGTTCTGTAAACAATTCAAAATATTTACATTCGTTGTATTTTTCTATATACTAAGCCAACTGTGAAAATTATTTAAATTACCATTTTCGTGTATTCCTACGTGTAGGCGTAGGAATATACACAGAGAAACGTGCACAAGTTTACGTGACGTCACAATGAGGCTTCAGAGACTTTAGAAAAAAGCAACGAAATAGGGCAGCAAGAATTCAAATATTGAGTATATTTTTTATGCTTTATTAAGACATGAAAAATGTAAATATAAAAAGTGTTTTTTTTACTTCAGTATGAATTATTGGTGTGTGAATTACACAGACTTGCACGTAGGTATATTTTTCATGAAGCTCTAGCGTGCTTTATGAAATATGCCTACGTGACAAGTCTGTGTGATTCACACACCAATAATTCATACAAAACTTAAAATCATTCTTTAATTGAAATCTTACAGACTCATTATTATTTAAGTTACAACTTTAATTGCAATTATGCAATTAAGTAAAATATTTGCAATCAAAATGATTACTTAAATCGAATCTTTTAATGGCAAGAATTAAAACACATAATCAAATATATAAGATACATACCATAAAATGCATATGACTGACTCTGCATTAACTTCTTTACTCCTTGAAAGCGTATTACGGCTCTGACATACATAGGTTAAGAGCGGTAAGTTTATACTTAAAATGAAAAATGTATTATGAATGAAAAATAAGAAATAACCAATCAAAAAAGGACCAATGAAATCATAGAATAAAACTTCACTTACACCGTATACAACGGGTAACGCGGGGGAGTCGCTAAAAAGTAAGGGGGAGTCGTTTTCAACGTATGGGGGAGTCGATTTTCACCGCTTCGGAGTAAGAAGAGATGTGGGTCACGTCTTTTTTCGGTATATTGAAGATGTATATGCAAAAAACAACTCGCCCACGGAAGGTAGCAATAGTTAAGCTTTCTGTTGGTCATTTGTCCGGCTAGCATATACGTCTAGTTTTCTCAAACACTTCGAAACTATTTGACAGATTTCGTATTTACGTTGATTGAGTGGTTAAAACATGCATAGTTTGCACAATCTACGACTTGTGTAGGGATTATGACAGTTAAAACAGCAAAAGCAAACGTTAATCTTTCAATTGCAACTATTCACACTTGGGTAGACTTTATAAAAATTAATAATTAAGACATTTTCTCTTCAGACAGTAATGAGTGACGTACGGGGGAGTCGTTTCTGGAAAAGCACAACGCATAGGGGAGTCGCAAAATAAAGTGAAATGCATACCTAACTGGTGTTGTTTTTAGTTCAAGAAAATATCAGCAATATACATGTGCAATTGGAATATATATCTTGGGAGCACATGTGCTTGGGGACAAAACCCTTTCCTAGCTCAGTATGTAATTTTCTTATACATCACAAAAATTCAAAAAGAACACGAACCCTCACTTTCAACAATGACAGCCTCTCCATAAAAATCAGATTTATAATATGGAAATTTTTTAATCGGAAAAGTGAAAATCTCTGGCGCGTCATTCCCGCACCTTGACTTCTTTTTTCTTGGGGGGGGGGGGGGGGGGGGGTTTAGAAATTTTTAAACTGGTGTATGCTTTCAATTTGGTCCACATATAAATAATTTATTTTTATTTTATCATATAAGATAACACATCTTCAGGCACAAACGATGCATACTTAATGAGAATATTTGGGATGATCTGGGATTTATACAGTCATTACTACATGTATACATTCATAGACAGAATTCGAGGTCAACATGCGTTTTTTACGAACCGAGGAACCAAACTGTTTGCCCGAGGCTGTTAAGCCGAAAACAAAAAGTTTGAGGGGTCGACAAAAATGTCATGTTTAAACTTTGTTAATTCCGTCAAGTTCTGACAGTGACCCCACCCACACTGTGAAGTAAGCGGTGCAATATCTCATCGACAGGTCCAACATCTCACTCCACTGTCAAACAGATTTATTTGACCGCTCAGAAAAACAGTAGAAAGGCTTTACTTTTTTTAGTTATAATTTTTTTACAATAACAATTTTTCATGAATTAGTATGAAAAAAAAAATTATAAACAACTTAAATCTGAAAGAATTTGACAAACAAAAAAAAAGGTTGGTGGAAGAATGTTACAACAGAGTTTCTCAACCAAATTTTATCATAACACATTTGCAAATATAACAATGATTTAAATATTCTGCAACAAAACGTTGGAAGACCTTTCATACTACGCGCCTGTTTCGTGAAATGTTTTTCAGAATTGTTATTATGGGTAAGGGCAGGGTCTGAAGTTCTAATCATAATCAGAGCTATAAAAATTCACAAAGAAAATTATTAAAATATCATGCCCTCATCCCAAAATACATGTATACTCTTTAAAAGAGTTTCATGTTATGTGTGAGGGAAATTGGCAAAGCTGAAGTCCCCTTTCCTTCACCCCCTGCATATTTGTAGTTTCAATATTTTTTTCTTCGACATTAACTGCCTAACGGTATTTAATTTAAAATGCTGAAAATTTTGGAATATGCCACTGATCATCCGTGCAGAAACCATATCAAATGTTCACGTAGTAATGTATATGAAGTACTGGTACATGTATATACTCATGCACTTCACAATAAGAAACGATAAATACATGTTTTTATTCTCACATGTACATATTGCTTATATTGATCTTTATTCATGTTTCATTTTACTAAAATTATAAAATTATCAAAATAATTATGTATGGAAGCATTTAGCAAAGGAAAAGTCGAAATTTAAAAAAAAATAGTACAATTCAATTGTGTGACTCCCCTATGCGTTGTGTTTTTCCAGAAACGACTCCCCCCTACGTAACCATTACTGTCTGAAGAGAAAATGTCTTAATTATTAATTTTTATAAAGTCTAGCCAAATTTGAATAGTTGCATTTCAAAGATTAAAGTTTGCTTTTGCTGTTTTAACTGTCATAATCCCTACACAAGTCGTAGATTATGCAAACTATGAATATTTTAACCACTCGATCAACGTAAATATGAAATATGTCGAATAGTTTCGAAGTGTTTGAGAAAACTAGACGTATATGCTAGCCGGACAAATGACCAACAGAAAGCTTAACTATTGCTACCTTCCGTGGGCGAGTTGTTTTTTGTATATACAACTTCAATATACCGAAAAAAGACGTGACCCACATCTCTTCTGACTCCGAAGCGGTGATAATCGACTCCCCCATACGTTGAAAACGACTCCCCCTTACTTTTTAGCGACTTCCCCGCGTTACCCGTTGTATACGGTGACTTAGGCAACCTAATTCAGGTGCGTAAACGAAGTTGTGGTTATATTTCTCAAAATGATATGAAAAAAATTAATAAAAACGAATAAACACATACACAAATAGAAATCATAATATCACACTTGCATGTTAGTTTAAATATTAATGTCACACTAGATGCAAAAAAAAAACACAGCGCGTAGCCAGGTTACATGTACGTATTTTTTTTTTAAATAGATGTGACGTTGATACCTGTTCTAACAACCAAAGAAAGACATTTTATTGTTTATATTTATATCTGTATAAATAGACATTTAAAGTCGGGTTAAAAAAAATATTTGTATTACTGATACGTCATAATGCGTTCCATTGAAGAAACAGCCACTGGTCTAAAAAATTTTAATAAACATCTATCATTGAAACGATTTATGATCTGTTTCTTATGTCTTTTGATAGTGTTATTATTGTAGTGAGCGCAACGGCAAAAGAACATGATTATTTGAGCATAAACTGTGCGTCTCAAGGGACTATTCACATAAAAAGAGCTACCTATGGGTTAGGTGGTCGGTGGACTTATGGGACATCTCAAATGAGAAGCAGGTGTAACTACATGGATGCCTGTTCGGTAAAGGCCGACAATGCTATATTTTCTGATCCAGCCGTAGGAGACAAGAAATTTTTAAATGTAGATTACACATGTGGTAAGTTGGCAGTCTTTTTGTAAGCACCAGTTTTTCTATCTCAATACTTTTTTACTCTGTTGCTTCCTCTAATTTGTTTCTGTTTTCTTCTTATAAGGACCTAGTATCGCTGATGAAATCGGCATTTATGTAAAAGCAGAAGGTAAAGTAGTTCCTTTCAGAAGGCTAGGAGGTTAAAGATATGTATGCCGTGTTAAACAGTATTTTTGCACAGCTGAAACCGAACAAAAATTTCTGAAGTATGATAAGCTATCAAAAATGAAGCATTCTTGCAAATTCGACGAAATATCATTCGGTATTAACAAAGTTCTGGTCGGGAAAAGAACACGATATTCTCATGCATATTTATAAAGGACTGACGTTTATTCTGGATCTGCGCATGTGCGCTGGAAAAGCATCGCGAGAATCATCAGGTCGAGGAAAATATTTTTTGTGACGTCTGTTCAGTGAGGAATCAATATGACTGACAAATAGACCAATCAGCCCAATGAGTTGCATTTAATGCATTTATGGGTTACTACATAAAATACTACATGTGTTTTTCGAAAAGGCTAGTTTTTTAAATCGCTCTCGGAAAGACTTGATGCATTTTTCCAAGCATTTACACGCTTAATGCATTATGTACATTATTTTCTACTAGTCCCAGGCTCATATTTGCATACAAATGATCAACAATGATAAAAATTAAAGTTTTCCCCACTCCATTGTAAAGGTCCGTTTGTTTAGAGTTTCCCCGTGCTGTACTGCTAGTGAATAGACAATTGCACGTGATTATTCCTCCGTACAAAAAGCAACCAACTCTGAGGTGTGCTCATGTATTGACAATCTCTAACTCACGTGTTTGTTACAGTAGTAAAAACGTAGTAGACCATCATGCTTTTCGGTTCATTCACGAGATTGGATCATTGTTTGCTGTGAGCATGCGAGACCACGTCATCATTAATATTTCAATAAGAGGCGGTTTATTATCCGACTTGGAGAGAAAATAATTTTTACAAAATAATATTTCATAACTTTTAAAAAGTGATGGAGTGGAACTGTCTTATTTGCAGAAAGTAAATAACTTATATAACTTGATGAGACACCACATATATTTATTTCTTTTAAAATAAAACACTAAACGGCATATATATCTTTAACAAAGTATTTTTACTAACCACCAGATATAACTAGATATAACTTAAATTTTGGGATATGATATCTTAAGTTGTCAACTATCATTTGGCAAAGAAAAATTTCATAAATTTTAGTTTTAAAATTTAGTCATTTTGTTATAGCTTTATATAGAGCTCTTCTTCTAGAGGAGATCAAAATAGTCCACGAAGCCCCTTTAACAGGTCGGAGAGAATACTCGAAATCGGGTATTATCAGTGAAATCGCGTATAATACTCGAAATTAGGGTATCGTTGAATCCGCGAAATCGGGTATAGGAGGTGTAAACACCTAATAAAACTTAAACAATGGGAGTTAACTTTCATCTAGATACACATGTTTTCTAAAGGTATCACTAGCCATGTAAGAATTTGGGCGTCAAGATTAATGCGCTCGGGACAACAAATACCCGTGGAGCTCAGTACATTTCATGATCTGCACACAAAAAGGCGTTCGATTTGCTTTATATTTTTCCTTATGTTGAAAGTATATGCATCTTGCTAATGTTCATTCCCAACACAACAGAATTGTTAAGTATCAGAATTCGGGAATTTATCATAATTCCACATCAACACGACAAACATGAACAATTTGTAAATAAATCAAATTATACGGAAACACATTTCACACACCAGATATGATGCCATGTATAAACAAGGGATTGTCTATCGTATCTAATTATGAGTCATTAATTACTTTCACATTCATCTTGTGCAAAAAATCAAATTTTTTAATGAATGTATAAATAATGTAATGATAAAAATGGAGGGGGGGGGGGGGCTAAAGGCTTCTTGACCACCTCTGACAAAACAACCTCGACTGTGTTCTACATGTGTCCAAGAGACCTCTCTTTGAATGTCACGGTCGGTTAAACTCGGTCATATAATTTTAATCGTAGGGAAGATTTATTCATCAAATAAAAATCATATACATTGTAGGTAAACAAAAAGCAACCTGTTATTTTCTAAAACAATATAAGACTACAAGTAACTAGAATTCATGTTTATTTTTTAAACACATTTTTTCATTATAGATGAGTATTAGGAAAAGTTATTGCCATGAGTAATACGTATCATAGATAAAATAACTAAAAGAAAACTGTGACATATTGTCTAGAACCAATCAGATAGTGCGTTGTATTAGCATATTATAATGAGGTATAAGATAGCGATATAAAAAAAATATAGAAAGTAAAGAGGTAAAATTTACCCTGTCTATCAAAAAGTATAATAAAGAAAGGAAGTGGCTGCGATTTTTATGAAATTTTAATGTCTGATGAGGAATTATATTCCCAGAAAGTAAGACAAGTCTTTCCAAGGCAATTGAACACTCCATTATTTCAGTTTGTTCATTAACATGTTCATAAACGTAAAAACTATAAGAAATGTGAAAAATTGACTATGTAATTCATATTCAATATGACTGTACCTCGATCTATATTGAGAAATTCAATGTATTTTAACTTCATGAAAAGATGTACACATTTGACTTTTATTTATAACCCCCCCCCCCCCCAAGAAAAAAAAAACAAGAAAATCCTGTTCATATGACTTCTCGCTCTCAATTTTCACACAAATGCATAAAATAAAGGTAAAATAGTATATTATGTATCGATTAAAATGCAACCAAAAAATTTACGGTGTCATTGAATAAAAAATCCATGCTAAATTGACATAAAAAAAAAAGATACTCACCTTCAATTAGCTATTTTCAAACTGTTTTCCCGTGGGTATTTATTTCATCTTATTTTATTTTCTTCTTTATAATAACGTTGGTATTCTATATTGGCAGAGATATACAATTATGACTCGCTTATACTGTACTCTCTAACTGTTAGGAGTAATTTATATTTCACGAGAAAGGGACGCCATACATTTTTCAGTAAAAATACATAACACGGCGTTAGTCGTTTAATTTCTTTAAAATTTCACGTTTTGTGAATAGTGCACAAATTAGAAAAATAAGTATATGGAATACTTTAATGGGAAATAAAGACAAACGAAGTGTAGTTATTTGTTTTTAGAAATTATATTGAAAAATAATAACGCCATTGTGTCCTCTTTGTTACCCCAGCAATGTTTGTCGTGTGATTTTAAACTTATTTGACAACCTTATGAATTAGGTTTAATAAAAATAAATCCACAAGATACTGATGTACAAGAAACAGTTACTGGCATAATGCGCCGTTGCTTTATTCTTTAGTTTTTATAGAAAGTTGCACGGAATACCCGATTTCGCGGATTCAACGATACCCTAATATCGAGTATTTTACGCGATTTCACGGATAATACCCGATTTCGAGTATTCTCTCCGACCTGTTTAATGTTATTTTTGAATACAGATTTTTGAATACAGATTTGTATCGAGTATAATTTAAGATTAAAAAAGATGTTTGTTTTTTTTTTTTTTAGATCAATCCAAAATACAAAACTGTGTGGAAATTGACTTGGACTGCTATCTCTCTCCACATGGTCATTGCAAAAGATGCCACCCGGCGTTACCTGTGGTACTGTACAATGGGAGCAGAGAGTGTGCCTGTCAGTAATTAACCTAAATAATTCCAATTTTATGCTTTTGGAGAGAATACACTACTAAAATTATTTCATTTTCATTTTAGGGTTATGTTCTCAGGAAAACAGACAGTGCTGGCCCGGGTCATGTGGCTCTGATAATGTCGCTCACCATTGTCAGTGCGACGAAGGATTTTCTACCGTAAAAAATGCAGATCAAGCAAAATGCATAAGTGCGAAATATTGAAATATTCTTTTTTTCATTTGAACATCGAATTTTCTGTGAGCAAATTTAATCCGAGTGTGTTTATTTTCTATTTATGTTTCAGTGACCCGCAAACCAACTATTGTAACCTGTTTCGTTGGTATACATGGAAGAAACGGAGAACACAGCATTCTGAAAAAAATAAATTCGTCTTCAGCTTGCCAAGACCAACGAGACAATTTCATAAAATTTCAGGCTACAAAGACAGATTTTACCTTACAATATACATTTACCATCAAACCAACCCACCCAAAGCCAACGTTCATAACAGAGTATAAATTTGGAATAGGAGGTGGAAGTCTTTCTCTGTACTGGAAACGAACCGTAAAAGGTGAATGATATGAATGGTTTCCTTTTTAGATTAAATCATTCAAATTAAGGAAATGATCATTGCAGGATTAGATAGTATGTAATACATGATTAAATAGAATATTGAGAAATTGCATATGATTATTTTAATGGCCGTTTATTTAACTTGTATTAAATAATCAAGGACATTTAAAACATATTAATAACGAACAGTGATCGGTCTCAGAAAGCAAGTAATCAAATCAATGAGCAGGGCAAAATCGCGGACCTCTTGCAACAAGATAGGTTAAATCAGTAGCCCAAGACAAGAAAGATTTCCCCATTGACCGGGTACACCCGCCCGTGAGCCTTACGTATTGATCAGGTATACGAGAACTCGGCAGCCAAACCCAGTACAAAAACATCAATGGTATAATAAATGTTTTAAGCCTGCCCAACAATATACAACTCACCAAAAGGCTGTACAAAATGTATTTACATACAAAGTCTTTAAAACGATCATAACATTTGTTAAAAGCTTACTGAATCCGTAAATTCTTGTAACAATAACTTATTTGTCAGTGGTGTTTTAATTGAAAAAAAGATCGTTTTCAGAGCAATCTCTTCCATATCTAATCATATGGAAGATAAATACCATAATCAAAATATACAGTTGATATTAAAATACGAGGGGTGATCAAAAAGTTCGCAAACTATCTCTATATCTACAAAACCACAATTCAGATTAGAAAAAAAAATTGGTACAATTGGTACATATGTAGCCATACATAAGTTCTATAAATAGCATATGCTGAATAAAGCTTTACTCCTTGTTCGTGACGTCACAGTGTGAAAATGACGTCACTATGCAGGTCACTTGTGACGAAAAATGGTTTTCTCAGTCGTACTCGTTCAACAAACGACTGTAGAATTTATGGTATATCTTGGAAATTCCTTTGAAGTAGCGTTTAATAATTTGCACATAGTTTTATAAGACAAATGGCTTCTTATAAATTCCATCAATGATTGGATTGATTGTTTTAGTGAAGGAAGGCAGATGATTAAAAATGATGCTTGTTATTTTGCCCAGTGAAAGCAACTTTGAAAAGAGATGTGTTTTTAATTAAGCAATATAGCTATGAAAGACCTCCAATTTACTCTTTGAAAAATAGCTGAATATCCTAACAATAATATAATTATTGAATACCTAAGATATCGTTTACTTCAAATTTTAAACATATTAGATATGATAAAAAGGAGGCACCCATTCTCTATCCGCCTCGAATAAACGTCTCTCCCGAGGCAGAAGATTTGGGTTTAGATGGTCGCCATGCTTATTTTTGGAAAGGATATTCTTATCCACCCATTCTGTTGCAGAGAATTGGTCATTTCTGACAAATTAACTGTTTTTGTTATAAAAATTAACTTGCATGGAAAGAAATATAAAACTCAGAAAAATCTTAAAGCTTTTGTGACAGAACGCTACGGAGGGAGTCACGTAACCGGCTACATCACGTGATTCGCGCATGCGCAGAACGATGGCAGATGTGCATTAAAATCGGAGAGGATTAATTTAAAATATAATCAATACTGAAACCAAATATTTTGTCTTTTTTGGAAGATAATTAATTAGTTCGCGAACTTTTTGATCACCCCTCGTATTACTTCGTAAATATGGAAGTTTACCATACAGTTTAATTTTTACATAGAATCAAATAATAAGGAATTTATATTTTAGAATCAAGACAAATGCTATTTGGTGAAAGACTCGCTGACCACGTCGTGGGAATTAACCGTCTTGAAGATACTGTCAACGTTAAGAACAACGATACAACATTACCAAATATTACCCTTGAAAATGGAGATGGGTGAGTTACTGTTTATTCCTGAATCGTTTAACATTACCATTTCTGTAGAATGATAAATTCTACTTATAGAAGAAAGAACATAATATGTGAGAGTAATGTGTCTGCTTTGTTTATCTTTTAATCGTTTGTCTATAAAAAAAAATTCAAAACGCCACACTTACACTTATTTTGGTTTCAGACCTCACAAAAAAACTGCATAAAGGGCCCTTATATGGTCGCTATATATATGAATTTCAGCTAAATGCTAATATTTCAAATTGCTACTCCTTAAACAAAATTTGTCATAATTTCATATGGATAACGAACAGTATTCAAGATCAAAAGTCCATAAAACAATACAAAATAGGAGCAGAACAAACACGGACCTCTTAAACATCAGAGATGGAATCAGGTGCCATGGAGGAGTGAGCATCCCGTGGCGACCGGTGATACCCGCCGTGTGCTCCTTGTCATGATCGGGAAATAACAGAAAATCCGTCTCCAATTCAGTGTATAAATAATGGACTCACACTTATGAAAAACGTCAGTCAGCATTTGACTCCATTATAAATTGTATTTGCTGACAAGGTCGATTGTAATGACTATAGAATTTACAAAATGATGACTTAAAACACGACAGCTTACATTCTTGTTTCATCAACTTGTTTGTCATTAATTTTCTTCATCATAGAAATACGACTTCTTTTAACAGTAAACAACACTTAAATACATAGCTGTGTATAGTACTTTTATTTGCAAAGAAAGAAATGATGTTGATGTTGCTGATGCAGATGATGACGATGATGATGATTTTGATTTTAAACATGGATCAATATTTTTTTCACATTTATAATCCCATTTTGAATTAGATTTTATAGTATGGAACATAATTGTCAACTTTTTTTCATTAGGCTTTGCTATACGTTTTTGGCTGTTGGAAAAGGATATCTTCAAACCACAGTTTTACATGATCCGAACAAGCCACTACCTAGAGAGTACTACAATGAAACGGTGACAACAAGAGAATTATGTTTTTGGTTCGACAATTTACAACCTCTTCATTGTAAGGTCACTAGAGAATGTAACAATTTAGACGTTATTCAAATTCCAAACTCAATAACAAAGTCGCCATTTGTTACAGTTGGAATAAAAGGTTGGAAAGATATGGATAATTTCAAAGGCAAACATATAAACGCATCAGGAATATCAGAATACGAAATAACTGTCTATGGAATACATGGTGATGGTGCTTTGTTGAAAGCTGATATTTCAGCTGATAAAAGTAATACAAGAACATCAAACACACCAACGCCTATGCATATTGAGTTATCTACTTGTGGACTTTACGAGATCCACCTTGAAATTAAAGATAACTCTGGAGAAGGAAATGTTCAAATAGCAAGAAGATTTGTGCTATTTGACAATTGCTCTGATGTTCATAAAGATCCTCAAAAGAATCTTTTTATTGCGACGGCAGATCTTAGTTCTAGCAGAACCTGGCAAACACAGAAAACTGAACTTTGCTTTGACTGGACCGGCCGATTTTATAACACTTTACACAAAAAGACTAATCTTCTCAAACCGATTGAACGAAAATCTTTAATTGCAGAGGAATACGAAGACAACGAATATCCCTTGCCCAGAAATGGCACCGTCAATTTAGACGGCATTATAGAGTTTAATTTCACAATAACTGTAAATGGAAATAAAAGAATTATAAACCAGATGCATGAAAATGTAATGATGCCGAAACACTGTACCAACTTGACTCTCCTGGACGGGGATTCTGTTTCTGTTGATGTTTTTGCTACTGACATAATGGGTAACTCTAATAACGACTCGGTTACGGTTCATATAGACACCTCTGTTCCAGAAATTACCGACATGGGCTTAAACAATGGCGATTTTAAAGGACTTTTTGTTCACAATGCTATTGAGCTATCAAAAATGAAGATGATTTTAACTATTCAAGACCTCCATAGTGGACTGAGGTCCATTCAGTGGTATTTTGGAACAACGTTAGGTGAAATGGATATTGGGAACGGATCTTTAGCAGTAAATCGTCTACCTAATGGCGTACGTAATATTATTAGTTATTATAGTGTGAGGGCAGTAATTGTATTTACTTGAACAGTTTTAACTTACACGTATAAAAGTTTCAAGCCAAGCAGTTGCTAACCAAGAAATTTTCTTGAACATGTACATTGTACTTTAAATTGTTTCTAAAAGTTGATAAAAATCAATCTTTTATGATATTATATGGATCATCGTTGGGGGCCGTATGGGAGAGGATTTGTGATAGGGTTTAGGGTGAGGGTGTGTTTATGTGTGTAAGGGTGTGTGTGCTGCTTATATGCTTTCTCATTTTTAAATTTGTTTGAATACATTAATAGTCATCTATTGAAATATTCATTTGGGCATCATTTCAGAATGACTGTAACAACTATACAAAGTGTTATTGTCCATCACTTGGCCCCTGTGAAATATCAACATACAGCATAGATATGTCAAAACTGATGCACAACAATAAGAACATTGGACAGCACAATAGAGATTACTTTTTTACTTTTGTCGTCACAAACAACGCCTTTTTGCGAACTATTGATCATGTGGATATCCTCGTTGATGAATCGGCCCCTGTAAAAGGAGTGGTTATGGAAGGTGCCCCGGAAGAAAAGGATAAAGATTTTACCAACGAAAACAATACCCTTTTAAACTGGAATGGATTTATCGACCATGAGAGTGGGATACGATTGTACCAGGTAGTCTTGTTCTCAAGATGCCTCGGATCGTATGAAATTTTAGATGTTGAACTAAATGAAAGCATGGTTGCTGTAAATACAACAAAAACGTCTATTCGATTTTATTTCCCAAAGAAAGGAAGGTATGTAGCATCCGTGATTGCATTCAATAACGCAGGTGAACGTTCCGATGTTGCATGTTCTGATGGTATAATGTATGACTTGTCCCCAGTTCAAATTTTTAATTTGACTGGTCAAAGGTTTACAACAAGGAAGGGTATAGCATGTGATGAAAACGACAATCCTTTTATATTTTGGATAATCTGTCAAAGATATCATTGAAGAATTCTTCGCGGTGCACTCAAATTTGTAGAAATTTTACATTTCCTGGGTTTATAAAAAATTTACCGCAAGTTTCCAATGAGATGCAGATGAGATATACTCTGAAGGAATGTGTGAAAAGGTCCTCCCTTCAACAATCGAGAAATTTATGTTCCTTCCGATAAGATCCAAGTTTCATGGGAATTTCGTGATTTTGAATCTCAACTAGATGACTTTTTTGTAGGATTTGGTCAATCAGATTCGGAATATCTTAGTCCTTCTCTTCTCTCATACACAAAAACATTAGGTAGACCAAGATATATTAAATATCATTCCGGGTTACGAAGTGCAGAAAAATTTTGGATGTATATCAAAAGCATAAACAAGGCTGGAGTTGCGGAAACTGTTAGAGTAGGACCAATGATTATTGATTCTACACCAGTTGTTTTTGTTAAAGAACTAGACTTGGTTATTGAAAATGGAAATATTTATATTGGATGGCAAAATGATACATTCATTGATCAGGAAGAGATAGATCCAGTGAAATCTATTCTGTTTCGAATAGGTAATATATTTCAAATAAAATTAATTTCTGTTCGGTAATTACGTATTTTCAGTTTCTGCCTTTAATATCATTTGAAATATTTTTTCTCTCTTAGGTAAGGGATCTAAATTCGTCACCCCTTTTCTGCAGCATTATAGTAAAAATGATTGTCCACGATCTAACATGGCTGACTGCATTATATACCCTATTCAACGTCTTCATCTCTCAAAAACTGAGAACTCGGCCGAGTATTTGGTAGAAGTAATAGTTACTAACAAAGCAGGTCACATTGCGAGTGCAAAGTCAAAGACATTTCGGATTCCCTCTCAAATTCCTCCCGGACCGGGTATTGTTATTGATACTGATTCTTCAGAGTTTTCCGATCTGGATTATCTACTGTATCCATCTAAACTGTGTGTAAAATGGAAGGGATTTGAACACCATGAAAATATCACGTTTGAAGTTGGAATCGGAACGAGAAAGGGTAAAGATGATGTTATTCGTTATACACAATCGTCTTCAAAAGAAAACCATTGTTTCGACACAAATGTCCTCGAACCTTTTGTGAAGTATTATTCTCTCGTAAAAGCCAGTTCCTACGGAGGAGACACCACTGTTTCTTCTGATGGAGTAACATTTATTGATGAGAAAAATTTAACATCAAGCATTCAAGTATATGATGGTAAAGGATGTCCTAAAGACACTTCCAAAAATATCATTTTAATTAAGGTAGACTCTATGAAAGGATTTGAAGTGACATTCAATGAAACATTGAAAATTGGTAAAATATATTCATTTGTTTTCAACATATCAACTATTTCAATTAACTCCTCAGACGCGATGGTATTGAAAACAATCACAGAACTCCACCGCAAAATTGTTATTATCATGGCAAAATCAAAGTCTCTTAAATTTTCCACAAAATCGGAGACTGCATTTGAAATCAGTTTTTACCAATGTAATTTGGACAAAGACTTCACGGATCAAACAGATGGTGTCATGCTACATTGGGCAATGAGACGGGATGATATAATTCAACCTACGAGTTATATTGTAAAGCTTCAGAGAAAAAATCGAGGGTCTGAGAGTAATCTTATTTCGATGAGAGAACAGTATAGTAAGGTTACTTCTGCTTCGTTTGAAAACGTTAAATTAACCGAGGAAACCACTTACTTTGTAGAAGTCTCCCCGTGCTTTGGTCATGTCTGCCTAAATTTCACTCCCTCGGATGGGTTTGTGGTTTGCAAAGAAAATTTACAAATAGAATTTAAAGAAGCCACACTAAATTTTTCTGGTAAACACAAAATTCTAACTGCAAGCTGGGAAAAACCAATCATAAAGGAACAAAAAATACAACTTGAAAGATGGACACTTTCTTTGGACGCGATGGCAAGAGACCTCCTCTTAAATTGGACCTTCGTTTTAAATGGGGAAGAGGTAAACTATTCTTACTTTTATTCTAGTCGTTGGATATTCCCTTTATTTTGTACAATTTACTTAAAATAATTTCCCTTCCAGGTAAATCAAGAACTCGATAATTTTATACCCATAGAGAGAATTTATTTCTGTCTTCAAATTTGGACAGAAGATGAAAACTGGTTTCTTCAGTGTACTTCTGTGACTGTGATGAACAATCCTGTTGTAAATAATCTTAATGTTTTAGACGTGGATCTTAATACAATTAATAGAAGCTTGGCTGATTTAATTTCTCGGGTATCGTTCAGTAAGAATTTAGGGAAGCTACGGCACACAATCCAAGATCTTGAAATTGATTATTGTACACCTGATGCCAAGATGTCGGTTCTCGTGCTGGGGCATGACGAAGAAGATTTGGACGCATTCCTTATGACGTCACCAAACACGCCGGAGTCTGTAGTTGAGTGTAGCAAACGGTTAGACTGTCTGTCAGCAGCGGATGTCAACAAAGGAATAGCAAAGTTCACAAACATACCACTAACTCATGGAACAATTTTGTTTTCTTGTATTCGGGGCAAGAATGACTCGTATGGCTGTAGCGATGGTTTTTTTGTGGATTCCACGCCACCTCGAGGTGGCCAAGTAACCATAGAAGATCATCATGGATTTGTCACCTCCCTTTCAGATTTAACACTGATTATTGAACCATTTATTGAGGATGCCAAACCTACAGGGGAGGACACTCTTTCTCCTATAAGCTATTACGAATATGGAATTGGTAAAAAACAGCTAAAATTAGATTTGGAAGAGAAACGTCGCAATTTCAAAACTTTTTTTTTAAAATGGCAATAAAATCCCCCCCCCCCCCTCAAAAGTAAATTTATTTAAAATCATATCATTCTTTTAGGTACAGTGGCAAGAGTTGATGATGTACTGGTCTGGCAGAAGACGGCAACACATGGACCAATGCGAATCCGTGAACTTAGTCTTTATCAAGGAGAGTCCTATTACCTCAGTGTTTCTGGTATTTAATTTATATAATTTGAAAAAATTATAATTTTATACAATACATGGTATTCAATATTTCTTTCCTTTGGGAGAAGGGGGGTGTCAAACTAATTTGAACATGTTAGAAACTGATTTCACGAATAATTTATATCTAGTCTTAATGTTGATGGAAAGCGATAATCAATCTTATTTATTACTGTATTTTTAAAGTTCTTTTTTTTTCAAAATTAGAGAAAATGCGTAGGGATAATTTTTATCATACGTAATTTTTTGATGCTCGGTTGTTTTATTTGGCCCTTTATTTTCTTAGCTACAAACAGGGCAGGACTAAAAAGCGCGTACGTCGTAACCCAGTTCACAGTGGACATTTCTCCTCCCGATGCTGGTAAACTTTATGTAGGTGATGTCATGCAGGACTACTACATATCGAATCATCCTATAATGGTCCACTGGCGAGGATTTGCAGATGATGAAAGTAACATTATGGAATTCGAGTGTGGTCTCGTATCCCACAATGGGGAAATCATCGTACCACTCACTCATGCAGATGGCGATTCAATGATTTTTGATAATGTTAAAAACCTGGTAGATGGTCACTCATACAGAGCAGTCTTAAAGGTTTGATACTTGCAGTTCTTTTAACAAGAGTTATATTGAGTATCGCTTATACTTGTTTAGCCGATCAATTCCTGATTAAAAATAGTACATGCAATCCTATATGTTCCGATTTCTGAATGATCTTTTTACATGTAGTCATCATATTTTTAGATAACTAATCATGCTCTCCTGTCTTCGATTGTGTATTCTCATAATTTTACCGTGGATGTCTCTCCAATTCATCCAGGAACAGTTTTTGACGGCTTTGAAATAAATACGGTAATGTTCAACTATTCAACTCAAAATTTTAATTCTTGTAAAACGCCAAGATAAACAACTCGTATATAGGGTGGATAAGTATTTACAGAATAAAGATAAATAGACTCTTGAAACGTTAAGTGTTGTCAACTATAGATATATTTGAAGATAACATTCATTGTTCGTTTATTTCCATTAACAAAGGACGAAGATTACCAGACAAGTATGGATGTCGTTTGTGCCAGTTGGAACGGATTCAGTGATCCTCACTCAGACATCGTAGCTTACCAGACGGGTCTTGGTACAAACCCAACTTTTCCTAATGTAGAGCCACTTAGAGATGTCAGTCTCCGTCAAGGTAACCAAACGAGTACATGTATTAATCTTTTTCTTTCTTTGTACATGTAAAGAGATATGCTTGGGTTCCTTCAATCTAGGTTCGGACCTAGTCTTTGATAAAGCCATAAATCAATTAAACAATGAACTACAGAATCGGTTTACTGTAATTATAGAATCAATATATCTTGAAGGCTACATAATCGTTGTAAAAAGATTTTCAATGTTATATGTAACTGCGTTTATCTGATTTAAAAAAACGGACGTACTCAAACTTGTACATTGAATAATGTTTTGTGATAATATCCTTTTTATCCTTAAGATTACTGTTGGAAAATTAGTTTGACACCTGGACAGAAGTACTTCACGTTCATTAAGGCCTGTAATAGAGCTATGCTTTGTTCCACATCGGTTTCAGATGGTATAGTTGCGGACAATTCTCCACCTGTTGCTGGGATAGTCTACATAAAAGGTGTTTCAGGACGCATGGCATATTTGCATGATAGGTATGTTTTATGTTTTCAAGCATCAGTCTTAATTCTGATTTATGAATATAGACATTTTGTTCTCAATTTATTTATTTTTATGAATGTTACAGAACGTCAATAACGGCATCTTGGGTAGGATTCCAAGATCCACACTCATCTGTTGAACACTTCGAATGGTGTATAGGAACGACGAAAGAAATTTGTGACATATTACCTTTGAGAAATTCTTTCCTATCCAATGATGTATATCTTCCATCTCTGTGGCTTCCTTTAAGAACTGATTTATTTGTATCCGTAATGGCGTACAATAATGTGAATCTCACTACCAACATTAGTTCTCATGCATTTAGAGTAGACGACACACCGCCCAAAGTCATATCACAGCCAAAAATCCACACCTTCAAAAGTCCATTAACTGAAGCAACACAAATTCAATATGATAATTCTATTCTCAGATTATCCTGGCTCTTTGGTGATGAGGAAAGTCGCATTTCTCACTATTCTATTTCTCTAAAAAGTCATCATAACAAAAGGGTACCTTATGAGGGAGTCATTCACGACAACGTGAACACAATTATTATCCCCTTTAATGCCACCAATCGCCTGTTAAATGGAGACAGATACTCTGCGGTTGTGGCGGCTTGTAACCAGGCAGGCCTGTGTACAGTCAGTGAAAGCGAACCAATTCTCATCGATTCAAGCCCGCCCCATTTGGGCGGTTTTACATCGGAACACTTCTGGCAGGTTTCTACCGACCAGACTAATCAGACTAGTGCCACTATTTCTTGGTTTGGTTTTCTAGATGTTGAGTCAGACATAGCTTTCTTCAAACTTTCTGTTGGAAAAACATACAATGGAGGCGAATTTACTAATGGATTCCTACAAATATTAGGAAATCAGACATCAGCCACAATTACTCTTTATGGTTTCAAACCTAATGCTCATAATGAAATAATTTTGTCCATTTATGCAATAAATTATGCAGGATTGAAAAGTAAAACTGCAAAGGCCACAGTGATTACTTCGATGTCTGACAAATCTGGATTGAAAGGGCGATTTCTAACTCAGAGGTATTCCTGTAAAACGTCCTTTTGTAACAATGATTGTACCTGCGGGGTAGTTGGTTTGCAGTGTGTGTTTAATGGCAAAAATACTTGCAGGAAAGTAAATCACACAAACACCGAGGTTTTTATAGGTTCCTCAAATTTTTCGGACAATTTCATTCAATCATCTACTTCCTGCATTGCTGGTTCCTGGAGATCAAACTCAAGCAATATCATAAGATACGAGTGGACAGTGGGACTGGCTAACGAATCTCCAGGGCAAGGAATATTTGACCTTCAAAAGGAAAATCCATGGAGAGATAATGATTTGGAAACCACCATTCTATTTTGCTTACCCGCACACAAGACTTTAATAAACAAACAAAAGTATATTCTTAATGTTAGAGCTTGGATCTCACAGGATGAGTATGGTATCTTCGAAAGCAAAAGCATAACAATTAAAGATACCCCATCTAGAGTCAGAAAAGGAAAATTTATTTCTGAATCCAGAAATGAGGCATGTGGAGTAGACCTCGAGTTTGCCGAAAGCCAGTGGAAAATATGTGCCTGCTGGAAAAATGTGTTTAGTGATGCTGATCGATTAGTGTACAGTTTCAGCGTCGGAACCTCTCCAAAACGTATTTCTGTTTTGATTATCTTGTAATAAAACGTATTCAAAATTGCCTAATATAATAAACTTAATTTGGTTCGATTTCCATAATTCATATATAAATCTTTAGATTATTCATTGAATATATTGTACGCAAAAATTTATCAGTCATATTTAATTTTGTTCTAGTGGACGATGTAATCGAGCCAACCAACCTTGACAATCACACAGAATATTGTCCTTCCCTATCGCTAGTTCCCGGTTTGCGATACTTTTTTACAGTAAAAGCTGTTAATAATATTGGACTTTATACCACTTTATCGTCCGATGGATTTCTTGTTGATGACAGTTTACCAACCTCTGGCGTGGTATTCAACTCACTCTCACAGGAAAACAAACCATTCTTCTCAAGTAAAACTCCTACTGGGGCATCTTGGATTGGTTTTACCGACACGGAGTCCTTCGTAAGAAACTTTTCATTCGGGACCCAAATCTTTGAAAATGGTTCGTTCCATCTCTTAGCGTTAACGTCCGCAAATTTCTCTGCAACAGCTACATCACCCATTTTAAAAGATAGCTCGACATACAGGTATTCTGTACAAGCCAGTGATGCAGCAGGACATGAGAGTATTTTAGCGTTTTCCCCTTCATTTACTGTAGACAACACTGAACCGAGTAGTTTTCAATGTAAAGATGAAAGCTTGATTCGACAAAAACTTTTGCGTTCAGAGAAAACATCTTTTAATATTTCAGTTCAACAAGGACTCTTTTATAAGTTTTATATTTATGATACAGAGGCTTCCTGGGACACTGAAATTGTCCTGAGATTTGAAGATGAAATTATGCGCCTTCCTGTGAAAATGAATGTTAATGGATCTGCCAATATCCATCACGCCATACTGGCAACAACGTCTGGAATAAAAACCATTTCGGTCGTACAACAACAGATACCTATTCATAAACTAAACATTAGCATCTATCAATGTCATCCTGATGCATTTACTTCAAAACGTGTGATAGAATTCACACAGCTTTCACCAGACATGTTGCAAGCATGTGTCAAAGCTATGGATCCTGAAAGTGGAATACAAAGATTTGAGCTTGGCATTGGAACAACTGAAAATGGAACCCAGATAAAACCTCTAGCTGATATTGGGAGAAAACATCATTTTTCGATGCACTTCTCTCTTCCCCATGGTTCTCCAATATTTTTGCATGTTGTTGCTGAAAACGCCGCCAAATTACAAAACTTTTTTACATCGAACAAAAGTATTGCCGACCACACACCACCCTATATAGTGATTCTTTCGGAAAAACTGGAATATCAAGAGGTTGACAACAGCACTCTGATTAAAATGATCCTACAATTCCGATCGGAAGACATCGAAAGTGGAGTCAAATTCTGTAAAGCTTGCATCAGTAAGAATAATAAAAAATGCATTTTCTTGTTTCTTATTTATAAAATTCATGCTGTTTTATGCTGATTACTTTTCTCAACCTTCACAAAATTGTATCATAATGTAGCTACAGTGCATTTTATCAATTTAACAAACAGATCTTTGATACTTTTCAGTACATTTTCAAATTATAATTATTGTAGAGAGCATACAAGGAGCCGTTATTTATCCCTGCGAGACTACGGCAAGTCCCTTTGTGTCAAACTACATTAATGCCACACACGGAACGAAACTCGTACCTGAGGTGGTCTGTGTCAACGCATTAGAACTACAAACAACACTGCAAGGAGGAATCAATATCGTTTCCATTAAGAAACCGTCACTTGAGAACGCAAGGGTCGAATTCGTGGTCCCTGATCCATATTTTCGAATAGAGGGTGATCCAGTCCAAAGTGATACAACCGGAATACAATTCCGGTGGTTCGGCTTTGAAGATGACTCTGAAATAATCTCCTATGATGTCAAGCTTCAGAAGGGTTCAAGTATCATTCAAAACTGGGTCAATGTTGGCAGACATGACTATGCTTCTTTCAGTAACCTTGTACTCCGAGATGCAGAAATTTACACAGTCTTTATCCGGGCAAGGAACAGTGGTGGATGGATAAGTCCTGCTCTAAATGCTTCTGTTAGAATCGATGTGCAGCGACCTGTCCTAACAGGTAGAGTTTTCAAACTTCTTTTTGTGAAGCAATTAAACTATATTACAGGAAATATTGTTTCCAAAATTGTATCAAGAATGGTAAAATTCAGCGAATAGATGTTCATGCATTTAGTTTTTATAATTAAAACAGCGTAACATAATTTTATAATTATAACTTTTGAGCTATATGTGCAGGTTTTCCCGCCATATTACATTCACTGAATAAAGACGGATTGTACAGACTTGACTGGAGCCGTGTGTTCGTTTATAACGAACGTCATCCTACTAGATATGACGTCAGCGTTGGGACTTCTGCTGGAGCTAGTGATATTCTGCGCCAAGATGGCTTAGTGGACACCACCTACGATCTAGACGACATGGAGCACATAAGTGTGGTATACGTCGTTGTGAGAGCCTCGTTTCCAACTCTAACATCTAAAGTATACGCTGGAAGAATTGTTTTACAATAATTTGTGTGATTATATTTCAGACGTGAAATATACAATTGATATATAATCAGATTTGAGGACTTCTTCTTTATTTCTCTGACTTTTACTGAAATGCTAGTACAAATTGATTTTTTGTTTGTTTTACCCATTTTGCATTTTAAATACTTGTATTCTGCAGAATAAAGTATGCTATTAATATTTTGATGTTACAATTCACAAGCACTTGACGTTTTAAACCTTTCTTTTTTTTGATAAAAATTTCCCAAACTAAAATAGTACGTTGATACATGTATTTTCATAAATGAAAAAATAGTTTAAAACGCCAAGTACCGATGATAAGAGTTTATCAGAAAAATTAACGATTTGGAATCATGAATAACAATGCCCATTCTTCGATAACGTTACAATCAATGAGGTTACCCGCGTGGTGTAGTGGTAAGAGCGGTTGCCCGGAGTCCGAAGTGAAGACTTGATCCTAATAACGTCCCGGTCCAGAATCCCACTACGGGAAGTGGAAAGCGGTCATAGGGATAAGAACTAGTATAAACCGACGTCCTATGTTGGAGTAGGTGCTGGCATGAAAAATACCCCTTACTACTCAATGAGCGAAGTGCCAAGTAAAAGTCTCCAATTGCAATTAATGGGGGCGTCTCAAAAGGAGTGAAAACTTTTCGAAGGAATGTAAAACAAACAAACAAGCAGTTGTCTGAATTGTTGTGAATTTCTGTAACAGGTGTAAAACATCAGTGTCGCGAAAGCATTTTTTAAACTTGAAAGTTCTAACATTTAGCATGTTTAAACTTACATAATTCAGTAAATTTCAAGATCGTATAACATGGGTTCTATGGTGTGTGTCTTTTTTAGAGAAATATTGCTTGCTTATATAAAAATTGTTTGGGAAAGAATATTTGTAAAAAAGTAATTATATCATTATCAGATTGCTTTATAAGTCGTTAATTCTTTTAATTCAGCTATGACGGGTTTTTGGGGTGGGGGATGGTGGTTGAAAAAAAAATCCTGACGTCCTTCTAAATGATACAGGTTTTTTTTTTTTATAATCAAGGATCTTTTAAAATAAATTTATTCAACCGGATCCAACAAGCATCGTATGGTGAAAACTGAATTCCTTGAATGAAAGAATATGAAAGAACATGATAGAGAAGGAATACACGTGTTTTTTTCAGTTTTGAATTCAATAAGTTTTCTCGATGATAATATGTTCTCTATATAAAAACTAATAAAACCAAAAAACTACTGAACCAGCTTCGGCTTGAAAAATAGGTGTACCTGTATATAAAGAAATGTGATGGCATAACAGTTAAATTGTTCAGATATTATCATAAATAATTTAGCACATTTATAGTACAAACATGTATAATCCTTTATATCTCCGATTCTGGTAGTGAGAGATAAGACATTTCTCCAATAAAAGTCACAGGTTTGCCAAGAAGAAAATATGGAAATAATAAATTCGGTAAAAACGGTGATATCAACTTTACTGATAGTCCAAGGTAATTCACGCACTATCTTTGAACTTTATTATATAAGCATGGCACCGGTATCTTGCAATCGGCTTCTTGCAATTCTGTTCTCATTTGATTGATATCATTACAGCATATTTGGTGTATGGGAAGACGTACTCAGAGTGCTTACAGGACGTAGAAAACGGAGTGTGTCAGAGATACACCCACATCACAATCTGTACCAATGACGGCGTCGTCCATAACGGTCAGTTTGAAGGATCATCTGTTTAGAAACTTGTCTAAGTTGATTGATTGAATACAATCATAACAGTCTAGAATTAGCTTAATCTTCAACCATTATATAAGAAATATATTTTCTCAGATAATGGGTGATCATAAAGTTAAATCAGATTTTGAAAACAATATTAAGCCTTATTTGGTTTTAAAAGAAGTAATAAAACTCGCTGTTTGCAAAGTGGCTTTTTGTGCACTTCAAAATGTACCTTTTCTTTCCACACTACCATTGCTATGATTATATAAATAACAAAATGACATTTTCTTTCACAGGTGTATGTGATTATCAAAGGGCCATTTGTGATGCCTTCTATAACCGTCACATTTCTCTCACGGTAATAGGGACTGGAGCGAACGGTGTCTGTAACTTCACCCATCATGTCACTTCCACGTCCCCTCGCCCTCTCTCTAGTGTAGAGACAAACCTTTACCGAGCCATTGCTGATGGTATTGACAAACGTCTCCTCAGGACACAGTCGGCAGGTACAGAGGTATCAGAAGCCATTAAAATCTTCTCCAAACAGGATCACGTCCATTACGTCTATGTCAGAAATTCGGAATGCTGGGCCCAAGACCTTGACCTTACCTGTATGTCACCTTGGAACAGCAATGGCCACAACCGTAAAGCAGGAACCTTGCTCTCTCCTCGGCATGCTATTTGGGCAAGGCACTATAACATGCCAATCAATACAACGTTACGTTTTGTTGATAGGAACAATAAGGTTGTGGAACGAAAGATTATCAAAATCCATGCTCTTCCTGTCCCAGCTCATACGAACTATCATAGCGGATACGACATGATGATAGGGCTCCTTGATCAAGACGTACCTTCCTCCATTGCATTTGCAAAAGTCCTTCCCAGAAATTTCACGGAGATATATGGTTCCCATGTGAATCACGCCCTTCCAGTTCTGAGTACTGATTACGAAGAGAAAGCTCTCGTAGATGATCTCCGAATGATGCACGACAAAATGGTCAGTCTTACTGCTCCAAGTTTGTCATATCGCCATGCTTTCTATGAGAGTAAAATTGTAGGTGATAGTGGGAATCCCAGCTTCTTTATAATCGACAACCAGTTAGTGTTCTTGTTTGTCTTCACGTATGGCGGGGCTGGTGCAGGCACTTCCGTACAGTATCACTTTGACGACGTCAATCACGTGATGAAGAATCTTGGTGGCGGATATTCTTTAACCGAGATCGATTTGTCCAAATATGCTAGTGACTCGCAAATCACAAATATATTTGGATGAAAATTGCTATGATAAGTTCTTAAGAGCTAAGAAAACAAGCATTATATATATAGTCTTATTACTCTTATTAAATTGAAGAAAATTTTGTTCATGACGAAAATGAGTACACGCAAGATATCATGATGATTTCCACAGAATAAAAGCGTGAATTATGTTTGTCTTCTTTCAAGGCGCCATAAATTCTTATATACTTTGTTTTTTGTGTATATAAGTAACGAAAACATGAATTCATCTGTCTTAGATTCCCTGTCTTCTAGTGTATAAACTCTCCTTATTCTTTTCTTCGTTCTGTTTAAGACTGTGCCTTAGATGTGATTTCAGGTCTCTCCATCCCTGCCTTTGTCAATGTGTAACTTAATCAAATTGAATTTTATCATTTTCTTTAGAGATGAGGTTACTGGTTTTTCATAGTTCTTTCTTGTGTGTTTGATTTATGACCTTTCAAGAATAATTTACAAAATGTCCAGCAGCAAAGGGCACTTATGGCCAATGAAAAAATGAGACATGAAAAACAAATTTATTCTAAGAGACTTACAATACAAAACAAATCGATCTTAAACTGTTTAATGCATGTTTGAAAACTGTCCAAAAGCTTGCTGCATACAACTTCTGCATATCTATACTACATGTTATCAAAATATAGCTCTTAATTTTACAAAAAATCAACTTTCTGCTTGTATAATCAATCAAAATGACATTACATGTACACTTCAACATGAACAAAAAGCATGTTTTCAAAGTATTTTCCATTTGCAAAAACATTTTCATTGGTTTATAAATATACAAGAAACTGATATTAAAAGTGACTTGTACATTAACAAGTGAAAAAAGTATATATACTGCCGACCAGCGACTGCTTAAAGGTGATTAAAACTGCTATTCATCAATAAAAATAGATTATGTACAGCAATTAAAAAAATTCACTTATCAAGAAATTTCCTTAAAAAGAAGTATCATTTCATAATCACAAGATATATACTAATCAGAGTTACCCTCTTCCGTCTGAGCATTTATCATTTCACAGTTTGGTTTTTTTAAACATCATTTAAGGTTCACTACCCTCTGATAAGATAGATAAATATAATTGGGATAAATAACATGTTCCTCAAAAAAACTTATGCAAGAGCCATGTCTGTGAAATTACATGCATCACTATATCACTATGACTAGAAGGCACATGGCTGATATTGTAAAATTTAACACAAAAAAATTATTCATGAGGTGCTCAAACAAAATTTTAATATGTATGAATGGACAGAAGGATGTGGAACCTTAATAACTATACATATCTATATATAATGTAGACAATTTAGCAATATATACAAAGGTTTCTACAGAATTAAGGCCTGTACAAAGTGAAAAGCAAAATTATTAGTGCTTTGAATGCGCACCATCTATTGATAAAAAATATCTCTATTTATAGAGAGAAAATAATTTCCTCTTTTAATGCAAAATAAAAATATACATGAAATGTAAAATTAACCAGAAATCTCTGTCGAGACTGTAGCTCTACTGGTTTGTACTTGTCAAAAACCATTGCATTACTTTATGTAGTCTACTTGTGTGCCAACTTATTTTGAAATCAAACTAAAACTGTAGAAGGAGTAGCGTTTTAAAAAAAATTCACAGAAAATTCTATTTTTAGTAACCATGGTAACACCGTTCATCGAAATCAAAAACCGATGCACTATTCTATGTATCTTAGTGTAGTCTACTTGTGTGCCAAGTTATATTGAAATCAGACCAAAACTGTAGAAGGAGTAGCGTTTTAAAGGAATTTCACAGAAAATTCTATTTTTAGTAACCATAGCAACACCGTTCACCGAAATCAAAAACCGATGCATTATTCTATGTATCTTAGTGTAGTTTACTTGTGTGCCAAGTTATATTGAAATCAGACCAAAACTGTAGAAGGAGTAGTGTTTTAAAGGAATTTCACAGAGAATTCTATTTTTAGTAACCATGGCAACACCGTTCACCAAAATCAAAAACCGATGCACTATTCTATGTATCTTAGTGTAGTCTACTTGTGTGCCAAGTTATATTGAAATCAGACCAAAATTGTAGAAGGAGTAGCGTTTTTAAGGAATTTCACAGAAAATTCTATTTTTAGTAACCATGGCAACACCGTTCATCAAAATTAAAAACCGATGCACTATTCTATGTATCTTAGTGTAGTCTACTTAAGTGCCAAGTAATATTAAAATCAGACTAAAATTGTAGGAGGAGTAGCGTTTTGAAAAATTGTTTACAGACAGACAGACAGACAGCTAGACAGACGGACGGACGCCGGACGCATTACTATCGCATAAGCTCTTCTGGTCTCTGACCAGTAGAGCTAATGAAAAAACAAGTATTTTGCCAGATGAAAATAATAAATTAATAATATATACTGATATGGCACAAAAAATGAAATTCTAAAACTATACAAGGCAAGATCCTAATACCAAGAAAAATCAATACAAATATACAGGGCAAGATTCCACTACATAGAATAAATGAATATACAGTTCATCTGTAAATCTGTTTGTGCCTGGTTACTTTCCTAAGTACTCTTTTATAATACTCTTTAAATCTGTTGGTGGCCTGGTTACATTCCTAAGTACTCTTTTATAATACTCTTTAAATCTGTTTGTGGCCTGGTTACTTTCCTAAGTACTCTTTTATAATACTCTCTAAATCTGTTTTTGGCCTGGTTTATTTTCTAAGTACTCTTTTATAATACTCTTTAAATCTGTTTGTGGCCTGGTGACTTTCCTAAGTACTCTTTTATAATACTCTCTAAATCTGTTTGTGGCCTGGTTACTTTCCTAAGTACTCTTTTATAATACTCTCTAAATCTGTTTGTGGCCTGGTTACTTTCCCAAGTACTCTTTTATAATACTCTCTAAATCTGTTTTTGGCCTGGTTTATTTTCTAAGTACTCTTTTATAATACTCTTTAAATCTGTTTGTGGCCTGGTTACTTTCCTAAGTACTCTTTTATTATACTCTTTCAATCTGTTTTTGGCCTGGTTTATATTCTAAGTACTCTTTTATAATACTCTTTAAATCTGTTTGTGGCCTGGTTACTTTCCTAAGTACTCTTTTATAATACTCTCTAAATCTGTTGGTGGCCTGGTGACTTTCCTAAGTACTCTTTTATAATACTCTCTATATCTGTTTGTGGCCTGGTGACTTCTCTAAGTACTCTTTTAAAATACTCTCTAAATCTGTTTTTGGCCTGGTTTATTTTCTAAGTACTCTTTTATAAATACTCATTAAATCTGTTTGTGGCCTGGTTACTTTCCTAAGTACTCTTTTATAATACTCTCTAAATCTGTTTGTGGCCTGGTTACTTTCCTAAGTACTCTTTTATAATACTCTCTAAATCTGTTTTTGGCCTGGTTTATTTTCTAAGTACTCTTTTATAATACTCTTTAATTCTGTTTGTGGCCTGGTTACTTTCCTAAGTACTCTTTTATAATACTCTTTCAATCTGTTTTTGGCCTGGTTTATATTCTAAGAACTCTTTTATAATACTCTTTAAATCTGTTGGTGGCCTGGTGACTTTCCTAAGTACTCTTTTATAATACTCTCTAAATCTGTTTTTGGCCTGGTGACTTTCCTAAGTACTCTTTTATAATACTCTCTAAATCTGTTTTTGGCCTGGTGACTTTCCTAAGTACTCTTTTATAATACTCTTTAAATCTGTTGGTGGCCTGGTGACTTTCCTAAGTACTCTTTTATAATACTCTCTAAATCTGTTTGTGGCCTGGTTACTTTCCTAAGTACTCTTTTATAATACTCTCTAAATCTGTTGGTGGCCTGGTTACATTCCTAAGTACTCTTTTATAATACTCTTTAAATCTGTTTGTGGCCTGGTTACTTTCCTAAGTACTCTTTTATAATACTCTCTAAATCTGTTTGTGGCCTGGTTACTTTCCTAAGTACTCTTTTATAATACTCTTTAAATCTGTTGGTGGCTTGGTGACTTTCCTAAGTACTCTTTTATAATACTCTCTATATCTGTTTGTGGCCTGGTGACTTTTCTAAGTACTCTTTTAAAATACTCTCTAAATCTGTTTTTGGCCTGGTTTATTTTCTACGTACTCTTTTATAATACTCTTTAAATCTGTTTGTGGCCTGGTGACTTTCCTAAGTACTCTTTCATAATACTCTCTAAATCTGTTTTTGACCTGGTTTATTTTCTAAGTACTCTTTTATAAATACTCATTAAATCTGTTTGTGGCCTGGTGACTTTCCTAAGTACTCTTTTATAATACTCTCTAAATCTGTTTGTGGCCTGGTTACTTTCCTAAGTACTCTTTTATAATACTCTCTAAATCTGTTTTTGGCCTGGTTTATTTTCTAAGTACTCTTTTATAATACTCTTTAAATCTGTTTGTGGCCTGGTTACTTTCCTAAGTACTCTTTTATAATACTCTTTCAATCTGTTTTTGGCCTGGTTTATATTCTAAGAACTCTTTTATAATACTCTTTAAATCTGTTGGTGGCCTGGTTACTTTCCTAAGTACTCTTTTATAATACTCTCTAAATCTGTTTGTGGCCTGGTGACTTTCCTAAGTACTCTTTTATAATACTCTCTAAATCTGTTTTTGGCCTGGTGACTTTCCTAAGTACTCTTTTATAATACTCTTTAAATCTGTTGGTGGCCTGGTGACTTTCCTAAGTACTCTTTTATAATACTCTCTAAATCTGTTTGTGGCCTGGTTACTTTCCTAAGTACTCTTTTATAATACTCTCTAAATCTGTTGGTGGCCTGGTTACATTCCTAAGTACTCTTTTATAATACTCTTTAAATCTGTTTGTGGCCTGGTTACTTTCCTAAGTACTCTTTTATAATACTCTCTAAATCTGTTTTTGGCCTGGTTTATTTTCTAAGTACTCTTTTATAATACTCTTTAAATCTGTTTGTGGCCTGGTGACTTTCCTAAGTACTCTTTTATAATACTCTCTAAATCTGTTTGTGGCCTGGTTACTTTCCTAAGTACTCTTTTATAATACTCTCTAAATCTGTTTGTGGCCTGGTTACTTTCCCAAGTACTCTTTTATAATAATCTCTAAATCTGTTTTTGGCCTGGTTTATTTTCTAAGTACTCTTTTATAATACTCTTTAAATCTGTTTGTGGCCTGGTTACTTTCCTAAGTACTCTTTTATAATACTCTTTCAATCTGTTTTTGGCCTGGTTTATATTCTAAGTACTCTTTTATAATACTCTTTCAATCTGTTTGTGGCCTGGTGACTTTCCTAAGTACTCTTTTATAATACTCTCTAAATCTGTTTGTGGCCTGGTGACTTTCCTAAGTACTCTTTTATAATACTCTTTAAATCTGTTGGTGGCCTGGTGACTTTCCTAAGTACTCTTTTATAATACTCTCTAAATCTGTTTGTGGCCTGGTGACTTTCCTAAGTACTCTTTTATAATACTCTTTAAATCTATTGGTGGCTTGGTGACTTTCCTAAGTACTCTTTTATAATACTCTCTATATCTGTTTGTGGCCTGGTGACTTTTCTAAGTACTCTTTTAAAATACTCTCTAAATCTGTTTTTGGCCTGGTTTATTTTCTAAGTACTCTTTTATAAATACTCATTAAATCTGTTTGTGGCCTGGTTACTTTCCTAAGTACTCTTTTATAATACTCTCTAAATCTGTTTGTGGCCTGGTTACTTTCCTAAGTACTCTTTTATAATACTCTTTAAATCTGTTTTTGGCCTGGTTAATTTACTAAGTACTCTTTTATAATACTCTTTAAATCTGTTTGTGGCCTGGTGACTTTCCTAAGTACTCTTTTATAATACTCTTTAAATCTGTTTTTGGCCTGGTTTATATTCTAAGAACTCTTTTATAATACTCTTTAAATCTGTTGGTGGCCTGGTTACTTTCCTAAGTACTCTTTTATAATACTCTCTAAATCTGTTTGTGGCCTGGTTACTTTCCTAAGTACTCTTTTATAATACTCTCTAAATCTGTTTTTGGCCTGGTGACTTTCCTAAGTACTCTTTTATAATACTCTTTAAATCTGTTGGTGGCCTGGTGACTTTCCTAAGTACTCTTTTATAATACTCTCTAAATCTGTTTGTGGCCTGGTTACTTTCCTAAGTACTCTTTTATAATACTCTTTAAATCTGTTGGTGGCCTGGTGACTTTCCTAAGTACTCTTTTATAATACTCTCTATATCTGTTTGTGGCCTGGTGACTTTTCTAAGTACTCTTTTAAAATACTCTCTAAATCTGTTTTTGGCCTGGTTTATTTTCTACGTACTCTTTTATAATACTCTTTAAATCTGTTTGTGGCCTGGTGACTTTCCTAAGTACTCTTTTAAAATACTCTCTAAACCTGTTTGTGGCCTAGTGACTTTCGTAAGTACTCTTTTATAATACTCTCTAAATCTGTTTGTGGCCTGGTTACTTTCCTAAGTACTCTTTTATAATACTCTCTAAATCTGTTTGTGGCCTGGTGACTTTCCTAAGTACTCTTTTATAATACTCTCTAAATCTGTTTTTGGCCTGGTTTATTTTCTAAGTACTCTTTTATAATACTCTTTAAATTTGTTTGTGACTGGTGACTTTCCTAAGTACTCTTTTATAATACTCTCTAAATCTGTTTGTGGCCTGGTTTATTTTCTAAGTACTCTTTTATAATACTCTTTAAATTTGTTTGTGCCTGGTGACTTTCCTAAGTACTCTTTTATAATACTCTCTAAATCTGTTTTTGGCCTGGTTTATTTTCTAAGTACTCTTTTATAATACTCTTTAAATCTGTTTGTGCCTGGTGACTTTCCTAAGTACTCTTTTATAATACTCTCTAAATCTGTTTTTGGCCTGGTTTATTTTCCAAGCACTCTTTTATAATACTCTTAAGAAGAGTTATACAAGTATGAGTTCTATTCAATGAATACTCTCCTATATGTTCATGAATACTCTCCTATATGTGTATGAATACTCCTCTATATGTGTAGGAATACTCCTCTATATATGTAGGAATCCCTTTCTATATATGTTTATGAATATTTTCCTATATGTGTATGAATATTCTCCTATATGTGTATGAATACTCCTCTATATGCATGTGTATGAATACTCTTCTTTGAATACCTTCCTATACGTGAATGAATATTCTCTTTATGTATGAATACGGTAAACCAACTTTTATTCATGTGGAAAAATTTTCGCGAAGTTCGCAAGAGCCTTATGATCGCGAATATTTCTCGCCGCGAACCAGTCCTTAAAGTCTCTGAGTCTATTAACAACATATCAAAAAAGGCTAGATAGCAAAAATTAATCGCCGAGAACTAGTTTTACCCAAGTAAATTGGGAACTAAAGTTGTCCCGAATAAAAGTTGGTTTACAGTACTCTCCTATATCTGTATGAATATTCTCCTTTATGTGAGTTAATACTCATCTATATGTGTATGAATATTCTCCATTATGTGTATGAATATGCTCCTTTAAATTATGTCTATGAATTCTCCTATATGTATAAGAATACTCTCCTATATGTGTATGAATATGCTACTTTAAATCATGTGTATGAATTCTTCTAAATGTATATGAAAACTCTCCTATTTGTGTATGAAAACTCTCCTATATCTGTATGAATACTGAGCTATATGTGTATGAATACTCTCCTATATATGAATAAATATTCTCCTATATGTGAATAAATATTCTCCTATATGTGAATGAATACCCTCCTATACGTGTATGAATACTCTCCTACGAGTTTTGACAAGCATTTCTCAAACTACAGTGTCCTCCAGAGCAAATGTGAACTGAGCCAATGTTGATAAATCCTTTATCTTCAGCATCTCATTCAGAGTTTTATAGAAGTAATCCGGGGACTGAAAGCATATTAAAATACCTTTATATTTCTCGGTTTTATTAAACAGCAAAATTCATTTGCCTATATTTTTTTAAAGAAATAAAACCTATTTTTTGTAAAATTTAAAACATTTGGAGATTCCTCATTTATAAAAAACATTTCTGAACTTGATGCAAAATCATGCAAGTTATAGTTTAATCCTTAACTGTGTCAAATTGTTTTAAATTACCTCCTGTCTTAGAACCTGAAGGAAGGCGATTTCTGTCCCTGTCAGCTTAGAAAACTTGGAGCTACAAGAGATAATAATTTTGTTACAATTTAGACTGTAGTCATAAAATCTGTATTTTAATCTGGATCTTTTTTTTTTATTTTATCTATACTGGCACTATTGCACAAGAAAGGGAAGCTGAGGAGTTTGTGGTGATTGTTTGAGCTTACCTACACAGATTGTACACATGAAGAACTTAAATGTGGTTTACATGTGGAGCGTACCTTACCGTGGAATTTTATTTGTGGTTTATTTGTGGTTAACATGTGCAGCATACTTTTTCGAGGAATTGTGGCGTTTATTTGTGGTTTACCTGGGGAGTTTGTGATGGTTGATCCATCTGAGAACATCACTTTCCGTCCACCTCTTCACCACTTCTGAAGCCTGAACCTTAACCATTTTACCATTAGAACTTTCAGGTGTCTTCTAAAAGAAGGAATAGTTGTATTAAACAATTAGGAGTTGAAGTCAGGAGAAAATTTATACCTTTATATATTTGTAATCATATAGACGCTCATACAATACCATAAATATGGTAAATCATAATCAAAAGGTGTCATATGAGCTGTACCTCTGTAGGAACTTGTGCTGTTTGAGGAATGATAGGCTTTTCAGGGACCTCCCTTTTCTGTCTGGTGAGGATTTCCTTTACTAGGGCATTAATCTTAACCTCAAAAGGATACTTGTCTGTGAACTCAAAGAACAGCCTAGAACCAATAATAAAACCCAGCCACTCCCTAGCTTGGTAGGTTCTCTCCATTTTAAGAGGAATTATTGGTTTTCTCAGCTGAAAAGCATATTCTGCCTCTGAAAAGGTACAGAAAGCATTCAGTGATCACATTAAGCTATGTTTGTCAAGTTACTGTAAAGTACATTTTTTCCACGGGGTCATAATTCCGTGGAATCTCAATTTCTGTTTGATCCACAGGTAGAAAATTATGCGGATTTCTTAGATGGTCACTTAATGCCTTACGTTTATATTAAGTATGCTTGGACAAATTTCCGCCGAAAATTTGTGACCGCGTACAAAGCGTAAATTAATACCACGCGGAAAAAAGTACTTCTACAGTATCAAAAAGATCTTGAATATCATTTGATTCTTTGTCCTCATCTTTTTTTCTTAATATATGTCTCAAGAAATATTTTCGGAAAAATAGTTTAAATACTTAGTTCAAAATATTTTTTAAAAATCATAATTTGTTTTACATAAAATATAGAGATTCATGCAAATTAGGTAACTTATGTCCACCGACCTGCCCTGCAGTTTGGACTGTCATAGTATTTTTTTGAGTAACAAATCAGAATCATATCAGCTCTTTCCACAGCCCGAGCCATGGCATTGAGAGTAGAACCCTGCATATCATCAATATCCATCCAGCATTTGATCCCATTCTCCTGCAGACTGTCCCGAATCCTCTTGATAATTTTCTGATTGGCCCATTGGTAGCTGATCATCACATGACCTCTATGTGAACCAGATGACTCTGAAGTTACTTCCTTTTCATCTCTCTTGTATTCATTACCTAATGTAAAATATAAATAATGTATCTGTGGTAGGCTTCAGTACTTTACAATAAAGAGTTCATTGGAAAGAAATAGAATTTTGCAAAATTTAGCTGGAAAACGAATATATCAAATATATAGGACAAAAACTTGCAGCAAGATGGTACATAAATCTCAAAGTTGACAGTATCATACATGACACAAAGGATATTACCATTAAACTATTACCTAGTTCCTTATACTTGTCTATAGAACTCAGCTTTTCCCTCATATTCCACAGGGCCCCATGACAGGCATTCTTGATTTTCTTTGTTTGGGACGTTTGGAGGTCAATTAAAGTTTTCATGACAGTATCGTCCTTTACCATGACATCCTGGTTTTCTTTGTCAAAAGACAACATCCACAATGCTCCCAGAGCCTCTGTATTAAAAAAACAATCCCAGACAATTTAAATTTAACCTTCAACAATGTGTTAAACAACTAATATTTGTGTAATCTTTTTTTCACGATTCGTCAGCTTGCAATCAGTCCGCGATGTTTAATTTTTGCATCTGAGGAAACATTCTCTACCAATGCAAGGCTAAATAATATAACACTATTATAGCCTGTCATTACCTATTTGTTCATTTTCATACTTGGACTGCGCTAAGGACACAAGCACTGGAAGGCAACCCTGGGCAACCAAAGACTTCTTGTTAACATCATTTCTTGCAATTCTCCTTATAGCTATGAAAGAAACCAAACATAGTATTTTAAAAAAATGCAAAATTAATCAGAAATTTCCTGCATGTCTTTCACTGTAATTAGATGAAGAGTTATCAACAAAATAAGTACTTCTAGCCAGTTCCCATGCGGCCCATCCTTTACATCTTCTATGCCGATCTTCCATTGATGACCTCAGACACTTCAGCAGGAAGGTAAAGAATTCTCCGTGACTCTCTAAATACATGGCCTGGGTTTCATCCACCAGGTCGGCCAGGGTGGCCAGTGTAGACAGAAGGATTCTCTCCTTGGTGGATTTCAGGTACGGCAGGAGCACTTCCACAAAGCCGTGATCTCGCAGCTCAGTGATACTGCTCTCCGCCTGGGCAATGTTGTGGATTATTGACAGGTATGATTGAAGAATTTTGGCATCTTTTTCCTGTTCAAATAAAGATTAAATACCTGGTACATGTATATCTAGTTTCCCTATGAAACATTTCTTAATGTGTCATTTACAGACTTTGTTTACTCACCAACATATTGTCCTGTAAGTGACTCTCCCTCAGTCTCTGAAGAGCTTCACAGATCTGGGGCAGGAAGTCCCCATGTTCCACCAGTAAGTGGGCAAAATTAGGATTAATGTCAGTAAAGTTAATCATCACAATGGCCGAGTTAATGAGAGGAATCCAGATCCCCTGAATCAATTTACCATCTTCCATATAATACCCGCGCCTTTCACAGTAAACAATCACATCACACACTGTCTTCACACCCCCTAGCTCCACAAAAACAGCACCTTGTTCTTGTTTGAAAGCATCATTAATTTCTAAACTAGTCTTATTCAAAGCAAAATGACATTTTTGTAACTGAAATGTTGCCCCTTTGAAAGCTTGGTTAAAGGTTCCTTTTTCATTCAAGTGTCCCTCAATGTCTGAGAGAATCTCCAGATTGGTTTGAATCGACTTCAGAGTCTTTGTTTTGATCGCCTGTATTTCCTCCTCTGTGAGCTTTTTATTCTTTTCTTCAGTCACTGCCTCTTCTTTCTGAGTCTCCTCGTCATTGCTGTCTTTTGTTTGGCTTTCTGCTGGTTTGGGAGGCTCTGAATCTTCCTGTGTTACAGTGCCAGTATCTGTAGGTTTTGACAGATTTTTCTCCCCGCTCGACATAGCTGTCTCAGATATTCCGGTTTCTTTAACTTCAGTCTTTTCATCCTTTGTGTCAGACAAATTCAGTTCTCCTTCCATGTCTTGTACCACCAATTTTTGTGTTTCAGAATCTGAAATATTTCCTGGAATTTCCTGTTTGTCTGTGTGTTTCTTTTTGGTTGGAGAAGAGTTTCCTTTTGAGATTTTTAAGGAGGGGGTAAATATCTGACTGTCAGTTACCACAGTCTTACCTCGTGTAGAAGGCCCTGACCCCATCAGATAGTCAGCTGTTCAAAGTCCATCCTTCTGTTAAATATTTAGGATAATGACAAACTCAATCCAGTTGAAAATCTATCAAAGGAATTTAAAAAATATATATTTCAATCATTTCAATCATTTGACCCTATTATTTTAATCAAGACTGTATTAAAGAGCATCAATGACTTTTCCCAAGTCTGAACATGTATGTGGCAATGTATGTATTACATGTATACTAATTAATTAACTCTGTGTGCCCAATGATTTTTTAATTCCTTCAACACCAGTCCAGTCCAATACGAAAATTCGTTATATTACGCTTTGGACTGAACACTTCAAATTTAAAAAAAAATGGAACCATATTCATTTAGATTATTGTTTACAAGTATTGATTAATCCTCCAGTGAATCGACATATTGTTGAAAACTTGTTATAGACTTTACTGATTACGATAAAAAACTGTCAATAGATAAAATTATTTAAAAATAAACATTTGCATGTCAGATAATATATCAGAGACTGCATGCTAAAAATAATGGTTCCTCAACACCAAAATGTAAAATGCAAATTTCTTATTTTAAAAAATTGTGAGAAAAAATGATTTAGGCCTATATTAAGCCATAAAAAGAAGATCCCTTTTTACAAAATCATCGGAGTAGGCTATTGCGTAATCGTGTTTACCTTATCAACATGTCCAACCTTGATGCAGCGTGCCCATAAGTGACTTCTGGGGGTAAATTTCAAAATCCTTCATTCTTGTTGATAACTTTAACGATCAAAGCAGAGTATTGGGTTAAAATCGTGGGGTATGTTCACACAAAGCATCCAGGTCAGTGTTGTTTTGTTCAATATGACCCAATTCTACAAAGGGAGCAATCTCCTATGCAGAGTTGTCGTTCGTTCATCTCTCAGACACCAAAGGGAGGTTATGAGGAGCATGATTCCCGAACCCGACTAAATAAAAACATAAATTAGCACACTACAAAGAAAAATCAAAGTACTCAGAAGTACTGAAAGCCGGGCTCATTTACAGGGTAATGAACAAAGACCGTGGTGACAGTTTAAAATCAAGTTTTGACGTTTAGAGGATATGTTACACACAAATATATCTCAATGGCATGTACAGTATTTAAAAGTTTTAAAAATTAAATAAAATAAAGCTAGAAAAAATTAACAGCGTAAAATATTTATCACATATATCGTTTCGGGGTTTTGTATACAAACAGAAGTAAATAAACACCGATGCAGCAAGATTAATTAAGGTCAAACGACTATGTACTGATGTGTCCTCAGCGGGGAGTTTTGCATCAAATCATTAATGATGTTCCCTGCATTTGTGTTAGCCTGATAGTAGAATATGACGCAGACAGGGATACCTGATGAAAACCTTTCGCACCTTTTGAATTGCTTTGTAAAATATTAGTCAAAGGAGCCAGGAAAATATTAAACAATTTCTTAAGGTGTTTGAATGGATTTTGTTTTCTCAACAGCGGCTGGGCGTACGTACTATATTTTTACTCGTAAACTCAATTTGGCGGTGAAGAAGCAGCATTTTCTGTTGCTCACCGTCGCAATAGCCGGGCATTGCTCTACGAGCAATGAGCCCGGCTAAAAATTAACATCTCTGTAATTTTTTTGTTTCATAAATGTTTTCATTTTTCTGAAATATTTTAACTACGTAACTAAGTGTAATAGAATTATAAGTGATTTGATGTCATCTAACAAGCTTGGATACGTGTTGAGGAATGGGAAAATTTTTGTCTTAGTCGTAAGATTTTTTGTGGAAAATGGTCACAGTACATTGCGAATGCGAGATCTATCCGATCGAGTACCTATTCAGGCACGTAGCATCGTTTTTGAAAGTGGGGGGGGGGGGGGGGGGCAACAAGCCAAAAAAAAAAAAAAAGGAAATTGCCTCCTCCCCCCCCCCCCCCGTTGCTACGTCCCTGCTATTCATTTTATTACTGGGAATGTATTACTTTTGGACAAAAAAAAAATCCATGATAAAAATTACCGAAAAATAGGACTGAACTATTCGTAAGACTATAATTTATACTAGGATCGGAATTTTAAATATTTGGGGGGGGGGGGGGATAATGCAGGTTAACATATACTAGATGAACTCAGGGTAAGTGTGAGCACTGAGCTCACTATGTGATACCCCCTGCCTCCCATATGATCATAATGGCAAAATCCATCTTTTGCTCTGGAAGAACCGAAATTAGTGTGAGATCAAAAAGTAAAATAAGAGGTCACAATGGCATTATGTAATAAAGAAATCTGTGAAAAGTAGCAATAATTTTTATTGAAGTGGTATAGGAGGAGTTGCGGATAAGAGATGGGTACCCTTCAGTATTATAAAAAGAATGGCAGTATCCATGTTTTGCCAAAGGAAACCAAAAATTTGTGTCCGATCAAAAAGTAAAACAGGAGGTGCACAATGACACTATGTTACAAAGATCCTGTGAAAGTCTCATTCAGTGGTATATAACATAAGTTGAAATAAGCTTCATTCCTTAAATAAGAGGAGTTTCGGATAAGAAATGGGTACCCAAAAGCGTAACGGACGTTCAGACAGACGGACGGACGGACATCCCGATCACTATATACCTCCCACTTTTCAAGCCGGGGGGGTATTATAATATATATGATTAAAGTCCTCTTGATTCTATGAATTATTAGATAAATCCGATCTGTTGAACTTTCCTATTTCTCAAGATAAAGTATGGTCAGATTACATAACCTTTCTCATATCCCAGACCACACAAAAAAGCGCAGGGGGTGGGGGGGGGGGGGGCACCTACATGCTGACAGAAAAACTTTTACCGTTTTCTTGTCTTTTTTTCACCTATCAAATAAAACAAAATCTAGCAACAGTATACTTAAAACGGATGAATTAGGATGAAATTAATTTGTCTTTAATATTTAATATATGTTCAAGTGTTCTTTTTAAAAAGGTGGATTGATCGCACATATTAGTTTGAAGAAAATGGAGAGAAAAAAAAATCAAATTCCGGTAGTGATGAGTGGTTTTGACGTTCAGATTTGTCCACGTGACCCGCCTAGAGCCAGCTTCAGGTGGAGTGTAATGGATTTATTCACGTGTAAATTTCCCGTTATCTCAGTGTACACCCTACGGTTATCATATGTTGACGAAATAAAACAAGGTTTTGTTCTTTCATAACCAAAATTTTAACCCTTCAAAATTAATAGTGTTGGGTTTTTTTCATCATCCTATTTAATCGTTGATATTTTTAATAAAATGATGAATTCGTAAGAAACGTACCAGAGCAACAATTTCATTAGAAAAGGGAGAAGGAATGAAAAGTAGTCGACCAATTACGTATATGTTGATATTTGAAGTTGATTGGCATATAAATGTCTGCAAATGACCTTCACTACACATGTACTTGGCATTAGTCGAAACAACCTAGCTGCATATCTGTAGCGTTATGGTTTTATATATTAGTCTTTGACCATAATGCTACAGATCCCGTAATGCAAAAAAGGTGCAATTTACGGCGCAATATTTTTTGCGCACTTTTGGGAAGAATTTCTCCACTTTCTAGCATTGGTCAATCAACTACCTTTCACTCCCTAATTCTAGACAAATTCTATAGCCAATATGTATATTTTATCCACCTCCCAACCATTTATAGTTGTCTCTACAGGCAATAAACTCGTTTGAAGTGAATGTTCAGCAATCTAAAAAATATATTTTAATCAAGCGAGTTTATCACTTGTAGAGACGATTATAAAGGGTTGGGAGATGAATTATACAGATGAGTTAAATAAAGTGCCTAGAATTAGGGAGTGAAAGGTAGTTATTTGAGCGATGCTGGAAAATGGAGAAATTCTCTCCAAAAGTGCGCAAAAAATATTGCGCCGTAAATTGCACCTTTTTTTGCAATACGGGATCTGTAGCGTTATGGTCAAAGACAAATATATAAAACCATAACGCTACAGATCTGCAGATAGAAACAACCCAGAACAAGAATTTCTAACAAATTTGAGGGTCACGCATTTTTAGCATCCTTCATTTATTACATTGAAATTACAGGGCTCCAGCTCTGCATGAATTAAATTTCGAACAACTAAATGTATATTCAATCGGTAATATCGCTTGGGTAATTATTAAGTAAATAAATATATTATTTTTTTAAAAATCGAATAATTATAAAGTATTGCTTTTAATTAACTCTTCCCAAACTAATTTCTTCAGTTAAAATGAATGTAACTTCCGAAATCTATTTACCAAAGACAGAGACATTAAATGTCACCCCCGATAAGATACGAGTCGGACCCCCCGGGGCAGCTGACGACCCAGGCTGATCAGTGGTTATTGATCTGGAGTCGTGTACTGGACAACACCTTTAGTGGATATCAGTTACATCAACTAAAACAAACCAAAAAATTGATTTTCATTGATTTCCGGGATATTTTAACACGCAGGTAATTGAATTTTTTCAGGAAAATTTAGAATAACCTTAGTTTGACTGATAAATAATCAAATATTTCATGATTGAACTCCTGTAAAACCAAATCATTATACTGTTTATTCTAAATTATTCTATTTTAAAGAGATGGCGCTTTGTGCTGCAGTTGTGGTCCTGCTATACTTCGTTTTGGGAGTATACGGCCAAAATCCACCCTCGTGTAAGTACTCATAGCTAGATTATCCACTGAAAGTTTAAAGAAAAAGTAAAAAAAAAAAAGTGGTCTGAACTTTCTTCATTCAAAAGCTTAAAGAAGAATTGTCCCTTTTCCTCGTGAACTTTTGGTTCGTTTATTTTTCTTTCCGATACTTTCCTAATGCATATAGTGAAGAAAAATTAATTAACAGATGATTCATATTTTTTTTGGAAGTGTTGAATGGGTTTTGAATAGACTTTTTTCTTCAGTTTTTTTCAATTAGAGTTTTTAGCCATTTTCTCCGCTTTCTTTAATCGCAGTATTTTTGCCACGACTTCCGTCAACAAATGATATCTTACCTTAGGAACCATCAGCTTCATAGTTTTCAGTCTGTTACTTTGAGACCAGATTTGTCAGCTTCTCTATAGAATTTACCTTCCCTATAAATCTTTGGTTTGTTGAGCAAAATTGTCAACCGAAGTCTACTTTATTTCCGAACTTCATTCTTCATGATTGAAATCTCAAAGTAAACCGACAGCACAGAATTTTATTTCAAAATGTTTACAATAGGAAAGATATCAAATAAACCCTGTTGTTCTGATCGTGAAAAACTTCATTTGAAGCTTCTGCAAATTAGTTGTGTCACAATCAACAAGAAGCCTATAAAATTGTTTCCATGTCTTCAAACTTTAACTTTTTCCTGTTTTATAGCTATAAGAATACAGTATTACACTTTACATATATAAGGACTTGATTCAGAACTCTTTTTTAAGCTTTTGCCTTAACGAACCACTGTGTTGGACCGGGTGCAGTAGCATTTGCATTAGATGGATCAGAAAGTATCAATGCTTCCAACTTTGAACTATTGAAACAGTTTGTAAAAGCCAATATTCAGCATTTCAAGATTGGACCAAGCAACATTCAGGTCGCCGCTTTTGTATTCAGTCAAGCTATCGGTGACGATGGATTCCCGTTCGACAGTCAGGACACGAACTACACACTATTTGCCAAAGTGGATGCCTTGAAGTTAATACGTATGGCTACATTTACTGACGTAGCGATCACCGAGATAATCCGCCTTCTTATCCAACCAAACGTCCCCTACCCTAAGGTGGGCGTGATCCTGACCGACGGGGCATCGTACGACCCGGTGAAGACCCAGACAGCGGCCGCTGCGGCCCGTACCCTGGGGGTGACCCTCATTTCTGTGGGTATCGGAGTCTCCCCTGGATCAGCCGCTGCGGCAGAACTTACCGCCATTACAGGAAACCCCTCACAGGTTCTCCTGTTAAACGGATACAGCCAGCTGACAAACTTAACTGGTGTAGCCATACTTAGCGATTTACTGTGTCGAGGTAAAGTTAAAAATCTACCAACAAATTGAATTAAAATGCATCAGTTTTTAAATTAACATCTTTTTAAGATTGGAATTTTTTTTAAAAAGTCCACAACTACCGGTATATATACGTATACAAAAGAGGACAAAAAAACCTTTGGGTTTTCCTATTTAGATCAATTACAAATAGGACGTTTGAATTAAAAGAAATAATTAAATAACAGTTACTACTGGTTATGTTTAGCAATAACAACATCCACGAGCACAACAACGACGACACCTATTCCGACGACAACCAGTACCCCGATCCCGACGACACAAAGACCAACAACACCAAACCCGACATTACCACCTCTGACCACCCAGAAACTCCAGACCGATAAAAGTAAGTATACTCCACAACTATATAACACCAACCCAACATTACCACCTCTGACCACCCAGAAACTCCAGACTGATAAAAGTAAGTATACTCCACAACTATATAACACCAACCCCAACATTACCACCTCTGACTACCCAAAAACTCCAGACTGATAAAAGTTAGTATACTCCACAACTATAAAACACCAACTCCAACATTACCACCTCTGACTACCCAGAAACTCCAGACTGATAAAAGTAAGTGAACTCACAGTAATACACCAACCCCAACATTACCACCTCTGACCACCCAGAAACTTCAAACTGATAAAAGTAAGTGAACTCACAGTAGAACACCAACCCCAACATTACCACCTCTGACCACCCAGAAACCCCAGACTGATAAAAGTAGGTATACCTCACAATCATAAACCACTTACTCCAACATCACCACCTCTTACCACCCAGAAACTCCAGACCGATAAAAGTAAGTATACTCACAGCAGAACAACAACCGAACATTAACACCCATGTACTAAGGAATGGTGAATGAAAGACAGGCCATCTAGCCTATTATCACCAAGAAATTTCAGACCGACAAAATTGAGAATACCATAATAATAATACAAGCAGCATGCATTACCAAAGGTTTTTGAAAGATATCAATTGATGAAAATTCTTGGATAATTCAAAGAAAAATATATAAAAAATACAAAACTTATATTCTTGGTGTTTCTTTTATCTATATTGTTTTCAAAAAAGTGTATAGCACCATAGATGGACATTAAAATGCAGCACACAGTTCTTTCAAGAATTGAAACTTTTCAACTCCAAGGAAAAGGACCAAAAAAAATTAAACTACGTTGTATGTCCTTAATTGAATGAACTTAGTCTTACATGATCTGTTTCTTATTGCAGTCACTAACCCTTTGTGTGAGGGCTGTATTATAGCTGACGGTGTAGGATACAACAGGCACGGATCTAACTGCCAACGCTTCGTCCAGTGCTACTTTGAGGATGATAAAGCAGTTGCCATGGAGAAGAAGTGTGGATTCGGACAGTTCTTCTCGCTGTCTCATCTGACGTGTGTTCACGCTGAATACTCAGACTGTCCATATGGTACGTAGTTTAATCCTATAGTTATTTTAAATCTTCCGATTGTGATCGACTTCCTATTATTTTAAAAGATTTTTGGAGCTATAATAACTAGTTAATAACTAATTCAAGTGATCAGTTTGTTAATCCAGTTGATTTGATTGTTAATTTTAAAAACTTTTTTTAATTTTTTTCTTCGTTTTCTTAATAAAATACTCGTAACCTATATTTATCTTTTCAGATCCTTGTATTGGTCAGCCTGATGGCGCTAGCTGGAACATGGCAGAGAACTGTCAGGGTTACTGGACCTGTATAAACGGCCACTCTGTGCCTACTTGTTGTGGAAATCAGACTCGATACGTCACAGGTTCCGGCTGTGCGGCTGATGTCACATGTACAGAGGCATGTCCACCAAAGCCCACCACTGTTGCATGTATGTAACAACGCAGATGATATATTTTCCCTCATGCCATGGTCAGCATATTTATCACTTGTCAATTAGTCCAAATTAGTCCAAATACCATTATTAGCAGAGGACCAAAATTCTGTTTGTAATAATAACTATGAAACCACTACAATAATCAAACATTGTTTTGGAATGTTTGCTCCCCCTAGACACTTGTTCCTGCGGGTTTTTTTCACTTCATGATGTATTAAGAGGTTTCTGTTTGATCTTCTCCAAATCTGTACTGTTTAATCTTCTCCAAATCTGTACTGTTTGATCTTCTCCAAATCTGTACTGTTTGATCTTCTCCCAATCTGTACTGTTTGATCTTCTCCCAATCTGTACTGTTTGATCTTCTCCCAATCTGTACTGTTTGATCTTCTCTCAATCTGTACTGTTTGATCTTCTCCCAATCTGTACTGTTTGATCTTCTCCCAATCTGTACTGTTTGATCTTCTCTCAATCTGTATTGTTTGATCTTCTCCCAATCTGTAATGTTTGATCTTCTCTCAATCTGTACTGTTTGATCTTCTCTCAATATGTACTGTTTGATCTTCTCCCAATCTGTACTGTTTGATCTTCTCCCAATCTGTACTGTTTGATCTTCTCTCAATCTGTACTGTTTGATCTTCTCTCAATCTGCACTGTTTGATCTTCTCCTAATCTGTACTGTTTGATCTACCTACTCCCAATCTGTACTGTTTGATCTTCTCCCAATCTGTACTGTTTGATCTTCTCTCAATCTGTACTGTTTGATCTCTCAATCTGTAATGTTTGATCTTCTCTCAATCTGTACTGTTTGATCTTCTCTCAATCTGTACTATTTGATCTTCTCTCAATCTGTACTGTTTGATCTTCTCCCAATCTGTACTGTTTGATCTTCTCTCAATCTGTACTGTTTGATCTTCTCCCAATCTGTACTGTTTGAGCTTCTCCCAATCTGTACTGTTTGATCTTCTTTCAGTCTGTACTGTTTGATCTTCTCTCAATCTGTAATGTTTGATCTTCTCCCAATCTGTACTGTTTGATCTTCTCTCAATCTGTACTGTTTGATCTTCTCTCAATCTGTACTGTTTGATCTTCTCTCAATCTGTAATGTTTGATCTTCTCTCAATCTGTACTGTTTGATCTTCTCTCAATCTGTACTATTTGATCTTCTCTCAATCTGTACTGTTTGATCTTCTCCCAATCTGTACTGTTTGATCTTCTCTCAATCTGTACTGTTTGATCTTCTCCCAATCTGTAATGTTTGATCTTCTCCTAATCTGTACTGTTTGATCTTCTTTCAGTCTGTACTGTTTGATCTTCTCCCAATCTGTAATGTTTGATCTTCTCCCAATCTGTACTGTTTGATCTTCTCTCAATCTGTACTGTTTGATCTTAAACCAATCTGTACTTTGTGATCTTCTCTCAATCTGTACTGTTTGATCTTCTCCCAATCTGTACTTTTCAATGGACATTTAAGTTTGATTACTGTTAATTCATTTTCTTCATTTTCGTTTCATGACTGTTACATCTTTTGTTCATTTTTAGTTCTTTGTGAGTCCCAGGCTGATCCCGACCCTAGTTACTACCTTCAGAATGTCAGTGGTGCTCTCTTACGGCGCCGCTGTGCACCGGGGACCCACTACGATGCTGGCTCCTGTGGCTGTTCTATCCTGGTTACCATCAGTCCATCAGCAGGTTCTCTTATCTCGTTAAATAGATATCTTAATTTACGAAATGTTTTCAAAAGTACATAATAATTTACTTGCTCCTTCTATGTACAAAGGAAAAATTTACCATGCCATTCAGACTACAGTGATAGTGTTGACCAGCCTCGTTTTCAATTATAACATTTTTTTTTTAGTCTGCTCCCCTATGCTTTACCACTCTCAGTCCGACCCTTACTTTTATGATGCTACAAACATAATTCCAGTCGGAATGGTCAACGTCGCCATAACTACAGGGTCGCTTGGATTTGGCGGAAATGGCGAAATCAACATTTGGCGCCTGGCAAACCAAGATTTTCAAGACGTTCTTGTTGTCCGGTTTGAGCTGACAGTAGGGACGTCAGCCATTCCAAGGACAGAGCAGGTGCTCGTGAATTGTCTTCACTCCAATGGCGCGATGACGCCGGCATCTGTGGATATTCAGGTGATCAAGACCTCCACCGCGACTCAGTTAGTGTACACCCTCAGAGCCGGGGGCACGTCCAAAACGCTGACCTCCCCAGTCACGGTAAGTTGAAAATCAGCAAATACCTAATAAAAATTAACGTTACGACTTTCTTAGTAGAAAGTGACATTATATGTTTAGTAAATGATTCGGTTGGTTATTCTGAAAGTTAATCATAATTGTTCATATTCATTATAAACTTTAATTAACTATTGTACTGTAGCCTGGGGTTGCTACAGAAGTGATATATGCTTACGATGGGTCAACATTCGCCGTGTACTCGGGGCCTGGGACCGAATCCTCCACGAATCTCAGAGGTTGGTTGTGTTCAGAGTATTTACCTCTCTGAATCCTTTTTTATAAAAATAAAAAAAGTGATAGTGAGGTGCCATAGTATGGGAAGATATTTGAGCAAAGTTCTTTGAATTTGGAGAATCAAATAAAGCCTTTGTAATTAAAAAAATATATATATATAATTTTGAATGTCTTAGTGAAAGTTTAAGGTGAATGATTTAATTCATTAGGTAACGTTGAGAGACGACAAAGCGGCTTTTTATTAGGAAGACCAGCAGCAGCTTCAGGATCTATAAATAGATTGTCAGGAACTATAGCAAAGGTAAGAGTCAAATGAAACTTAGAGGGGTATTTTGAAGATATTCAAATAAATTTCATAAAAAATTGAAATGATACGGTTGACAGAATGAAGAATTTCTCTGACCTTGAAAAAAAAATCTTGTCAGTTCGTTTAGCAAAACAAAGCCTTCTAGGCCAAAGAAAACGTAGCTGTGTGAATCATACAACATTGACTTTAATGATAATAAAAATAAATAAAAAATCTTTACATTTATCCAGTTTGAGGTATACAACTGTGTGAGCGACTACGTCAAGAACGTGCTAGTTTCCATGTGATTATGTTGTGAATCTGTCAACTGCCGTGTGATTGGTTAATATGGAACAGTCAAGATGACTGGGTCATCAAAGTCATGTGATCATCGTAGAACTACATCATTACATCCAAGATACATTTTGAATATTAACATTTTGATTGGACGATTGATAATTCACATCAACCTCTGTTTGAAATATGTCTCTTTAAATTAAAATAAAAAACATGTTTATTGGTTTTGTTTTGTATAAGAGCTGTGTATTTTTTAAATAATAGTTAAGTTACAATTGTTTCATGTTATAGGATTCAATTAAAGATTTTTATTTATTGATTTATATTTCAATGTATTTGGGTCAACTTTTTGAGTGACTACAGATGCCTTGAGCTATAAAATTTCCATTATTGAGGATTGTGTTCATTATTGTTAGAAAGTAAAATTGGATATGCTTTCTTCGTATATTTATTCTTTGTATGTTTATCACAAAATAAAAATTCTGATGACTGATGAAAATCGGTATCAATCTTACTTGTCATTATTTAGAAAAAATACTTTATTAGTAAGAATTTTAATTATTTATATCGTTACTTGTTGATTTTGAATTATATCAAGTTTACATCGTAGAAAGAGAAATTAAATATTTAACGAAGAAGATCTCTGTAGTTTTGTGTTGATAACAGATTAGCCCGAGGACTTTAATTATCTGATAAGAATTGTATGGTTTCTTGTTTATTTGACAGAAAGGTTAACAAAGTGTACATTTTCCGACTATGATTAAAACTTTTTTTTAGAATCCCTTAACTGTTTGATATCAAACCCTAGTATTAATTTAGGTTTTAAAAAAAAAATTCAACTTTTCTTGCGCTCTTTAACCTTATAAATTTTGTATAATAAAATAAAAACTATGATTCCAAATAATCATTTTTCTAGGTTTTCTACAACATTATCAATATAAAATTTATGAAGAGGGTAATGCAAATGTAAAAATCACTCTTGGTATTCCTTCTGCAATGATCTTCAATTCGTCTTTTGTAAATCCTTGTTTTCACTAGGGACCTTTAACAAAAGAGAGCGACACAAATTTTAAATCTTTACTTATTTTGAATCTTTTACTTATTATTTTGATATGAGTTCTATGCACTCGATCACTTTTATACATTGTATTTTGCAATTTGTTTTAAAGTGAAAAATTAGTGAATAAGATTGGAAGGCAGAAACAATTTTAAGTTCTTTAAGATGTTTGTAAAAAAAAAAAAACTAGGTGCATGGCAACAAAAGAAAAGAAAGTCTAAGATCATATATTTAAACAAAATTGCGAAACAAGTCATTTATGCATACAGAAGAAGAGAGACAGTGTTTAAAATTGCCCATCCTAAACAATATGAATTTTTCGGATTTGGAGCTTTGAAACCCAGCTTTGCTTATATTGTTTGAAATGCCCTCCTAGCCCCCTGAAGATGATTTGCGCCGGACTCATCAACAGTGACCTACATCCTTCAATCAACTTTAACACTTAATCTTTTGCCTTAAATAATCCCTCCCTATACGTATATATTTATGAATTTTTAAGTGCCTAGAGGACTGGGACCCGTTTTACAAAAAAACTTACGTAAGACCAAAAATATATATAAAAGTTTGCAAAATTAATAATTTTCTCTGAAATTGTTTGTGTAAAAATATCTTACCACATTCCTTTTAAAAGGTTTAAAATAATTTTCGATATAATGTTAATTAAAAAGATATATGAAGAATTAAATTTGGTCTTAAAAGTCCTTTTGTAAAATTATTTTTAAAAAGAAATGTTTTTTTTAATGAAAACCTAAAAATAAATAAATAAATAAATGATTTGGAAGAAAACTGCCGCACAGGATTTGTGGCATCTGAAACAGGTTTTCGCCATTTTTAAAAAAAATATTCCTTGATTCTTTAGAATTTTAAACTGCAGGTATTCTTTCTTCTACGCGTTATTTTTCATCTATATACCCAGCATTACTTGAATAATCAGTGGGTCATGTAATTTGTCAAATCCACATGTAAATTTTTGCATAACAATTAAATCAGATAAACTTAAAGAATTGCCGAAAAGAATTTCTTGGTCACATCTGGGATTTGAAATCTCACTGCAGCGATTAGAGTCAGTTAGATTATAGACCTCAAAGACTACAGAGGAATAAAGAAAAGATCAGAGCAGTATGTCATTAAGATAGGGAATCAACAGTGAAGGTATGTATTTCTATATTCCATAAAATTAAAAATAAAAACGAACATTTATTATTACGGTAAATCGGTTCTATGATACACATGTACTTATATAAATGGATACAACATAATATCAAATGCATAACATTAATTTTTCTTAATATCAGGTTCAGTATGCAGTTTCCCGGGATATTTTTGTCTTTCATCACTATTATTTATAGTAACACAAAACTCATACAAGCAGGTAAGTTTATATTGAAAATTAACCATCTAGATCTGTGTTGAATTTGTTTTTTGATTCTGGAAAATTCGCAAACAAGAAAAAACCAAATAAGTATATACTACAGTTAAATTTGTCAAATCCGAATGTTGCATTTTCCGAAATCTTAAATATCACGATTTAAATTCAATAAATTAAAATGTTGGAACAATAATGGTGTCCGTATCAGACAAGTTTTACCGTTTATATATCTAATATTAGCAGAAGCCTTCTGTGATGGCCGGGTCAGTTTGGTCATCGCGATGGATTCCTCCTCTAGTCTGACCTCCATACAGTTCCTCCAGATTAAGAACTTCACAGCTAACGGTCTGGTGAAGCGGTTCATGTACCCACACACCATCGCCACGGTGGCATTCGCCGAGAACGTGGAAATTGTCACTGACTTTGGGGAGCTAAACAGCGATAAAATTATGATGTACAATTCTAACAGGAACTACCAGACCAGAATTGACTATGCTATCGGTGTGTATCTGTTTTTTACCATGTTTCTAATTCTTCCGATAGATTTTCAAGTCTTTCAAGAACTTTTGGAATTTTAAGTCCATTTGTTATCTTCGAAATCCAAAATCAGTACCCTCAACAAATATTACCTTTGTCCATTTCTTACAACCTTTCCCTTCGACAAATAAAAAAATGCTTGGCTCTTTGACATATGCAAATTCTTCTTTCGAATAGATCTCGGAATTTTTATACTGGTCGTCAACAAAATTGATCTGTTAATAACAACAGCTCAGACTCTACACACAAACATTGAATGAAAACTGCTTTTTCAGATTAGAATCCTTCTTCCCCTTAAAGGATATAAGAGATCCTTATTTACAAAATCTGTGAAGTCTTTAATTTCATAGTTGAAATTTCATTGGATACTGATTGTTCTCCTTTATAAGCCAACCTTGTTTTATGTCGCTGTGTAACAGAATTTATATAAAAGAAATCTACTTGAGAAGAGGAAAATCACTTGATGAAGCTTTCAGATAAAAGATAATTCTATTCCTGTGCCTATTTTATATATCCCAGTAAACTCGAAAGAAAAGACCAAATTTCATTCTTTTAATGACTACAGAAAGATTTTCTTTTCAATTTCAAAAGTCGATTCTTATTGTCTGGGTTTTTTTTTTTTTAGGAAACATGACGGACATGTTGTCTAGTAGTCCTTTTCTGGACCCAGATGTTCCGAAGGTCGCTCTAATTCTGACTGATGGGAAGAGCACGAGCGGCATCGAACTACTACACAGTGCCGCCATGTATGCCGATAGAAATAATGTATATGTGATGGCTGTCGGGGTGGGGGAGGAAAGGAACCTATCCCCAGCTGAATTGAATAACATGACTCATGGAATTCAAGTACATCAAAGAATCATCCCATACAAAGAACTCGCGAGTTCTCTCGACAAAGTGGTAGAGCAAATCTGCTACCGTAAGTTTAGACCTTACAATATATAAATAAGCTAACGAAATTATATGACGATTTCGGTCCTTTCCTTTACTTAACATCGATTAAAATGCAACGAGACTGAATAAAACATACATTTTTTCAGTTTCTCAAAATGGAGCCATGAGAACAGGAGGTAAGACGAAACAGCAAACAAACACATTCATATATAGTATGTGAACAAATTTGTTATTATAGCTTCGTGCAGTTCTATACTTTTTAAATAGAAATGAATCAAGATATTAGAAATGCAGGTTTTAGAATACTTGGATTTTCAATCTTTGAAAACGTTTAGGCTAATAGACTGTGTTTTTGTTTGTATTTTATCTCAGAAATTGTTTGTATTTTATCTCAGAAATCCGAGGACGTTATCTTCTCACTATTGTTTTTGACGTCACGATTCAGAGCCTCGATCTGACAAAGGAGTTCATTTCCCGACTCCTTGAATACATTGAGTTCGGTAACCCTTCGATGAATCTGATAATTGCAACACTAGCTGATGGAGCAGCGTCTATCGGGCGGTTCGATGAAACGGCCAGTTTAATTGAAGTTAGGAAGTTCCTAGACCACATGACTACTAGAGATCACGAGTATTTTGACGCGGTTTTGGCTTACAAGAAAGTAGAGAGCGACTTCCTGTATGCTCCAGGAGACTCCTCCAAGATGGCACTGTTTATTACGGACAAGCCACTACATAAGAGTGGCTTTGCTTATACGAGGGTTTTCTTGAATTCAAAATCAAAATCTAGCAACGTACAGATCATGTACCTTGGAATAGGCTCCGCTGTAAATCCGGATTTTAGTCTTGCTTTAGCTAGTTCTAAAGTCGCAAACAGAATCATTGTGTCTAACCAGTCACTTTTGTCAAGTGGACTGAACAATATTGTGAGAGCAATTGGTACAGGTAAGATTTGTTAGTAGAGTTAAATATTTAAAAATATAAATTCCACCGGTAATAATTTTCAGGTTCATTATCTGTTCATCTGATTGCACTTAACATGTAGATCCGACTTATTATATCATTTATTAATTTTTGATCATTTATCCTTTTCCTTTCAAACTACAGAATTGTTGAAATATCCAGTACCAAGTAAGTATGTTGAATTGCAGTCATTCTTTTAGATACATGAATATTGTAAATTATTATGACCTCCACTGAAGAATTTATTTTTGTTTATTTGATCCTCTGTTTTGTTTCAGGGAATGTCACTCATCGTGGTAAGGGATTAATAAATAAATACATATGCGTACTGTACTTTGTAATGACTTCCTGGACATGAGACTTTTGCATCACTTGATTACAACATTTGCATCTATAATTAAATGTAATATTTTTCAGTGTTTCATGGACCAGCAGAAATACTGATAGGGTATAGTCTCTGTCCACACTCATTTAACCCACAGAAATTCAACAAATATAATACCTTTCTGGAAAATGTGGTAAGAAACATTCATATGGGATCAGACAATGTCCAATTGACCCTTGCTACATACTGTACCGACGTGAACTACATCAGTAGCATCAAGGATTACCAAGTTACCTTCCATGTTCCATACGGTCTCCAGCGTGGGGGAGTGATTACCCAACTTCAGTGGACAACAGAAAACGTCATCAGGGAGGTTTTAAATGTGTATGACACTGTAGAATCTGACGTCAAGATTGCTATCGTCATCATTGCTGATCCATTCATGGAGGGAGATCTAGTGGGACTCTTGGAGGAGGCTAAACAAAATAATATTTTAATCATGCCTCTTGTGCTGTATCATGCAAATGCTTCTATCGACGGACTTAGGCAGAAAGTGGACACCATGAACACAGTGATACCGCCTTTATATATCTCCTGGTCGGAGCTTCAAACTCACGGTGCCGAACAAACTATGAATGTTTTGCGAAAATACTGTACGTTATTTTTAATAAATTGTCATTTTGTATTTGTCTTAAATGAAATGTATGATCTTTTAGGTACTCCGTTGAACTGTATTTTCTCAAAATTATTTCTTTTCAGTGATTGGGAGAAGGAAAGATATTCTCATCTCGGCATCAAGTATGGATCTCACGGATGACCTTCTGAAGAATTACCTGAAGCTTTACGTCAGAGAACTTCAGAACATAAATAACAAGGAAACTACTTCAAGTCTCGAGAGGAAGATCGTATCTGATATTCAACAACACAGACTTCGTGTATTGAATGATGACGTAAGGAATACACATGCCGGCCTTCATGGCATTCTGCTGAGCTTTCTTTATTCGGAAGATCTTTCTGAAAATAGAGTTGGATTCCTTTTAACAAAAGGACCATCATCTGATCCCAGCGCAACCCGCTCTGTAGCAAGACTTCTGAAGGATGCCAATGTTCATATGTTTGCTCTTGGTATATCAGAATTTCTACTAACATTTAATTCTAGAATATCTCTATATTTCATACGTATACCGTTATTATTACAAAAAAAAAAACAGTTGCATAGCTATCGCACATATATTTAGTGAAGGACCTGTATGGTTTTATAATTCTTCCTTACTATGAAATAACATATATTTCTGACATTTTTGCAGGATTTGGAGTAGACAGAACCAGAGACGAGGAATTAAAATTAATTACAGGAGACAACGAACATATTACAAAACTGTCGTCTGCAGCTGACATCATAGGGGCAATCTCGTCAGTTAAGAAAATAATGGGATCTGTCAGTAAGGTTTTTCCCACTGCCCCTTATTTTCGGTAAAGATATCGGAATGTATTTTATATCTACTCATAAACTCTCACATTTTGTTTTCAAATTAGATTTGGACTCGAAGAAGGCTACGCATATTTCTGTTGCTCTCGATTCTTCATTGAATGTGACAGATACAGATTTTAAAAATCTTAAGGTGATGATAAATATGTTCATCAAGTTGTGGTCCAGTGGGAGTAACTACTACCTGACATTTGGACAATACAATAGAGACTACAACCCAGAGTTTGTTCGTCAGCCTCTTAATCAAAACACATTGACAGAGGTCATGCAGCGTGTATACACACTCACACGCCAAAGCCCAAGTCAAACACTCTCACAAGATTCACTCCCACCCCGGAGACTTCCACTTCACCTAACGATAAGGAATCTGCATCAAAGAATGAAAGAATCCAAATCACAGAATAGATCGCAGGCAGTACTGATGATGTTTGACAAAGAACCAACTGATATATTGTTGACTGATATTGCCTTGCGAGAGGCTAGGTTAGATGGTGTTCACTTTATAACTATACCTATAGGAATTGACTCATATCCAGACACATTCACCTACAATCTTCCCCTTTATGCACTTGGAGATGTCGGTCCAGACGCAATGAATATTATAAACAACACAATAATGGCTGTCTTACCAAAAGGTAGGAAAACTGAATACATTTGATAATTTGATTTTGAATTGTTCAAAATTGAAAGTGATTGACTACTGATACAGATATTTAATGTTTGTAGGAAAATTTGACTTACTAATTGCCTTGGATGCAGATTCTATGGTTTCAAATGATGCAATGCATTGGATGAAAGTTGCTACCCAGTTCATTACGTCAGGAATGGCAGAACGATTTACCAAATACGGAGTTGTCACCTTTTCTGATATCATAAGAAATGTCATAGAATATACTGACTTCCAGAGTCAGATGTTGGTTTCTTATCTACGAAGTATTAATGCTTATACAAAACATCCGTCAATCCAGACAAAACCTAGCGTAATCATTAACAAGCTTCATAGCTTAATTGATACTACAATGTCAACGGCTGCAAAAATCGGTCTCATTTTAATGGATGACGACACGGATAATGACGTTGACTTGGAGTCGTCTGCTACGATGGCATGGTCAAAGGGTGTTAACTTGATGTCCATTGGTGTAGGTACACATACTGACAAGCTCGAATTGTCACACATCACTAAAGACAAGAATGATTATTACCTACAAATTGAAGACTGGGAGAATCTCGACACAGATGGATTTTCATGGGCAATACAAACATTCGAAAAAAGTCAGTTGATATATTGTACTCATTTTCTAAATTTAATCACAAATCGATCTCAATACTGTTCGTTATCTCCATATATTTCATTATAATGATCTCTTCAAAATTCTCTATTTTAGTGGAGCCGTTGCATTTATATATTACAAAGACGAATCCTGTAGTAACGACAGTTGCCTCAACGATATCCACACCGGACACGACAGTTATATTAGAGGGTATGATGTCATAGTTGAAAAATACTTAACTTCGATTTAAGTCATACTAAACACTGAATGACATTGTTATTGACATTGTATTTTTTCCTATAGAATGCACGGGTTTAGTTGACATTGCGTTTGCTATGGACGCTTCTGGAAGCCTGACAACAGAAATGTTCAACGCTATCAAGCTGACTGTTGCAAATACTGTAAGTAACATGAAGCTATCTGAAAATGACGTCAGAGTTCGCGGAGTTATCACGTTTGATGACGTTATCCAGGAGGTGGCAGAAGATGTCAGCAATAAGATTCTTCTACGGGAACTTATACTTGGGGCTGTCCACACTAAAGGAATGACAAAGATAGACTTAGCTATCAGAAGATTAACAGAATATCTTGAGTCAGGTAGATACAATTTCATGAACTTTTTAAGATTGGTTTGCACGAAAGGTTACCTGAAATATTTTTTTATTGAAAATGTTCGCATACTAGAGAATATATCAAATTGTTGCGTGTTTGTTAAAATATATTTATCACTTTATTTTCAAAAGAACCGAAAAGAAATGCCAGGAAAATTGGAGTTGTTATTACGGATGGAAAATCCATGAAGCCACAAAAAACCCGAGAAGCTGCTGCAGCTGCAGTAAAAAGCAACATCACAATGGTTGCCATGGGAATAGGGGGACCTACAGACATATCCTATACTGAACTCATGGATGTAGCCAATAATGTCACTGACAACTTCTTGTGGTTGAAAACCTTATCGTCGTTCTTACTGAACGGGACTCAAGTCCTGCACGAGAGGATATGCAGAGGTACGACATGTTCTGCAGACGCTTGATTTTAGGGAGATTTAATTCGTGTAACCATCAAAAAGTGTCAAATATTTAACTTGTGGTTTCCTTGCGCTTCTTTTTATTCTACTATTTAAACTACAATATGTATACACAGAGAACAAATGTAGAAAAAAAAGCTGAATTTTAATTTCGACATCTTTATTTGTATTCTCTCTAGTTACTGAAGGAAGGGATCTCTCCACGACCGCCATACCAACTGTAACAACAAAAGACCCTTACCATCCCGAAGGTAAACTTAAGAAAAACAGTAAATTTTTATTGGCAGCTCTAAATTGAATGGTTATTTTAAAGACTTTCTGTGCAAGAAATACAAGTGAAAAGTAATTTTAATCAAAATAGAGACATGTGAAGAATCAAAATTGAGGGTCTAATTTTCTTATAAGGTGACAACGATTGCTATTCTTTTGGAATAAGTAGAATCCATTTTTTTTTTATCATATTTCATTTAATGCGTTCATCTGCAATCTACAATGTATATCACTCTTATCATTTTAATTAACATAATCAGGACATTTGTCGGTGTTTGTAAGATTCTTCGGTACAAATTCTTCCTTTTTTGTGCATTAGCATTTTGTGGTTAAAATATGATGGGAATAATTTGAATCACTTGTTGACAGTGTTTGTAACATTACCTTTTACAAATGAACGTTATGCATGCTATTTTTGCAGAACTGTGTGCAAGGTGCCAGTGTGTTGGTAGAGTGATTATTCCTGACCCACTGGACTGCAGTAGATACCATATCTGTATAGATTCTAGACTTGATACATCTGAACATTGTGATCCAAATAAATTCTGGGACCCTAATACAAAAACGTGCTTGCCACCCATGACTGCCAACTGTCAATATGGTATGTCACTCCAATAAGTCCCTTCTAAAGGGGGTGAGCCCTTTTTAAGTTGATTATCGTTAAAAACTTAAAATAAATGCAAGTACGGATCAAATTAAGTCAATTATGTCCAAATAGACTGAATTATTTAGGAGATTTTGATACTGGTGATCATATCTAAGTTTTTTTTGTCCTTTTTTAATAGACCCCTGTTATTTACGGCCTGATGGGTATAACTACACCACCATCAGGTTGTTAGATGAGAACCGATGCGACCAGTTCTACACATGTCTAAATGGACGCACCAAGAAGTTGTGCACTTGTGGAGAAAGGCTTGAAGGAAACTTTCTTATTCACAGGAAGTATGATCCACTTTCGGATCATTGTGTAGATGACACGAAAGGAGAGTGCTTCACTCTCATCAACCTAAATGACCAGAAGGTTACCAAGCCCGGTAATTTACTGAAATCCTTGTTTTGGTCAGAACAATCTTATTTTTAATAAGATATTGAATAATTTCATAAGATTTAAATGATTTAAAATTGCCAACACATGCACAACTCTACATGATTTACTTTAAGACTACCTTTCACATTCAGATACATGGGTGTGTAATACGAGGCCTGCGTTATCCAAAGAAAGTTACATTAACATCAGAACAAACGAGGAATTGAAGTGCCCTACAAACTATATTTATAGCCACGAGAAGTGTCGGTGCGTGGTGGATATTATTGAAGGTATTATATCTAACAAACTTTGATTCAGCAAATCTTTAATTTTCATTGCTATAGTAAAAGTATGATGTATTATTTTATATTTTTTGCCAATATCTCCGATGGCATTATTGATATTTTTGTCAGTGAAAACAGACACCTGTAAAGCAGACATAGATCTCCAATTTAATACTCGATCCATCCAGCTGTGGAATGTAACCCTGAAGGACGGACAGGGAGTGTTCGATGGAAAAACCACCATGGTGTCTATAAGAAACATGGCTAATCATTATGCTCATGACTTTGCGGTCAAGGTTTCAATGAAAACGCCCGAATACAAGGATATGCTTTTGTTTGAAAATTCCAATTGTCAAGAAACAGACCTTCCAAGTATAAGAGTGCACTTAAAGAAAATAAATGGGCTCTTGGGAGTGGTAGCAGAAATAAAGACGGCTCATGGATACGTCAAATTACAACTACAATCTACGGTAAAAAAAATTAAAAATTTATTCATTTTATTTGATTTTTAATATAACAAAAACTACTAGGCTCGTTAAAAAAGCAATGCAAATAGAGTATCTAAAAAAATGAATGAAAGAAAGAAAGAAAAAGAAAAAAACATGAGAAGAAATATCTTAATTTTTTTAATTCTTCAACGTATTCCCTTTTCAACTTTATCAGTAAGTCTTTATACCCAAAACAAAAACAACACACCATACTCATCTTTAGGGATCCTCAAAAATACTGATACTGACACTGATGATAGCACTCTCCATGACACATGAAATTGTAGATCGTTCCATTGATTGTTTTCTTGCGATTTTGAAGTGAAAAGACATTGGAATTGACGAAGAGCTGGCGGTACGGGGAATGCCAGCTATGTACTCGTTCCTTCAAAATATCTCTAATTTCTCTTTGCTTTGGAAAATTACCCTGGTGACCGGTATTTAGACTTTTCTTACAGAAAACCTGCTTCACTTTCTTAAGTGAAATTTAACAGAATAATAACCTTTGATGGTTCACCATATATCACTGGAACTCTTGCGTAAAAAAAAAAACGTATGTCATGTTTTAGGCGTTTACTTCTCTTTGCAAAAATATGAAGACAGTTTTTCTTTCTGATTCCCAATTTTGATATTGATCCTCCTTTTGGGCTAAAAAAAACTTTTCGTTATCCAGTAAAAAATTATCTTTTGTTAAATATCTTATTTTAAAAATGATAAAACATTGGCACGTTTAGCGACTTTTATCTTCTAGATGTCTTTTTTGAAAAGAAACATGGAGACAAAAATAATACATGTAATACATTATTGTAGTATTGTGTCCTGCTTTATCAGCTCGGACCAATGCATACTGATCGTGTAATCTATCCAATTTTTTTTTCAGTTCTGAATTATTGAACTACAATCTACGGTAAAAAAAAATCAAAAATTGATTCATTTTATTTGATTTTTATTATAACAAAAACTACTAGGCTCGTTAAGTAAGCAATGCAAATAGAGTATCTAAAAAAAAAATGAATGAAAGAAAGAAAGAAAAAGAAAAAACATGAGAAGAAATATCTTAATTTTTTTAATTCTTCAACGTATTCCCTTTTCAACTTTATCAGTAAGTCTTTATACCCAAAACAAAAACAACACATCATACTCATCTTTAGGGATCCTCAAAAATACTGATACTGACACTGATGTTAGCACTCTCCTTGACACATGAAATTGTAGATCGTTCCATTGATTGTTTTCTTGCGATTTTGAAGTGAAAAGACATTGGAATTGACGAAGAGCTGGCGATACGGGGAATGCCAGCTATGTACTCGTTCCTTCAAAATATCTCTAATTTCTCTTTGCTTTGGAAAATTACCCTGGTGACCGGTATTTAGACTTTTCTTACAGAAAACCTGCTTCACTTTCTTAAGTGAAATTTAACGGAATAATTACCTTTGATGGTGTATCATCATTATACCTCTGGAACTCTTGCGTAAAAAAAATCCGTATGTCATGTTTTAGGCCTTTGCTTCTCTGTGCAAAAATATGAAGTCAGTTTTTCTATCTGATTCCTAATTATGTTCCCCAAACGAAGTTGGGGAACATATTGTTTTTACTCTGTTTCTTATTATTATTATGTTCCCCAAACGAAGTTGGGGAACATATTGTTTTTACTCTGTTTCTTATTATTATTAAGGTCTTCCGTCTTCACGGAAGACCTTATAGTGATTCTACTGTTTCTTATTATTCTTATTATTATTATTTTTTTTGACAAAATTTTGTGCAGGCGATTTCTCGAAAACTATTCAGTGGTTTTTCATGAAACTTTCACAAAATATGCGTCATTATATGAAGTTGTTACATCCGTAGAGTAATTTGGAAAATTCACTTCTGGTGCCAAGTTATGGACAATTTCCTGATTTTAAAATGCGATTTTGTCGCGCACTTTTATCAAAAATGGCTAAGGAAATGAACTGGAGACTTATTGGAGATGATAGATCATGACTTTGTGGATTGCAGAATCGCCTTTTCGTGCGTCGTCAGTACTTCCGGTCGTTACGAGATGCAAATTAAAAAAAATCGTATTTTCTTACTTTTTTGTTTTTCAGTATTTTTCATTTTTATTTGGTATGGTAATAGAAGCCCTCCTTATAATGCTTACTATTTAATTTGTTTGAATGTTGATAAATCTAAAGTCTAGATATTTGCATTCAAAAATCTGAAGCGGGTCCAAAATGGCGGCTGTCTCTGTCAACTCCGCCATTTCGCGAGTAGGGGTTTATGGAGGCAGCTGAGCGTTTGATTAAACCATTCTGACATAAGGATACATGAAATGTAAAAAACTACTTCGACTCTCACGTAGTAGTGAAATGGTTGGAGGAGTTACCTCCCGATACTTGTTTATATTATAATAGATAATCGATGTAAATATTGTAATTAATTGGTCAATTGACTAAAGAATTATACAAGTATTATTGATACATGATGTTTTGTTAGAAAATAATAATAGTGTTGCCAAAAGAAAGACAGTCTGTTTTATTTTATCAATATGATATCTGATAACTTATGATCATTGATTAAGTTGAGGTACAAGGGGGCAGTACAGCCAACTGGCTTGTGTCTTCACTTTGGTACAGAAACCAATTGGGTTATCGCTCAAATAGGATTGTGCAAAGTTGCCGTAGTCAGTGACTAGTTAAAATGTAGCTGTGTGACATTAGCTATAGCGTTATCATTAGGACAGAGAAGCTCTTACAAAGTTTAATCATACTGTGTAAGTATATTGTAGCCACTTGGCTAGAGTTATATAGGCAACTTGGTAAGCATAACACCAGGCAGATGTTAAAGGCTAAATCAAGAGGCACCAGGCAGATAGAATGATGTTGACTTATATAGTCAGTTGTACGAGTATAGTGAGGCAATTATCATATGGCACCAGGCAGGTACCGGTATTAACTGAAGATATATAATTATACAAAGCACTTAGGTCATTTGATTTAAAGACACCAGACAGGTGTCATATTATTATCTGTATTTATTACATACAATCATATCCCCAGTAAAACTCGGTAATCCGAGCAAGGACCTACTGACCGCTCAGATCCGACACGTTACAGTAGTACGTTGCAATTTAGTGTCAATCTTAAAACTTAATTTCCGTTTCACTGCTTTAGTGTAACTGGGCTAGATACGATATGTAATGTGTATAATGTGTTACATATACTTTCTTAACGTCAAAATAAAATAAAGGCGCTAAGAATGTTTTATTTTTAAAATTTAATTGATGCTATCATACCTATCAAATGTATCAGTCCAAAGAAAAGGCGCAAATATTTACTCGTGGCGTTTGGCGCGAAATTATGAATGCTTTTTATAATTCTTAGACAGGTGAACTGTTGCAAAAGTACCGTGGTATACACAAGTATATTTAGAGCAATACTCCCAATAGCTTAATGGTTAGCGCGTTGGGGATATAAAAGTAAAAAAAAAGCGCATCTACGTTGGCGACATGGTTTCAATCCTCCTTGTGACCAAAATTTTGAATCTCTTTTCAGCTCGATTTTCGTGGGTTTCTTTTCCTAAAACGGACGGAAGACCTCTCGTTGCTCGCAACGAGGTCGTATCTAGTTATTATTATTATTATTATTTTTCTTCTTCTTCTTCCTGGGTACTTTTTTGTCCGGGAATGATCTTGTAAACTGTTCGTCCGAGGTAGGTAAAACCTTTTTAGGGTAAGTAGACATGTTATGCAGATTTGCGGAATCAAGGTCATTTTGCGCGCACGTGCTTGCAAGAGCGCGCACGTGCAACACTTGAAATAACCAATATAATAGATATAGTCGGAACTTTTCTATTTTTTGATAAAATGCTTTGAAACTCATAATGTAAGGATACATTAGTAGTATAGACAAGATGGCATGGTCAAAATAGCAAGATCTCACGCGCATGCACGTGCGCTTCGCTCTGATTGGCTGAAACTAAAGTCTCAATATCTTTCTTGTTTCTTGTCATAATCTTTTGAAATTTTGAACATGGTCCTACATTATGAAGATCTACAGCAAGATATATTAAAATTTTAATAAAAACATGCGCATGCGCGCGTGCTGTAATCTGATTGGCTAAAACTTTAAATGCTATATCTCCTTTGTTTTTTGACGAAATGCTTTGAAATTTAAAACATAGTCATGCATTACGATATCCTAAAATATGATATAGAAAATATTCATGAAATCACGCGCATGCACGTGTGCTGCAATCTGATTGGCTGAAACTTCAAATGGCTATAACTCTCTTGTTTTTCAACCAAACAGGATGGGATTTAGAACTTGGATAAATATAAGGGACTCCTACAAGTAGGTGTAGTCATTATGCACGTGCTTGCACGTGCGTGCACGTGAAGTGAGTAAAATAAAAAATACACTGGAATGAGTGCATTTTTTAATACTTTTGGATTAAATGCTTTGATATTATTAAAATTTTAGATAGTGTAGACAAGATAATATGGTTGTTACGCACATGAACACGCGTGCAATGCCTATTTTTTTAATATATTTTGTATTTTTCTTGGAAGACCTTGATTAAGTCTAAATTCCATAAAGTATTTCTTATTTAATAGAGATAACAGGGAATATGGCACCAAAAGGGAGTTGGGGAGCGTTTGGGGAACATCTGTAACGGTCCCCGTTACAATTAGCACTAGTTATGTGGCCCCGAACGAAGTCGGGGACGACATATTGATATTGTACGCATGTTTTTTTTATCCAGGCTGTTTCTCGGAGATGGCTGGGACAATCTTCCTGAAACTTTCCTCAAAGGACGATCACTGGTTGTAGTTGTGCAGTGAGGTCGTTCAGTTCCAATATGTCTACCGTTGCCATGGAAACCTGTAAAAAGCGACAAATTTTGTCCGAGAGTGTTCTCTCTGGTCCCTTAAACGTTCGTCATGAAACTTTTCTTATTTTATGGATTAGTATCTGTAGTTCTGCAACTCGTATTTAAAATTTTCATATAATCGATTATTGCCATGGAAACCAGGTGAAAGTAAAAATTCTTTAATTTCGATTTTCTCAATAACTACTCAGGCAATCGTTTTGAAACTTTCAATGTTTATTCCTTGCAATGTGTCAAAGTGATTTCTACTTTCAAAATAATTGTAATGAGTCGCTCACAGTTGCCATAGAAACGAAACAGAAAAAAAGATTCAGATGTACACATGTGTTCTCCAAGGTCTAGGTCAAAGGGTCAAAGTTCGTCGTATCCAATAAAAGTTCTTTTCACAAGGATTACATATTTGAAATACGAAAGCCCTAGTACTTACCGTTCAAACGTTATGGCTATTTACTATGTTCAAGACGACCCCCCCCCCTTTTTTTTGAAGCACACAGCCAAGTAGAATACACAGATATAACATATACAACTTACAAGTAACTTTTTAAAATCTTCATTCATAAAATTCAGTTCCCGTCATGTGATATTTTGCCATCATTCATTCTCCTTCTGTTTTGTCTCTTGAATTTATAAATATTTTATTTTATCTATATAAAAAAAAAATAACGATTGTCAGCTGCATTTATTATCATTTCGCGTTTTCTTGTATATCTATCACTTGTATATTATTCATTTCATTAGATAGTGCAAGTATAAATTAAAAAATTGGTACGTCATTTCCATAGTTTTTATTCATTCATAAATTCTTTGATCCGCTCCTGATGGTTCGCAAAGCCTTGATCACCACTGTATACAAAACATTCATCTCGCCGAAAATGTTCATGATTCCGCTAAACTGAGAAAGTTCACACATGATTTATCATCTCATAACACACATCAGCTCTCTGCAATGCAGAAATGCTCGAATTGATGGTGGCATGTCAGATTCGTTTTTCGGTAGAACCTCTAAAATGAAAGTGAAAGAGGGAAATTTCAGAGTTCCCACTGGCGTTACAATACATAAAATAATTCGGCTGATCTTCTTCATAAATTACATTTCCCAAGCTTTTATGATAGGAAAGATACTGCCAATTAACAAGTATGAGGCTCAGTTCAGTACATCTGCCAGATTTCGTTTATGCAAGTCAGCAAATTGAGGAACTTGTAATTTTCCTGCACTACTTTCTTCTCCTACCGATTCTAAAAATAACTAGATACGATCTCGTTGCGAGCAACGAGTGGGTCTTCCGTCCGATTCTTGATGAAATGAGATGAGATTTTGATTTAGATTTTCATACTTAATTAATGACAAAGAATGTGAAGAAGAACGATTTTGCCTCCATAATCTATAAAAAGACATTGAACATTTCGACTTAAAAATACGCTTTTGGCCCCTTATGGCCCCTTATGGCCCCTAATATTAGGGATCAGCCCTTTTTTCTTCATATCATCTCAGAGCTCTCAGGATTTTGAACACTTTTTGTTCAACAACTATTACGAGATTTTCTTTCGTTCTCAAGTTATTTGAAAAAGAAATATTTAGGGGCCAACCGTTCAACTCCTTAAAGGCGCAAAGTTAGCGAAAATGAAAGGTTGCATATTGTTTAGAACATTATTTTGAACATCTTTTGTTCAATATTACTTTTCAAAATATTTCCCACTTTTGAGATATAATGCGTCAAAGATTTAGCGTTTTGGCCCCTTGCAGCCCCTAATTATGTAACATACGACATTAAAATTATAATATATAGTTTTAGATTGTTGAGAAAAACATTTTTGCTTCAGTATTATTTAACAAAATATTAACTGCTAAAGAGTTATCGATTAAAGGCTTTTGGCCCTTTTCAGCCCCTAATTTAAGTGCCCAGCCCCTTTTTCTTGACCTCATCGTAAAGCTCTCAGGATTTTGATCATTTTTTGTTCAACAACTATTCAGAGATTCTTTTTAGTTTTCGAGTTATTTACAAAAGAAATATTTAGGGGCCAATCCTTCAACTCCTTAAAGGGAACCTATAACGAAAAATTGAAGGTTGCATATTGTTCAGAACATTATTTTGAACATCTTTTGTTCAATATTACTTATCACAATATTTCCCACTTTTGAGATATAAAGCGTCAAAGATTTAGCGTTTTGGCCCCTTGCGGCCCCTAATTATGTAACATACGACATTAAAATTATAAGATATAGTTTTAGATTGTTGAGATAAACATTTTTGCTTCAGTATTGTATAACAAAATATTAACTGCTAAAGAGTTATCGATTAAAGGCTTTTGGCCCTTCTCAGCCCCTAATTTGAGTGCCCAGCCCCTTTTTCTTGACCTCATCTTAAAGCTCTCAGGATTTTGAACATTTTTCGTTCAACAACTATTCAGAGATTCTTTTTCGTTTTTGAGTTATTTGCAAAAGAAATATTTAGGGGCCAATCCCTTCAACTCCTTAAAGGGGACCTATAACGAAAAACTGAAGGTTGCATATTGTTTAGAACGTTATTTTGAACATCTTTTGTTCAATATTACTTTTCAAAATATTTCCCACTTTTGAGATATAAAACGTCAGAGATTTAGCGTTTTGGCCCCTTGCGGCCCCTAATTATGTAACATACGACATTAAAATTATAATATATAGTTTTAGATTGTTGAGATAAACATTTTTGCTTCAGTATTGTATAACAAAATATTAACTGCTAAAGAGTTATCGATTAAAGGCTTTTGGCCCTTCTCAGCCCCTAATTTGAGTGCCCAGCCCCCTTTTCTTGATTTCGTCTTAAAGCTTTCGGGATTTTAAACATTTATGGTTCAACAACTATTCAGAGATTCTTTTTAGTTTTCGAGTTATTTGCAAAAGAAATATTTAGGGGCCAATCCTTCAACTCCTTAAAGGGGACGTATAGCGAAAAATTGAAGGTTGTATATTGTTCAGAACATTATTTTGAACATCTTTTGTTCAATATTACTTATCAAAATATTTCCCACTTTTGAGATATAAAGCGTCAAAGAATTAGCATTTTGGCCCCTTGTGGCCCCTTATCATGTATTATACGACATTAAAATTATAATATATAGTTTTAGATTGTTGAGATAAACATTTTTGCTTCAGTATTGTATAACAAAATATCAACTGCTAAAGAGTTATCGAAAAAACACTTTTGGCCCCTTTTAGCCCTTAATGTGATGAGTCAGCACTTTTTTTTTATGTCATATTAAAGATCTTGTCATTCTGAAACAATTTTGTTATTTATGTTATAACAAAATAATGATACTTTAAAAGATATGATGCAAAATGTCTCAAAAAATCACTCATGATTCGTGTCCTAAATTTTGACCCCTACCGAGCTTCCATACTAGGCACTTCCAGAAAATTTCCTGACCATGTTGCAATATGGCAACATGTCCTCTATCATCCCTGAAAAAATCAGCTTTCTAGCTTGAGTCGTTATTGAGTTCTATCACAGACATGGAGGTCATCAAAATTTCGATCAAAGGGCGATAACTTCCGACCGGAAGTGAATTTCAAAAAAATGAAAAAAACGTATAAGGTTTAGATAAAGATACATCTTCTCCGAAATTTTCAAGAAAATCGGTCGAGCCATCTCCGAGAAATCTCCTGCACAAAAATTGTAAAGAAAAAAAAGAATAATAATAATAATAATAACTAGAAACTCTTGTTGCTACAGCAACAACTAAGGTCTTCCGTTCTTCTCTGTTTATCTGTAAGAAGGATATTTTTCTATTTAAAAAAACTAATAAAAAATAGACAAAATGCAAAAAAAAAAAAAAAAAAAAAATTCCTCTATCTGAGCTCGATCCCAAATCCATTAGTATGAAAGTCGGACACGCTTACCACTGAGCCATCAATTTCCACAACATTAGAGGTATTTTGTAAACTTATTATTTTAAGGTTGAAGGAAATAGTTTCGAAGTGAAAGAAATAGTTTCGTAGTAAAGTCCCGGTCAAATTTCTTAAAAAACTGAGATATTCCCTGTTTGATGTGATATTGTATATAGGAAAATGATTAAAATAATTATGGGATACATTTGCAGTGAAGCAATGACACTTAGCATATACAGAGTTGTAAAAGCGAAAGAGGAAATTAAGAGGAAATGCAGAGAAAATTCAAAATCCCGGTAAAACAGTGAGTGAGTCATGGGCATTTTTTCAACACCATATCGTATCAAGCGGGGTAACTGCAATTGATTTAACCTATCTAAATTGCGTGGAAATTTAATTGATAGGAAAAATCGCCATTTCCAAAATTCGGTGGATTCATATTTTAATCTAAATAAAATTGAAATAAATTCCATACACCCAAGAAAGCAAGAATACTTGATATTAAAATGTCGTAATAGAGCAGAAGAATCGAATGATATTTACAACAATTGTAGAAATAGCCGATGCGAGCTTTAATTAATGTTTATGCTCAGCAATAACTAAATTTCAGACAGAAAAAAATGCAGATTTTGCCGATATTCACTACAATTTCAGTATAGTTTAGAGATTCACCTTAAAACTCTCAGGACACTTTCTTTCAGGTCTCTTCTTGCTTTTATTCCGAATCTTATGTCAATATTTCGCGCCATTTGGCTTGAAGACATCTTCTCTACGTTGCTGTTGATTGTTTTGGTTTTTTTTTAGAGAAGGGTGGGGATATTTTATAAGTATTTGTTAGAGTAAGAGTTGCAAATACCTCCACGACCTTAAGCTTGATTGTGACCTTTGGGTCAATGGGGCCAAAGGACAAGGTCATTTATCAAGGTCAAAGGTCAAGGTCATCAGAGAGAGAGAGAGAGAGAGAGAGAAGGTAAACTTGAGATAAACACTTAAAGCTGAAGCTGAATCTAGATAAAGGTAATGAATATTTCTTTATTACTTTTTGAGTAAGGTCAAAGGTCTTATTTTGAGGTTTCTCTAGACATTTGCAGTCTCAATAACATGTCCCAAAATCATTTCAAATACTCTTTTTATAAAAGATATTTATGGGATAGTAAGAAACTCAATTTATGCGGTTAATTCTCTCATAACCGGAAGTCGTCGTTTTTGTTTCCAATGGGACTGACATATTTCGAAACTACTAGTAAGATGCTATAAGGTAATACTAAGAAAGATTCCATAAAGAAAAGTTTAAAATTTTGATTTATTTGATCACTTCCTGTGACAAACGGAAGTGACGGCGGACAATCTTAAACTCAAAGGATTTGTCTACTCAACAAGGTCTTCCGTCCCTATTAGTTTGGTGTCTTAATCTCTTATCGTTAACGAGATCCAGCAATGATAACTTCTGATTTTGAGGACAGGAAGTCACGCGACCGGAAGCGAATTTTACTGAGATATTAGAGACTAATGTTGACATTTGCAGTCTAAATAACATATCCAAAAATCATTACAAATACTTTAACTATAAAAAATATTTATGGGAAAGAAAAATACTCAAATTATGTAGTGTTTCTCTTTAAACCGGAAGTTGACATTTTTGTTTCCGTTGGGACTGATACATTTTGAAACTACAAATAAAATGTTATAATGTGATGCAAAAACAGTTTCAAAAAAGAAAATTTGAATTTTTCTATTTCTTTGATCACTTTCTGTGACAACCGGAAGTGACGGCGGACAATGTTATCCCAACTGGTTTTGCCTAATCATCAAGATCTACCACTTGAAACAGTTTGGTGTCTTAATCTCTTATCGTTTACAAGATCTAGCTATGATAACTTCTCAATTTGAGGACAGAAAATCACGCGACCGGAAGTGAATTTAACAAAGATATTTGACCTTCCTGTAGACATTTGCAGTGTGAATTACATATCCAAAAATCGTTACAAATATGTCATGTATAAGAAATATTTAGGGGAAAGAAAAATACTAAAATTATGCAGTTTTTCTCTTAAAACCGGAAGTTGACTTTTTTGTTTCCGGTTGGACTGATATATTTTAAAAATACAAATAAGATATTATAACGTCATGCCAGAAAAGTTTCATAAAAGAAAATTTGAAAATTTTGATTTTTTGGAACACTTCCTGTGACGACCGGAAGTGACGGCGGACAATCTTATCCAAACTGAAGTTGCCTACTCATCAAGATCTACCAATTGTATAAGTTTGGTGTCTTAATCTTTTTCCGTTTACGAGATCTAGCTATGATCACTTCTCATTTTGAGGACAGTAAATCACGCGACCGGAAGTGAAATTTACAAAGCTATTTGACGTTACTGTAGACATTTGCAGTCTGAATAACATATCCAAAAATCATTAAAAATACTTTATCTATAAAAAATATTTATGGGAAAGAAAAATACTCAAATTTTGTAGTTTTTCTCTTATAACCGGAAGTCGTCGTTATTGTTTCCGGTGGGACTGACATATTTCTAAACTACAAATGAAATACTATTTTGTGCTGCCAAAGAAATTTCAAAAAAGAAAAGTTGAAATTTTCGATTTCTTTCATCACTTCCTGTGACGACCGGAAGTGACGGCGAACTGTGTTAACCCAAATGGTTTCGCCTACTTATCAAGATCTATTACTCATATAAGTTTGGTGTCTTCATCTCTTACCGTTTCTGAGATATGACTGGGACAATTTTTTTTTTAAAAAGCGGAAATCGGACATATCTGACGACCGGAAGTGAATTTTGAAAAAATGAAAACTGCATTTGAAAGATATTTTGACTCTCTATCATCTCTGAAAATTTCATGAGAATCCGTCCAGTCATCTCTGAGAAATCGTCAAAACAAAAAGGGAAAAAAATAATAATAATAATAAAAAGAAAAAACAGTAGAATCACTATAAGGTCTTCCGTCTGAAACGGAAGACCTTAATAAAAGTGAAAAAGAAACAATAGAATAATAGAAGGGTCTTCCGTTGGAGACGGAAGACCCTAATGAGAGGGATGTACCGAATTAAGGTCTTCCGTTTCCAATGGAAAGGACTGATATAACTCAAAGGTTTTCAAACTTAGCTTATGGACTTTTGTTTTAGTGATGATAAAAATGAAAGTCTTGTCCAATACGGGGCGACATATGCTATTGCTTGCAATAGCAGACTTTCTAGTTTTTCTTCTTCTTCCTGGGTACTTTTTTGTCCGCGAGTGTTCTTGTAAACTGTTCACCCGAAGTAAAACCTTTTTAGGGTTAGTAGACATGTTATGTAGATTTGCGGAATCAAGGTCATTTTCCGCGCACGTGCTTACAAGAGCGCGCACGTGCAACACGTGAAATGACCAATATAATAGATATAGCCGTAACTTTTCTATTTTTTGTTTATGTGTTTTGAAACTCATAATATAAGTATATATTAGTTGTTTAGGCATGATGACATGGTCATCGCGCACGTGCTTGCAAGAGCGCGCACGTGCAACACGTGAAATGACTAATGTAATAGATATAGCCACAACTTTTCTATTTTTTGATGAAATGCTTTGAAACTCATAATATGAGGATATATTAGTAGTATACACATGACGACATGGTCAAAATAGCAAGATCTCACGCGCATGCGCGTGCGCTTCGCTCTGATTGGCTGAAACAAAAGTATCAATATCTTTCTTGTTTTTTGACAAAATCCTTTGAAATTTTGAACATATTCATACACTATGAAGATCTACAGCATGATATATAAGAATTATCATGAAAGCATGCGCATGCACGTGTGCTGCAATCTGATTGGCTGAAACTTTAAATGTCTGTAACTTTCTAAGTTCTCAACGAAAGGGGATGAAATTCAGAATATGAGTAGATATAATGGATTTCTACATTATGCTACTATCAAATTTGAATGCAAGGACATGCATGCATGCATGTGCGTACGCGCAATACATAAAATCACCAATATATTCGAAAAATGGTAACATATTTTTATGATATTTTTATTGATTGGTTTGAACAACATGCCTTGATCATCTTGCATGTGCATGCAAGTGCGTGCGCGTGCAATACGTTAAATGGGATATAATTGATATCATTTAAGTTTTTATAATTCTTTGATGAAATCTTTGATACTGAGCATATTTTTAAAAAAGTCTTACAAGAAAATGGCACAAAAAGGGATATGGGGAGCGTTTGGGGAACATCTGTAACGGTCCCCGTTACAATTAAAACTAGTTTTGATATTGATTCTCCTTTTTGGCTAAAAAACTTTTCGTTATCCAGTAACAAAATTATCTTTTGTTAAATATCTTATTTTAAAAGTGATAAAACATTGGCACGTTTAGCGACTTTTATCTTCTAGATGTCTTTTTTGAAAAGAAACATGGAGACAAAAATAATACATTTAATACATTATTGTAGTATTGTGTCCTGCTTTATCAGCTCGGACCAATGCATACTGATTTTGTAATCTATCCAATTCTTTTTTTCAGTTCTGAATTATTGAACACAGAAGGATGGATGATTTTCATATTGCCACTTAATTAGTCTCTTGATGCGCAAGATTTTAACGTATATCTGTACATCTGATTCTTTTTATCCAAGCGACAAAGATTCGATGTTTTTCTTTTACATGTTTGTCCCACCGCCTGGCTTAATCTTCCACAGAATATATAGGTCTTATTGAATTTTTGACGCCACTCGAAAGATCGGGATTTGTCATGTTCAGTAGGAATATAGTTGTAGGGTGTTTGTTTGTATGTTGTTTAATGTAGTGTGAAGAAAAACATAAACGCGTTGGAGGATTTATGTTTCAGATGTTCGATATCAAGGATTTTTTTTTTAAAATTATCAGAACTCTGTTTACTTTTGCACTCGCCAAATATTGAGGCTTAGCAATATCTTTCGATGTAAATCTGTCATTTTCGTATGTTGCTTACAGCCTTGATAAATGTTAGACATCTTTACATGCTTCCTTCAACCAGCTCGACCGAAATCCCTGAGGTCTTTTTGTACATAATCTACCTGAATGATAAACTGCGTGGAAGTCTTGACATCTTCCTCTTCTCAAGAGAAAACATTTTTAACAATTAACGACTCTTTGTATTGACCATATTTTCCGTGATAACTGTTATGTCTCCATATGTGTTTCATTACAAGTGAATTCCTAGCTAGGATAGTACAAAATATGAAGTTTTCCTTTATTAGACCGTTCTTTTATGAACGTTTGACCAAAATGAATTAAAATAACTCAACATTTGTAATGCTAGTAATAAATGGTTTGCATCATTACTTATTGAACGATCCGTCCCGTGGGGATTCGGGTTAGAATAGGTCCTCAGTACCCCCTTGCTTGTCGTAAAAGGCGACTAAATGGGGCGGTCCTTCGGATGAGACCGTATAAACCGAGGCCCCATGTCACAGCAGGTGTGGCACGATAAAGATCCCTCCCTGCTCAATGGCCCTGAGTGCCGAGCATAGGCCCAAATTTGCAGCCCTTCACCGGCAATTGTGACGTCTCCATATCAGTGAAATATTCTGGAGAGGGACGTTAAACAATATACAATATACAATAATATTGAACGATCCTTGTAACAAAGAGTTTATGTATACATTTTTTCCAGCTATGCATTAAATATCTTATTTTATAATATGGTTTGATATTAATAGTATGATTTATCCACGTCTTTTTCATCTCTTCAAATTATTACGTAAAAATTTGTTTAATTTTTTTTTTGCAAGATCATTATCATATTGTTAAAAGAAAATATTTGCAAAATTTATAAATTGGGTTTTACTGATCAGAATTCTTATGGGGGCTAGGGGTGAAAATGGAAAAATATTATTTTTTTACGATATTTAACTTCATTTCTAATCAGTAACTTGTCTAATTTTTAAGGCTTTACGATACCAACAACAGACCACGCTGACTTTGGCGTCTAAGGGACATAAAGTCGCCATGTGGACGACGTATGATGATGGAAACTTAAGGTCTGCAATACGAGAAAGTGACGTCACGATGGCATTACCAGGTTTGAATAAAGATTTATTACCAGATAACGTACCAGAAACAAATATAACGTTTTTTAAATCTAAAAAATTATCACATGTCAATTTAGATGTGTTATTGGCTTCAGAGTGAATTTTTATTTTTTCATTTGGGAAGTTATTGAAAATTTGTATTCCTTATTTTCTTTATTCTTTTTTTTTTTTTTTTGGCTTAGTTTTTTGTTTTATTTATGTGTTTGATTGGTTAAGGTTTATTTTTTTTACAAGAGACACTAAAGCTACAAATGAATTCTGCTCTCAAATTATAAAAGGCATGTTTTTCCTGTTCTAAAACCAAATCATTTTATATGTCTTACAGCTGAGCCACATTTTCACTGTAACTCCCCCCTTTATCTTGGGAGAGGGGTCGGGAACGAATTGAGTCCTTTTGAAGGCACAGTCGACTATGTAAGTACTCACATTTAGTGTTTCAACTTATTTTCTATCAAAATGTGCAATGTTAAGCATTTGAATACAACTTAACATTATATTTGTTTGAAGAGGATTAGATCTGGGATTGTAATTCTGCTAAACATAATTTGCCTTTTGTGGTTTAGTTCCAGTGGTTCTATAACTGTTTGCCCGCGGATGTACTGGAGTATTTTGATCACGCATAGAAGTGCATACCTGTAATACCAGTCTGCTTTTTATCAAAGACCACAGATATGCAGTTCATTGAGATTTGTATAAAGATAATATAATATTCGCTGTTGATAAATGCCAGTTTTCGAATAAATTATGTTGCACTTTTTTAACTCCACGGTTAAAAACCCTGTGTATTTTGTATCAGAGGATGATAAAGCCACACAAAAGATATTTGTACAGCTTCCACAGGCTTAAACTAGCTATAGGTGTGGCAGATTGATAATTAATTAATTTTTTTTTTTCATTTGAAGCAATGAATATTGCAAACCCTCTGTGGTTCGTACATCTTTTTCCGTGTAGCAGCGTGCCGCACATGAAAAGCAGGTGGAGGCAATAAATACCAACGGTTAATGCTTTAAGACAAACAAACATCAAATATCCCGTGTCATCCTATTTAGCTTAAGTAGTTAACACGTATAATTTATATAAATTTCGCATCAATTATATATACAAATTACTATATAAATAACAACTCCATTACTTAATGTGTTTTAAACTTTGTTTTAATTAGAAAAATAAATCAAATGACCATAGAGGTTTGTTTTAAATGAGTTTCTTTAAACAAATGACTGCTATAAGAGAAAGAATGCACTACTGGCTAAAATCCTTTAAAATAATTACATTTCACATCTATAAAATTTTTCTTCATGCTTCAACTTTTCCTCGGGATAAAAATTGACCTGAATTAAGCTCCTCATTTTATATTATATATAAGTAATTATGTTTATGTCGCTTTATATTTTATTTTCAATGTTTGTTTATTTGACAGAGCAAATGTAATACTTACATGAAACATCAGAATATTTTCTTCTTAAATCCAAAATTCTCAGACTCAGCGGCCGTCATAAAAAGTTGTGAAAAATAAAAATTCCTTAAACTCTTTTATTTTCAGATTCTCAGTTGAGTAATTCTCAAGAGTTGAGTTGAGAATTTTTTTGAGAATTATCAGTTTTACGACGGCGGACCCAGGTGGGATCAGGTACCATGGTGTAGTGAGCATCCCCTGCAGACCGGTCACTACCGCCATGTACTCTTGTCATGACTGGGAAATAACGTAAAAAACCGTCGACAATTCGGTATTTATATAATGGCCTAACAATTAGTTTGGAAAACTCAGCTAGCATTAGACTTAATGACAAACCGTATTGCTAACAAGAAATCAACATGACCTGCCTAAACACAGATCCCTTGAGAAACGCATAAATGCTCATTTAACTTTTAATCAGGAAAAAGCAAAAAAAAAAATAATAATAATAGTCACTGTGTTTAAATGAGGTATCATCAACAATAAAGTTTGTATTTACAATCTTCAACTAGAACATATAACACGTCGATAGAAAAAAATGTTTACACAATACAAACAGCAGACAGAAACATTGTCACATTAAAAGGTACCTGAGTATCACACCATGTAGCTCTAACAATACAGAGCAACCCATGTACTGTCCCAATAAATTAGCATCGTACAGTTCAAACACCAAGAAAATCAAACACTGCATTCTATAAATAGACATGGTTCATCCGCGTGACTTTTTGGGAATTCCTCGGAAAACTTCTGTTGGATAACTGAGGTCAACTGTCTTTCACAGATTGTCACTGAAGGATTATCCATTTACCGGATTTCAGTCAGGAAGTCTAAGGTAATCCTGGATTACGAATATCAGGCCGAACACATTTATAAAACTTCAACTGTAAAGGAAATGTCAGATGTCAGTGATAAAATGATGTCAATACTTTCGGAAGTATTTAGCTCATTGGTGTTTTGTACGTGTTTGAAATGAAACATATGGAAATTATAAAATGAATATTACTCACATCATCAATATAGCCTACATAGGCTCGTCTTGAGCCGTCAGCTCTTCTTGGGCACTGCCCAATATAAAATCCTTCAGCACGGCTTTCTATATTTCCTTAAATAATAAATAAGCCATAATTTCAACTTCAATATCTTTAAAGCACTTCAAATGGAAAGTATCAGTCTTCTAACATACAATTTTATCTTACAAATTTGCTTTACTTTGCATCTGTATGCTAATCAAAGGATTTTCATTTTTTTTAATGAAAAGATAGTGATATTTAAAAGGAATTTCAAAAAAGTACCTCTAACTTGAACCGTGGCTTCTCGGTCATTCACTTGCCCTCTGAAATACCTTCCATCATATGTCAAAGTAACATTTTTCCAGCTTTTTGTCTAGGAAAGTAATAGATATATTCATAATTTTAAACATAAAACATTTATAAAAATGCTACCAATATTTATGTTATACAAAAGCGACACATTCTATTAACCGATATACATAATTATTTTGAACTGAGAATTATTAGCTTATCACGTGACTTACAGGATAAGGAACGGCTATTTCCCGCATCGGTGACTGTGTCGTTTTAATTCGGAAAATAACTTCCTTTGTTTCGTCTTTAAGCATTACTTCAACAGAACCCATTCCACTTGACAAAGCGTTGGAATGATAACAATTGGCAATAAGAGTTTGTTCTCTGTCCCCACCGCTCCACTCGAAGAACCGGAAGTTAATGGTCATCTTGTGACCTATCCAGGAGAACATGGGTATATGAAGACGAGCCTGTTTGTTAAATTGTCCAGACTTCACAACGGACTCCACGCCATCGTTACTTAGATAAACTTGCATGTTTGAAGTATCTCGGATAGGTTTGGAATCAAAATCTAAAGCAAAACTAGGTCTACAAACTGAAATAAAAATACCCTATATTAAAACAACCCAGATAATAACCATTCAGTTATTAATGCAGAATAGTTCAGATGTAATAACATGGTTTTCATGTTTAGCACTGAAATACTGTCAAGTTGATATTTTTCCCAAGTTTTAAAGAATTTCCTGTATAATTGATTTGATATGCTATATGTAACGGCAATATTTCTACCCCGCATTTTTTTTAACCCTTCCTGACATGCAACAACTATATGTAATATGCAATTTTGCTTCTACTCTCATGCGGTTAGAACCAATAAATTCTAAACAGACAGCAAAACAGAAGAAAAAAATCCAACGCCAATACCTCATACTTGCGAAAATAATTTAATCTGGTGTTAGTGTTTTAAAAGGACCATTAAAATTCACCACACAATGAAGAGTTACTCAAGAAGCTCCGCGTTTACTACGCAATACTCCCATGTCACGTGACTTACTTGAGGTAGATATAGGTGCTCGGTCTATGCACATGCATTTCTCCTCATTAAAAAGCGTGCCGTAAGCACATGGTCTCCTCTTCCAGGAAGACATGTGTACCTGCTCGAGGTAATAATGGCGGTCTACATCTGGTTTGAACATACATGCTGCAAAATAATCGAAGATCTGTCAACCTACCTGTGGTGATCCTAACTTCCAATCGAACACAATAATTATTGTGAGCAAACCTAATTTACTTGTCATAAAGCATTATGTGAGAAGCAGTGATCTAAATTTGGGTTTTTTATTAAGTAATTCAGTGCAAGCAAGTGCTGCTTAGAGGCAAGGTAGCTGTTACGTACTGACCGACGTGCGGACAAGAAGCCGCACGCTGGCAGTTTTACAAAGAAGCGTGATTCTATTTATAGGAGTGTAGGTTCTATTTTTGGAGTTTAATACTCACGTGGAACTGTGGTAGGACCAAGAAAGTCCAGAGAAGTTCTTGTCGACCGACGAATGGGAGGAGCTGTCGGGCTCACTGAAATAAAACAACTAAATTTACTTGAATGTCTTGTCGAATGCCAAGACAAATGAAAACCGTGAAATCCTAGGGTATTCATTTATCCGAGTAATGTTAGACATTTAAAACAAAAACTTTGACCAAACCAAAAAGTGTTGCTAGATGGATTTATTTTTGTATCAACAATAAGCTTTTTGAAATAAAGATATGCTTAATTAATTCTACACTTTATTTAATGTGGAAATCTATTAGATATGTACACAAATTTGGTTCAACTTATGCCCTTTGGAATAATAACTTGATCGAATTTATATACACTGTATAGGAATGCGTGTCAGTGATTTTATTATTGAAGTACTACAGTTCTTGTTAACAAGGGCTTCAAAAACGTATTTCGTAACATATCGCAACAGAGTCTGACATATCTGTTTCATACTTAGATATTTTCCTTGAAAAAAAGACGTTAATGGTAATCTAACAACCAAGCGCTATGATAAACGTGGTGACTTTAACTTTTCTATCATCAACTTCCCTTACTTATGCAGCAATATACCTTCATCACCTGCATACGGCGTTTATATATCTCAGTTGATTCGATACGCAGGAGCATGCTCTACGTATGAACAATTTCTAAAACGAGACAAATTATTGACAAACAAGTTGATGAAACAAGAATATCAGCAGTCTCGTTTAAAATCATCATTTCGTGAGTTGTTTGGTCGATACAATGACCTTGTCAGCAAATACAATTTATCATTAAATCAAATGACTGACGTTTTTCATTGTTTTCATTGTTAGTCCATTATTTAAACACTGAATTGACGACGGATTTTTCCGTTATTTCCCGATCATGACAAGTAGCACACGGTGGGTGTGACCGGTCAGCATGGAATTCTCACTCCTCCATGGGAGCTAATCCCACCTCTGATGTTTTAGAGGTCCGTGTTTGCTCTGCTCCTATTTTATATTGTTTTATGGACTTTGATATTGAAAACAGTTCGTTATCTCCATATCCTTCATCATATCTTATTTCACAACACTAACGTTGTAACTTATCATATCCTTACACAAACTAACACTGTTATCTAGCATATCGTTACAAAAATCATATTCTTACCAAAAACGAACATAAAACCTATCGTATTCTTACAAAAACTTTTATTGTAACCAAACCCATCTTTACCAAAGCATGTGTAATAAATTTACATGTATATTGTAATTTTTTATATCCTAAAACAGAAATTTCATATGTTATGAAATGTTTTGAGATAACGAACAGTGTTAAGCTAGAGGGTTATTCAAACAATACAATACAGGTACAGAGCAAAGAGCAAACACAGACATCTACAACACCAGAGGTGGGATAAGGTGCCATGAAGGAGTGAGCATCTCCTACCGACCAGTTAAATCCGCCGTGTTCTCCTTGTCATTATCGGGAAATAACGAAAAATCCGTACAATTTTCTGTATCTAATTAATGGCCAAACAATTAGTATGAAAAACGCCAGTCAGCATTTGACTTAATGATAAATTGTATTTGCATTCCTTAACAGTGTAGATATTCTTGTTCCTTTTATTGCTTTTACTTGTTTGTCTCGCTTTAGAAATTGTTCATATGTAGAGTGTGTTCTTGGAATTGAATCATAGTAAACCCATTTGCAGGTGATGAAGGCATACTGCTACAAAAGTAAGTGAAAATCGACGAATGAAAAGTTGAATTCATGACGTTTATCATGAACCTTTGCTGTTAAGTTACCACATGTCTTTCTCCAGTAAAGTATCCAAATACAGTGTATGAAACACATGTGTCAGGCTCTGTGGGTTTTTTTTATTTCAAGCTCATCGGTATGTATTTATTTCATGTCGACATATGAATGGAAATAACCAATATTAATTGATAAAGCTAATTGATAATACGTCGACGATGTATCTAAACGTCGTGTTGAAGGGCACTACAAGTGTTTCTTCTTCTCATAAACTGTCATAAAATTACAATAACTTATAAGGTGTAAAATCCTTACACAAAAGTCAATGTCTCTCATTGTTGACCTTATCCTTGACCCTAGATTAAGATTTGCAAAAGTTTATTGAAAGAACGAGGATGCATGCATTTAATTATCATCCAACATGAAAAGTGAAAAATGAATTGATCTGTTTTTTGAAGTTATTGTTTTTTACGTACCCATTTCCCGTGAAATAGGAAAAAAAATTTCCCATATTTTGTTTTAATTTGCTAAAGAATACCTTGAAATATGGAGAGATAAGGTATATTGTATATAAGTTGTTACATTTTTTAAATATACTTCTTGAAACTTGCTATTTTTTTTTCTCTCTGTAAATTTAAATACTCGTCGCTTTAAACTTCATGTTTGATTAAAGTTAACAAAACAATAAATTTAATTCAATTTACGACAATAGAAGGTTTATTTGCTTTGATTATCAGTTTGTTTCTTTAAAGTTGATTGTTGGATTATATTTTAGAGGCGCTGTTGTGATTGTATTGTTTTGCTATTTCTATTTAATCCAATCTCTATTATATATCCTATTAATTTAGTACTTACTGTTTGGATCCATGTTAGTGACACAAACACATGCTTGTTGATCGAACACTGTACCATTGGCACAGTAGAAGACTTTTGATTGGCCAGTTGTTGATACTTGAACTGTAAACTGGTTCCGTGTCCCCGGTACAGATTCCAGCACACAGCCAACTTAATAAAGAGCAAGAGGAAACCGATTATAAAATCTTATAATCTTTTTTATTAATCTTTTTAATTTTCATGTAACTGTGGTTCATAATTGTGGTGTTTTGTACTGATTGTCTTTCATTTTTTAAAATCATTGACAATTCTCAACATTTCTACTATTCGTCTGATTGGCAAATTAAGCATACAAATGATATCTGTTAAAACTACTTACTTGTCCTAGATTCTACAGCATAGTTCAGTATACCAAAAATTACAACTGCCAAAACATACATTCTTGATCTGCAAGGTGAGAAAAAGGACAGTTAGTTTACGGAAAATTTTCTAAGCTATGATAGATTTGAAAACTGTAAGTACTGGATCGTTAATCTTTATAGTGCATTAAATTGTTACATGAGTAATAATGACAATTCCTTTGACCGCAGATTTTCTCTAACTCAATTTCCGCTTACTAATTTTATTCACCGATATTGGCATTTTTGCCTGTGATTGAATATGTGGGTAACCAGACCTAAGTTTCTTATTAAGGTATTTTACCCTCCGACATGAAGTATAATAAAATATTTCCTTGAAAACACTTTGATCATCATTTGAATTTTTTTTTTGCAGTATGGCCAAATCATGTACATGTGCTACTTTTATTTTTGCAAAAAAGTACGAAATTTTAGAGTTTGGTTGTAGAAGTCTAGGTTAATGAGCTATTAGAACTGTGATAGCTGTAATACATTTTTGAATGAATTCATTGTAGCATAAAACTTATGGCATGTTGACAGACAGGTTATAATGAGCAGTAATTGAATTGAGTTGCCCTTCATTGATTTTAGATCGATTTAAATGTATAAAATGCAGGTCAGCGAATAAAATAGCTTTGAAGACAACTTTCTTTAGTTATCTTTATTCATTTAAGCAATAAAGCCGTCAAATGTTAACATATTCCTGTCAGCCGTGCGCTTAATGAACAATTAATAGCGGTCTCAAAGATCAAACCCAAAATAAATATATGTACTTCTTCCTTCCCCGAGGGAATCAATATGTTAGCGGTCTATTCTGGACGAGCAGTGTACACATACTAGTTATACAAAATAGTCAATGATTTTCTATAATAATTATTATTATTTTGACAAATGATTTAAGAAATTGTTTTAATTTGATGCAACGCTTTTTAACAAATAAATGTTCTAATCCGAATTCATATTCAGAAACCAGTTTATGCAATCAATGCTAAAAACATTTAATCACTACTGTACTAATAATTACTTGAAAGAGAAGTTTTCGTAAAATGGTGCTTAGAGAAAAAATGATAGTGCTGAATCAAAATAAAGGAAACATGAAGAAATCATTGTCAAACATAATTTTGTCCATATCTACATTTATTTTATTAATACATGATTGTCTCAAATAGTTTAGTAGGAATTCTACCACCGATGACAAATTAAGCGGACGGCATAGTTCAACATTTAAGTTTTCCAACATCATATGGCAAAGAAAAATTTCATAATTGTTTTGTATAAAAAAATATATAATGCAAAAATTTCACGAACTTGCATTGTTGTTCGTGTCATAATGTTTTTTTTTTCCTTTTCTTTATTGTAAATAACATTTACACATGGTAAAAACAATTTTATGTAGATAACCTAAGGCAACATATTCTTGTATATATTCCATCTAGCGTTCTGCATGGCGAAAATAAAGTCGCATTTTGTCTGTTTTCGAATCCTATCACATTTATTAAAAATAAATATTATTCAGCATAAAGATTTTGCAAAGAAATCGGGTAACAAAGTTAAGATCCTCGAGTATGGACAAATGTTCAGTACAAAAATTAAAATTGGATTTTCCCGATGGACAACAGGGCTGCAAAATGGCATCGAAAGTAAGCAAAAAAATTTTCATATATTTTATCTTTTTTACTTTATGCTCAAAAAGTATCTAAGTACTCATTTTATTTTTACATATAGAATATTTCAAGTGACAGTAATCTTGGTATGTTTTTATTGGTAGACATTTTACCGGGAAAATTTTGACAACATGAGCACATTGAAGTCACAATGCACTTATGCCGATGTTAGAATGACCATAAACGTGCACTATAACATGTGTTTGTTAATATGCCGTAAACACGCCAATGTATGAGGGCAGGTAAGAGGTCTTTTATGTTTGTTACACAATAATAAACGTACATTTTCCAAAGCCCACTATCTAATGACAAGCAATGTTATCATAAAATACTAATAAACATCATCTCTCATGCAGTTGTTCGGATAACCATTTATTTACATCATAATATGTAAAACTAATTCTGAAGTTTGGTCACAAATAATTAGAAACACCTGTTATCCTATGTTTGAACTCTTAACATTGAATCACGTTTAATTAACATTTTTGACAATGCACTACCGTGGAATAACAGTCTTTTTGTTCAATTTTCCCTTATGAAATCTATGCTCAGCTCCTTTCAAAGCTTTCTCATGTCTTACTTAGCTTGAAAGTTTTATTTTTGTTAATTAAAGTAACTGTTGTAAAACGTATTCTAAAAAGCCTTTCTATGTTATAAAGTCCAGGTGATCTAATTAAAGCGCCATATTTAGCGCTCTGCCATCACCTGGTTGTTTTTATTAGTTTACATTTTATAACTGTCAAAAAACTAACTATAAATTATAAAATATAATAATACTAGTAATATTGTAGAAGAATTCAGAGAACTAAATTCATTCTCCTTTTGAAATATCTACCTAAAATAAATCAATCAGTCTGTGAAAAAATAATGAGAGATAATGCTGTAGCTGCATTTGTTCAATTTGCAACATAAAATTTGATAAATAAGCATCAAAATATAAAGGCATCACAGTTTAAATAATATTTAGTTACTGGGTTAAGTTTAAAATAAATGAAACAACTTGATTCAAAGGTATCTTCAATTTTAGTGAATTCTCAACAATTTTAAGGTCACTTATACACATGCTGCATATGAAAATATGCAAAATCTCAACATCTCAATGAAACAAGATCATCAGAATTTTTTAAATAGTTCCAATGCATTTTTAATTGCAATTTACCTTCAAAAAAGGTCAATTGTCCCTCTTCCAAATTTGAATAACAATTGCAGAAGACTGAATCAAATGGACCGTGGAATTTTCCAATCAAGAATGCACGAGCACTGAAAAGCTGTGTCCGCGTCTTAGCGAGGCATATTTAGCTTTGAGAAAGGATCGTCACGTTTAGCGCACGCAAATGACAATAAATAATTAGGCGTCACATACATATAGTATAAACACCATTCCCACGAGCTTAGAGAAACTGAAATGAATGTCAGGGCTAGCACAGAGCGAGTAAAGCTTGGTCAAGTGGCCAGAGCATCTTATATATATAACTGTCCACTGACGGTTCTGAAACACGACTGGCCGACATCATACCTTGACGACGCTGTCTAATTAAGGAATGCCACGATTCGGGCGGAATACTTCCCCCTTAATTATTTTCCTTTCTTTGCCAGTTATTTCCTAAAGTCATGATGTATGGAATATTTGGTAGAATTATTGGTTGATTTACGTAGTGCAGACGTAGTCTGAAAACCGCAAACAAGGGGACTTGTTTATCAATAAACAAGTGCTACATGTAGTAGACTATCCAATTTCAAGTTCACAAACAGTCTGCAGTTCGCTATTTTCACATATTAATGGAAAGTACAAAGTACACTCCTCCCCAAAAAAGTTGAACTCATTTAACCCCTAACTTAATGAACTTTCTATTTTAATGCTAATTTGTAATTATCATCGTAAATTGCATTATATTAAAACTATGATTAAATCAAACTGCAATCCATGAACTGATAAGCAGATGAGCTCGTGTATTTCTGCACTTCCTTCTCCGAGGGACAATATTAAGAAATATTTAGATACTTATTGATATTTCGATAAGTGCTAAGTGGCTTTATTCCTCATATACTTCAAAATAAAAGCATACGAGTACATATTCCGTCTATTTTAAGTTTTTATGTAGAACCGTTTAAGGCATATATACGAGGGTTGATCGAAAAGTTTGTGAACGATGTTAATCATTGTTATACTACTTTTAAAATATTTAAGATAAGCACATTATCATATGTAAAAATATTATCTTTGTTGATGTGTAAAGTTTCATTTCATTCGATTTAATAGAAATCCGTTTACTTCATTTTAAATTCAACATGTTTTGTGACCGCTGAGCATACTTGACGGAAATGTAACGTCAAAAACATAGCGTCAATAATTTCTTTAAGATACTATCCCTATACATTTCACAAAGTATAGTTCAAAAATCACTTATCCAAAACCCTTTTTTAGCACTTGACATTAATTCTCCTAACAATTTTCTCGTTGTATAATTTCTTTTGTCAATGTTTTAAATTTTTTACCACTTAACTGCGCTTTCACAAGATCTGCAACTCTAGATCTGAGGAGCCTATGTCTTTCTATGACGTTTTTAAAGTTTTTAATAAGACTTTGCCAGATAAACGTTTTCTTCACAGATTTCCTCGTCCGATACAGAGTCTCTGTCACTCAAATACCGCCTGTACCATTTATAAACACATGCACGACTAACTCGTGACATAATTCTTTATTCCTTTTACATTTTTAGAGTTTATTCAGGATTTTTCCAGAGTATAATACAAAATTGCACTGTGATGTTGAACAACGTCATCATTTTTGTCACTTTCAATGAGGACTACATATCTTCTCAAATTCGTTTTTTTTCAAAGAAGCAAAATGTTAAGTCATAATTTGGAATATGAATCAATGTAACAGTTTTAAATTCAAAAGTCTAGGATTTTTGACGTTTTTCTTTCGATTTTAGAGAGAATATGACCGCAGACATTATCATATTTATTTAGTGTTTTGTTTGTGAATTACTGAAATTTGACCTGTTGCACGATCCAATTTTTGCAGTTTTTAATCCTAGATAGGTTTGAAATAAATGATGATAATTTTAAAAAATTTAATACAAGTCATTTGGATTCATTGTTAAAATAATTCTGCCAAATTTGATAGCATATGACGTTAAATAAAAAAGATATGACAGGAGTCCACGAACTTTTCGAACAACCCTCGTATTATCTTAAACTTTTCAATTACATTTTTGCAAAATTACCTATAAGTTTTATAAGTTATCAATATAAAAATTTCAGCACTATAATTTACTGTACTTCACGTTTAAGTCTTTGCTGGCCCCAGGGTCATGAAACAGACTTAGACTTAGTCAAAATTTCAATAATCTAAAAACATTTTCATTTTAGACTGCTTAACTAAATGATGTCAGCGCCATATGCATTCTTTGACTGAAGCTTAAGATGCTTTGTGACAGGTAACAACATTAAACAAATTGTACTTGTGATATTGAGCAAATGTCCCCAATCTGTCTTGTTCGAGTAATTTTGACAGAAGATATGTGTTTTTTAATTAAGATAAATTTTACTGTTACAAAAATGGAATCATTAATTGGCAGATTACGCCGATATAAATCTTCCTGTGAAAATTCACACTATGTCAAACCTAAGTAAACTTGATTTCCATTTACAGAGAATTCAAACAAATTTGTAAAACAATTAATTATGAAATACATGCGTATATAAAAACTTTGAAAAATGCTGACATATTGGTTGACAGTGTGTGAATGAGTATTAAAATATTTTTTTTTTATAAATACTCTCCTAGTAAGGAAAAATAAAGTTTGTGAATGTTTTATTTCGAATTCTAGAGCCCATAAATAGTATTATGTTCATAAAAATATTATTAATACAAGATTCGTGTATAACATAGGAGAACAATCGTGATTTTTTTGAGTATGTTCAATATTTCATTGTAAAGAAACTAGAAAGTATTTTTTATAACATTTTTCTCAGTTATGATAATTATACCAAATGCTTGATATGCTATTTCTCTAGTTTATAATTACTTTCTATAAAATCTTTGAAGAATATTTTACGATATAACCTTTCATATTAACCTTTCCATTTTTACCCAACAAAAGAATTGTCTTTCATAATTGTTCTTTTGTACTTTGTTTCATTTCATTTCCCCACCAACCACATATTGTTAGTTCGTGCTTGAAAACTCCCTTTCTGAGCTCTAATATAATCCCAACAATGCCAATCTCATTTCTTATGTATTAAACAACCAGATAAAAGAATTCCCCTTTTCATTTCATTCCAGGTGACCCAATGAGTAATATAAGTCTCTTTATCTCACTGCAAAACACCATTCAAGTATAGATAAACGTTGTTGAACCTTTTTTCCCTTTTTGCTATCGATCAATCTTTGATTATAAGAGGAGCATTCTATATCAACTTTTCCCTAAGTTTTCCATGTTTCCTCATAAATTGATCAATTTCTTTTTTAAATATGCTGTGCACTGCGCCGATAAGACGAAATCGTTTGGAGTATGTAACTCCTCGCAAGCAGTTTTTCTCAGTTGAAAGTGGGAAGTGCTTTACATAAAGTACCCTGAGGTTGATATTAAATTAAAACTTGAGTTACTCGTTGAGAATGGCACCTGATCTCTACTCTGGGCTCCATTTTTATCTGCTCTCGATTTTTTTGTTTCAATTGTCGTTTGAACTTGATTACTGTTCTTTATATTCATATTTTATGTACGTTACGTGTACGTTCAACAACAGCATTGTACGTCCAGTGTACGTTACAGAGTCTACGTTTTTCACTTTTTTGAGGGATGGGAGGGTTATTTTGAGTATGAATTGTATAATTTTTACTTTAATTAAAGACCTTATAAGGTCACCAGAACCGAAGGCTCAACAGAGCTTTTCTGATTGGTCATATTTATATTGAAGCATCCTAAAGTACGCAGTGTAGAATCATATCATGACCCCCGGGCTAGGGTGAAGCCACGATGAGTGATCCAAGTTTAACATAGGAATACATAGGGACAATCTTTCAAAATCTCAAAAAACACCAAACCCCTGTTTGGTCTTATTCATATCAAAGTCAGCGTTTCGCAAAGTCTACAGTCGTTATGGTGACCTTGTTTGCTCGACCTATCGTCTGGTCATTTTGTTTGACGGGTTTCACATAATTTGTTAGGTTATTGCTTTATACTAAATGTGAGTACATACTAAACATGTGATCAATACATAGGATTTATGACATGCTTTCTCCTCCTCGGCACTTGATCCCACCTCTGGTGTTTCCAGGAGATTGTGTCTGATTCGTTCTGTTATATGAATCTTGGGAGTCTTTAAAGGACTGTTATATGTAATTCTCATCCCATCAATGTGTAGACATCTACTTAACCAATAAAGGATATTGATGTGGTTTCGAAATTATAAAATTCCAACCTTTCAATAGATATATACATATATATCGATGAATTTGCTGACACTTGCAATGGGACAACAGATGGTTTGGTCTCCTATTAATGTCACTCGCCATGTCAAATAAAATTCTCTGCTTTCTAGGTAATCATGCCTCAAATGCTTAATTCACTAATTGACCTTTTTACCATACAGAAAATCAGCACCGTTGTAATCAGAATCTAAATGAAATTATATGCATATCATTATAAACAAGCTTATTTTACTTCCTGTAAATATATCTATATAGCTAGCGTTGCAAGCACCTGTCATCTTTCAAAGATGAGTTCGCTTTCTCTTGATACCTTCTCTTCAATGATATTTTTCCCTGATAAAGCCCGTTAACAGGTGCAAGATAATTAACGGTCAAGGTCAAGAAAACAAATGTCAAAACACAACTTGAATTTTAAATATGTAGAAAAAGAAGACAAAATCAATTTCCATATATAATCATAGAGATTATCAATCAATTGGTATCCATCAAGGAGAAAGTTCAATAAGTTTATTCATCAAAGGATGAATGTTCTCCCAAATCTTCAGGAATTCTTTCATTTTGTAATATTTCCATGGCCTAAGGCAAATATAAGATCACGTTCAAAGAACATTGATCGAAAAAAAAAAAGTTGTGGTAAAAAAAGAACTTTTCTTCTTCAAATAATTGCCTATAGTTTCCGTATCATAATTTTTGCACTTCTGAATAATTTACCTTACATTTACTTTATAATTGCAGATTACTGCAAATACTACTATTTAATAAAATAAAAGCATTTATACCTGCAAAAGAACTGAAGTGAATAGGCCTACAGATTTGAAACTTTAAATAAAATTAAATAAGTTATAAGTACTAAAAATAGCATGATATGTATGAACGTTTTTTTTTTAGTTTATTTCACTTATCATTACACAAGTATACACGCAAAGAAAACAAAGAGAAAATTGTTTGTCTGATAGTTACCTAACTCTACTAATTTATTAGGAAAGCAATATCATGTTCTTTGTAAAATCAAATCAAAGGCAGGCGACAAACAAAAGTTGAAGTTACAAGAGTTTCAAATTATTCATTTTAATGTAAAAATTTTTTTTAATTTGATGTTCCTTGTAGAGAGAACATTCCTTAGTCAAAATGAACAGAAAAATATAGTCATAAAAATGTTCAGAACAACAAAACCCATATACGACAAAATATTAGGTTATATTTGTCTAAAAAAAAGGTCATTATCACTGCAAAACAAAATACGGACTTAAAATAAAGTTGATGAAATCACTGTAGAATTCAAATTTAGCAGAATAAAAAAAGAAGCTTTTACAAATAATATGAAAAACAATCATACCACCATGTTGGATTATTGTAATCAAGTTTATTATACAGAATCAAAGGGATTCTAACTTTATACGAGGTTGTTGAAATACCTGTACCAACAATTTATCTTTTAGTAGGCTGCCTCGATTTAAAAACTGACTGTATTCAGAGTCTGGTTGTTAGTCAGGAATAAGTTGGAAAACGTAAAACCCATATCCAAGAGAAAGCGGTATATAACTACAAAGATGTGGTAAGTCGACAATGGAAAAGCTGAAGCCATTTCATTTTTCTATAATTTCTTTGTTAATTCACCCTCACGGTCTTTAGTCAGAAAAGCATCCAAATGTATATACAAGTGAGACTGTGATGTATTTTATTTCAAGTTAACTGGGATATATCAAGTCAACAAATCAATAGAAGTAACTTCTACTTGTTTCTTTTACATTCCTTTCGAGAAGTTTTCACTCATTTTAAAACGCCATCACTTGCCGATTGAGAGCTCCAAATTTAAGACCTAGACATTGGCACTTAGGATCATTAAGTAGTGAGAAATCTCTTTTGTGCCACCCCCTACTGCGACTTGTGACCTCAATGTTTAGGTCTAATCTAAAGAATTGGTCTCCGCATCCCTCTGTAGGAAGTTCTTTTGAGTTTTTGAGAATCCATCTAAATTACAACAGTGTGTCTCTGAAGAATTTGTAAAAGTTAGGAAGCCCAACACGCAGTGAATATCTATTTCAAAGTAATTTTGTGTGGAATCAGGATGATTTTAAAGAAAGATAGAATGTTGATGACTACTCACAAGATTTTTAAAAATGACTATCAACAGAATTACTCCTAGGCATCTGATCCCACTTATGGAATATCCAGGGGTCCGTATTTAATGCCCTTTTCATAAATCTTTACTGTTTGTAGATTTTTTTTAAGATCGTTCACTGTTCTTTATCGTCACCAGGAGTCGCAAAGTATGAAATATAAGGAGATAACAACCAGTATTCAAGCTCAAAAGCTCAAAAGTTCATTAAACAATACAAAATAGGAGCAGAGCCAACACAGACCTCCAAAACATCGGAGGTTGGAACAGGTGCTACGGAGGAGTGAACATCCCCTGCGGACCGGTCACACCCGCCGTGTGCTCCTTGTCATGTTTGAGAAATAACTGAAAATATCCGTCGACGATTGAATGTGTAAATAATGACCTAACAGTCAGTAAATAAAACGTCAGTATGCATTTGATTTAAGGATAAATTATATTTGCTGACAAGGTCATTGTATCGACCTAGAACTTAAGAAAAAAATACTTTAAACAAGACTGTTGAATTTTTTGTTTCAGCAGCTTGTTTGTCAATAATTTATCTCGTTTTAAAACAATGTTCATGTGTAGAGCATGTTTATGCATAGCGAATTAACTGAGATATATTAACTCCGTTTGCAGGTGATGAAGGTATATTATTCATAAGTAAGGGAAGTTGACAATTGAAAAGTTAAAGTCATCTCTTTTGTAATAAAGCTTGGTTGTTAGATTACCATCAACATCCTTTTCAAGTAAAATATCCAAATATGATATAGATGTGTCAGACTCTGTGGTATCTTTTATTTCAAGCTCACCGGGATATATCGTATCGACAAAGGAATGGAAATAATAATTGTTAATTGACAATATGTCGTCGATATATCTAAATGTAGAGTTGAAGGCCACATCAAGTGTTTTCTTCTTTTCACGTATAAGATTTAGACATATTCGGCTTCATATGAATACAAAAATAGGTCTGCTAATAAAGGGGCGCTATAGGCTGTTGAAAGACCTGGTCTCCAAAAACAACATAGATATTGTCAATCAGAAACTCAAGCATCTTTATAATATCAGCTTCAGAGGACTTGTGTGTATAATCAGAATGTTTTTAACAAAATAATTTTGCAAATGACCAATGACAAGGTAAGTAAATTTATGAGTTCCTTTTTTATAGAAAAAGCAGCTGCCAATGATATCAGTGATATCAAAAAGCCTGGACTTTAACTTATCGTGGGGAATGGTTGTATATAAAGTTGAATGTCGTAAGTATTAAATGCTGTTAATTTTTGTTAAATTTTGCGTCATCAAATTGTCCAAAAGTTCCTTGGAATTTTTAAATATCCACATCTGATTTATAACACTTCTCAAATATATTGTTGCACAGTACTCTTGAAGTTTCTCCTTCTTTGCTGTTAATAATTTAGTGAGAAGTAAAGAAAGAAGCTTGGTAGAGCATATGAATGATTAATAAGTTGGCATGTTTTCATGTTGAAACAAAGTACATGTATTGAGTGACAAAAATGCAGAATCTTTTCTATGTTAAGCTTTCCTAGAGCTTGACCATATCTCAATCGTTTATCATAATGGCATTGCTTAAAAACTTCATGATCAATTTGATTACACAAATGATCACTGTTTTTTTAAATAGTCTTTACAAATAAATACTGGAATTGCCATGGTACAAAAGTAAAAATTAAACTGCCAACTTTATTAATTGTTTATAAATATTTCTCTGAAATATAAAAAGTATTATATACTTATAGCGTCGTTGGTCTGCTATGAATCTTATGACTCTGGATTGTTTATTTGTTTGACATTAAAGAGACAGTATTAGTTATGTTAACACGTACAAGAAGACCCATATGACACACCTTTACATGTGTTTGTGTCATTAACATAATCTTATTAATATTCAAACAAAAAAGACAAGCACAGTTTTGGCTAGATTACAAATGAACATGCACTGAGGTGCTTAGGTTAATTGAAGATGAATATAGTAACATTGTATTTATCTTAATTTACCATATCAAATTTAGCTAAAAATAGACATGCAAATTTAAATGAACACACCCTAAACTTTCTATTTACCTCCTTAATACAAATGTACACTGGTACAAATAAGATTTTTATCTTGGAGGGGAGGGAGGGGGGGGGGTAAGTAAGTTGAAACCATGTACATCTCAGACGTAAAAGAGTACTGTTTAGATTCGCTGGAAAATGACCTCCTAAGGAAAATAATTATTAATTTCCGGACGTATACGAATTCCGTTCACTGAGATAAATTACAAAAGTTTTATTTTTTGCAAACTTTGATTTCATATACATTTATAATCAAATGAAATAAAATATCTACTTGTGACACAGTTTCGCCACCAAGTGAAATTTACTGGAGCAATAGTGCAAACTTGAAAAAAAAAACCAGTATTTAGAGAAATCGTCACTCAGTCTTTCATTGAAAAAAAGAATACTGATTACATCATGCTCAATCTTTCTTTTGAGTCCATAATGGACAAAGCAACTGTATGTACTTTTATGCTCTGAAATTTATAGTGTTTCATTAGTGTATGGCTTTGAATGGCTAATATGTAATTTATCATATATTTAGTTCATTTATTTATTTATTTACTTTTGCTTCGTGTATTCATATCGCCTTACGGTGTACATACAAGTTTAATTCATATTGTCTAAGTCCTCGTAAAATTTATTACGGCATGACCATTTCTGGCCACCGCAAGTCAAAAAAGATGACACATTTACGGACCAACATTCTAACTTTGAAATAAACATTAAAAAATAATTATAAAAATGATGCAAAGCTTGCTTAGAAATGAACATTTTAAATTGTAATAATGTGCTAGGACTCGTGTTAATTTGTAATGGTACACATCTGTTTGAATACAAAGTTGTGGTTTTAATTAAAGACAGAAATGAAAGAGTTTAAGAGACACATGCCTTTCTGAGGCATCTCTAAAACAAACGGAAAAATTAATTTTCTAACGTCTTCCAGCCTTTATTGTGCCAAAAAAAATTCTGTGTCTTAGGTCTACATAAAAAAGAGACAAAATATGCATGAAAAATGGAACTTTTCATTAATTTCAGATTAATCATAAATTGTGAACTAATAAGGGTGGAGATTGTATATGTGAACCCTTTTTGATTGCTTGTCAAAGTATCAGATATGTATTTTTTTTCATTTTGGTTTAATTTCACGCTTCTATGAAGAATAACAGAAATAGCCTAGGACTTAAGAAAATAATTATTATGAAATAAATGCATTTTCCCCAAACCAGTTCAAAACATCGAACGATCAAAAAGAGAACGGTTTATGCAGTCTTCTGGTACGTATATTCTTTTTGAATGATTGTGGTTTATATAAGTAAAGTAAGTAAGTAAAGTAAGTAATTTTATTTAAAGTCGGTATTTTATACATTGCATAACAAGAAACATGAGCTCTGTAGAGCTCTTAAACCGACTATCACGGTTAAAATATCACAAAAAAAACATTTACAACATAAATTAACATGCAAAAACACATGCACATATATACATACACACATGGCAAATTAAATTAAATAATACAATTAACCCATAAAGTCAGATTAAAAGCACTAGTTTTATTAATAATAATAAAAATATTTTATGTTAAAAAAGTTTAATGTGAAAGGACATTAAACAAACTTTTCTTAAAGTTCATCATAAATCTGTAGGCATGTTTAAAATAAGTACCTTCATAACACTCCGCGTTAGTTACAACATTGTAAATGTTGTTAATTGGCTTTTAATTTTAAAGTATTCAGCTTCATTATGAAACTACATATAATATGTACTTAAAATCAAATTATGGTGACCTAAAATTCCAAACTAAGTGGTTTGCATAGTATTTTCAGCTGAGTATACAAATGTCACGATGCATAAATTTAAGCATGTTTCAGAAACATAGTTTTTCATGCATGTCAATTTCTTTTGCCCCTGCTTCTTTTTAAAGATATCTTTGCTAAAACACGCGAAATTTTACCTTGACTTAACTGTCATAAATATTTAGGTTTGGATACATCATTTTCGTCTGGTAATTCGACACTTTGTGGCAAATGAAAGTAGTTCAAATATACGATATACTTCAATTCATTGAAGATAATCCATTTCACGTGCTATTTCCCGACATCTATTTCCAATGGAGAGCACCTGTACCCTGCACCAAGGCCTCTTTTCTAGGTTAATTGTAATTTATCATACTTTATTCTTAATTAGATATTTCATTCATTCAGGATAGACAGGTGTGCACAGGTCATGCAAATGATCATGCAAATGAACAGATATTATACGATATGTGTACAGATATGTTTCTCTATAAATCGAACTTACACTAAAAAAAAACACTTGCAAAAACTGAACATGCAATATGCATAGGCTAACTTTATATTCAGTCTTTTTTCTGTTTGACTGAATGAAAGAGAATCAGTATGTAAATTTGGTCGATTTGGGACACGTCTGATTGGTTTAGGTCAGTGGGTTACCTGATTACAGGTCTCCGCCATGATGCGTAGTTTCTTTATATAGAGGACTATTTGAGAAATCAAAATATATGGGCTAAATCTATTAATAAAAGTCACTGAAACATTGGAAGACATGAAAATAGTATAAATGGTCACAAAACTAATCTGAATAATGATGAAAAGTTTGGTCCTGTTGTTTTAGAAGAATCTTTCCGTATTATTTCCTGTAAAAATCTTACCCTATTTTGTAACTTCTGACTTCCTTAGCTCAAAAAAGTCAAGACAATTTGAATCCGCACAAAATTGGCATTCAGATGTAACTAAAGAATTATTTATTGAATTTGATACAGGTCTCAGCTGCCAAAGTATATTCATATTTGTAGAACCCATTTTAGATGAACATGATGAACTCGAATTTAATTGTAAAAGTGATATTTTGGCTTTTAATCATATTTACCTTTCTAAGTAAGAAAAAAAAATATTCCAAATCAATAATTTGTTTTGAATTATCATACCTTTATTTGACTCTAACACTAAAAATAATCATATAAAAAGCAATACATTGCGGCGACAAACAAATGATTTATCAAGCCTCTTTCTTAACACCTTTCGACAATAATAACAGAAGTGAAGACAAACATTGCGGCTATAAATGGTACAATGACATACTAGTATTTAAAAAGTAGCGTTCATTAAATATGGAACTTATAAGAACTCTAAAGAAATTATAAAAATCAAAATGTACAACTTTTCAACACAATATTCAACAATTATTTTCCCATTAATGAAATACCAGCCCCTTTGACATCATGGGCAACTGCTTTTTAATAGAACTTGGAAATCTCGTAGTTTATCAATGTTCATTTGTAGACCCACTTTGTTAGAAGAATTTATTCTACACACAGATATTCTAGTGTTGATATTAAAGAGATGACACCACGGAATCTGACGTAATAGCTCCATATATTTTGATATATTTTACTAGAGAGAAAAAATTGCTTGCAAACTTTTAACTATCCCTTATAATGAACCTGATAACTTTTACTATTATATCATCAACTAACGTCAATCATATAGAAATTGCTAGATTATAAGTTTGATGCTGAATGTTTTACAGATATATCTGTCCCATACATGAGAAAGAACGCACGGTAAATAGGGGATGCTTACTCATCCATGGCCCTTTATCCCACTTCTTTGTCTAGTGGTACAGTGTTTGCTTTGCTCACGATTTGAATTGTTGACTTTAAATGATCTATTGAGCATGATTTTATTTTGTTTTCTTCAGATTTTATAGGTACCGTAATGACTAACACGTCTTTGCTGTTCATTAGTTGCTTTATTTTTAATTATGCAAATTTTATCCTCAGTTTAATCCCTTCTAGTTCTTGTGTTGAAGAAAAGCTAAAAACACTTTAGTCCTCACAAACGAATCATAAATCAATGGATTCGTTTAATTCTTCAAAACTTTTCTTTATTTCCTCTAAATACTCTTATATAAAACATTTTTTTTGTCCCAACCCTAGTCAAAAGGGCTTATTCAAACATAATTAAAAACTGAAACTTCATAAGAATCCTTGCTAAGATACATAGCGGGTTCCAGTAAATGTTCTTGCAAGCCTCTTTCTTTTCTCCTCACTAAGATGTTAACAGTAGTGAAGGAGAAACTTCAAGAGTACTGTGCAACAATTTATTCAAGGAGTTTATTCAGATGTGAATACCTAAAAATTCCAAGGAACTTTTGGACAATTTGAAATCACAAAATTTATCAAAATCAACAGCTTAAAAACTTACGATTTTTCAACTTTATACACAACAATTCTCCACGATAAAGTAAAGTTCAGACTTTTTGATATCATTGATAGCTGCGTTTTCAATAAAAATGGAACTCGTTAATTTACTTACCTTGGCATTGATCATTTGCAAAATGATTTCCTTAAAAAACATTCTGATTGTACACACAAGTACTATGAAGTTGACATTAAAAAGATGCTTGAGTTTCTGATTGACAATATCTACATTGCATGTCGTTTTTGGAGACCCGGTCTTCCATCAATCTATTGCAATTCCCATAGGAACCAATTGCGCCCTGTTATAAGCAGAACTATTTTTGTATTCATATGAAGCAGGATTTGTGCAAATCTTATGCGTGAAAAGAAGAAAACACTTCCTGTGGCCTTCAACTCGACATTAAGATATATCGACGACTTATTGTCAATTATCAATGGTAATTTCCATTCCTATGTCGATACGATATATCCTGGCTATCTTGAGATAAAACATGCCACAGGGTCTGACATATCTGTTTTATGCTTGTATATCTCACTTGAAAAAGACGTTAATAGTTATCTTACAACCAAGCTCTATGATAAACGTAATAACTCTTCTATCGTCAAGTTCACTTACTTATGCAGCAATACCGGTATCCCTTCATCACCTGCATACGGCGTTTATATATCTCAGTTGATTGGATACGCAAGAGCGTGCTCTATGTTTGAATTATTGACAAACAAGTTGATGAAACAAGAATACGAACAGTCTCGTTCAACAGATTAATCATTATGCCAAATACTGACTGACGTTTTTCATAATTATTGTTAGTCCATTTTTTATACAATATGGCAAAGTAATACAATACAACATATCAATGCATCATAAAGTAATTATTTCCCGATCATGTCAAGGAGCACACGGCTGGTTTGACCGGTCGGCAGGGATGCTTACTCCTCCATGGCACCTGATCCCACCTCTGATGTTTCAGAGGTCCGGTTTGCTCTTCTCCTATTTTGAATTTGTTTTATGGACTTTTGATCTTGAATACTGTTCGTTATCTCCATACGTTTCATCAGAAAAATATCCAGATGGTTGCATTAAATAATAAAATTAAGATAATTTATTATTTCCTAGTGAGTTTTTTGTATAGAAATTTCAAATATTTAATTTTTTTCCTACATTGTTAATTTACCTCCATATGAATTTCTATCCAGTATTGCGGATCCATTGTAACCCGTGGGAACATTTTAGAAACTGTAGTTTTATCACGTTATATGTTTTCATACCTGAACACCTGCTGTTGTATCATTTGTGGTTGATTGCAATTAAATTATATACCAAATACATTGTAATTGCAATAGTAAACATCTTTTTAGTTATTTTAAAAACGCAATTTATTTAAAATCAGAGTTGGGGTTTGTTGCATAATCCCTGCGTAAATACGATATACGCTGTCTTTGCCTTGTGGGGCACACCGTAAGTTATATTGATGTGTTAGATCAGATGAATTTTGTAATCCTATCTATTATTGCAGCGGCTTTCCTTAATTTATATACAACATAATCTGTTAAGACACAAAGAGTTCATAGAAAAACGAGTTTCATAATTAGAGAGTACGTACAATATCTAGTTTTTTTTTTGGTTAATGTAAGATATCTTTATTGTGTTTGTTTAAAATGATGACAATATTTTTCAATTAAAACAATTTTTTCCATGAAAATTAACAAAAGTGATAGGTAAAAGGTGAAGATAATAAACAATAATCGATCTCAAAAAAATCTTTAAACAATACAGATATAAGGTCATTAAACAAAGACCGTGTAAATTCCAGAGGTGGGATCAGATGCCTAGGAAGAGTAAGCATCCCCTGTTGACCGATCACATGATGTTTTGATTAGATGTACGGAACTATTTAATAACAAATCAATATAAAAACAGAAGCCTAACAATCGGTATAAAATAAATACGACCCAGTGATAAGTTATATTTGCTAACAAGGTCATAATAACAACCATAAAATTTACAAAATGCTGATTTTAGACGAGACATGTTGTTAATGTATCAAATAACTTCGATATATCACAAGAACATCTAGTGTTTGATTCTATATTTTTAAATTTTCTAAAGTTTTTTCGAGATTATTCGAATCCACATTTGCTTAACAACACTTTAGAATAAAGGGTAGCACAGCACGTCTGAAAATATTTTAACAAAGTTTACAGTCACCATTTAATGAAACTCCACGTTTTTGATTGAATACATACTGAGATAATGACAAATATAGACAGGATAATTTAAACTTTGAATCATTTCTCAAAACATCTTTATCCTTTCCGAACGGAAAAGTCAAATTTGCAAAATATATGAAATACAAGCATTAAATATGCCAAACTGTCCATTATCATAGCTGAAGTTTCTTAACCAGATTTTCCCCAATATATCACAAAAGTTTACTTGTACAGTATCATTATATTATGAACTAAAGATTAAAGCATTGTTAAGAGTCCAAATATTGAACAAGTTTAAGAAAGACAATGCATTGAAAGTTCATACATGCATCTGGCCAAAAGAACTTCTTGACATATTTAATCAACGATTTTTTAGAGTCGTGGCCTGATAATTGCTCTAATATGTATAATCTAATTGAGAAATAGCGCATAATGTTAAGTTGTTTACACACGGTGGCTGTTGTGAGGCTTCCCCTTTCAGAGAAAATGTATTGCTTATATTTTCTTTTTTACTCCCTGTCTTGTCAGCTGCAAATTAATTCTCTAATTTCGATAGATATTTCAAAATTCCTTCATTATCTTTCAGAATTCTTATGCATACCTATATTAATATAACGTCCGAAGACAAATTATTCCAAATTAATTCTGTCAATGTTATGATTAAAAAAACAAAAAAAAGGATTTCTTTAATTAATTCATAGACATGGGCGTAAACACAATGTTTGCACTATACCGTTACCAGGTATTATCTGCATTTGGGGTTTATGCCTTCCAGCTGATTCGATACGCAAGAGTATGCTGTACGTTAGAACAATTTGTAAAAATAGGCAAGTTACACAAGTTGATGAAATAAGAATATCAACATTCTCATAAATTTTTTTTGTTTTCCAGATCATGTCAAGGGGAACGCGGCGGATGTAGGAGGTCTTTGGGAGATGCTTCTCTCCAATGCCACCAGATCCCACCTCTGATGTTTTAGAGGTCAATGTTTGCTCTGTTCCTGATTTTAATGTTACGATGAACTTTCGAGCTTAATTACTGTTCGTTTTCTTCATATTTGATGAATTGCTTGTACGAATTTCAATAAATAAGAACATTAAGCAAATCCTAAAATGAGAACTACCTTACATTACATTTTAAAACAACATAATTCATGTCCATAAAGAGATGCTTCTTCTTATAATGATCACTTTAATATTTACCTTCTACCTACATCGACAATGAACATATTTATTTAATAAACATTTGTTAGATTAATATAAGTGCATATTTTGTGTGCCCGGATCAATAGATCAGGGGCACATATTGTTTTTGTTCTGTCTGTCTGTTTGTCCGCAAACTTTAACCTTCGCCATAAATTTTGAACCATGAATTAAGCTCTTTCAAAGGACACAAAGATCAATGACCTTGTGACCTTGACTTGACCTATATGCTAAAAATAGCTTTTTCGTACCTTCGCCATAACTTTTGAACCATAAGAGATAGGGACTGCATATTAAGTATGCAAACTGCACTAATTAAGTTCTTTCAAATGGCACCAAGGTCAACGACTGTGACCTTTACTGTGACCTATATGCTAAAATAGCTTTTTCGAACTTTGTTGCCGCCGGGCGCATAGTGTTTCACAAACACATCTTGTTTTTCTTAAAATCAGTCAAGTATCATGATTTTTTTTTATCAGAAGGGTGATTTAATACTTATAAGCATAGCATTGTCCTTGTTATTAAAAGAAATACAAGTAATTTGAATCATTAAATTTAGATTTTTCATTGTTTATTAGTAAATACAAATATTTATATACATGTATGTCAAAACCGTCGTAGGCCTTATCATAAAGTGAAGCATATGGAGATAACAGATAACGAACAGTATTCAAGATCAAAAGTCCATAAAACTATATAAAACAGGAGCAGAGCAAATACGGACCCCCAAAACATCAGAGGTGGAATCAGGTGCCATGGAGGAGTGAGCAACCGGTCACACCTGCCGTGTGCTCCTTGTCATAAAAAATTGCAATATGAAAAATATGAAGGTAACGAACAGTATTCACGCTCAAAAATAATCCATAAAACAATACAAAACAGGAGCAGAGCAAATACAGACCTCTAAAACATCAGAGATAGGATCAGATGCCATGGAGGAGTGAGCATCCGCTGCCGACCGGTCACACTCGCCGTGTGCTCCGTCATGATTGGGAAATAACGGAAAAATCCGTCAACAATTCAGTGTATAAATAATGGACTAACAATTAGTATTAGTATGACTCAATGATAGATTGTATTTGCTGACAAAGACATTGTATCGACCATAGAACTTACAAAATGATGACTTTAAACGAGACTGTTGAAATTCTTGTTTCAGCAACTTTTTTTGCAATAATTTACCTCGTTTAAGAAATTACCAGTACGTAGAGCATGCTCTTGCGTATCGAATCAACGGAGATATATACACTCCGTATGCAGGTGATGAAGGTATATTGCTGCATAAGTAAGGGAAGTTGACAATAGAAAAGTTAGAGTCATCACGTTTATCATAAAGCTTGGTTGTTTGATTACCATTAACCTCTTTTTAAGTAAAATATCCAAATATGAAACAGATGTGTCAGACTCTGTGGTATCTTTTTTCTCAAGCTCGCCAGAATATATCGTATTGACATAAGAATGGAAATAACCATTGTTAATTGACAAAACGTTGTCGATATATCTAAATGTCGTGTTGAAGGCCACAGCATGTGTTTTCATCTTTTCACTCATAAGATTTTGCACAAATTCTGCTTCATATGAATACAAAAAAGGTCTGCTAATAACGGAGCGCAATTAGTTCCCAATAGATTGTTAGTTTAAACTTTATTTCATTTAAATTAGACATCATATATACACAGTAGATAATAAATACAGGATTTGGAAACAAGTTGTAACAACTTATATTAATCCGTTTCCTTAAATCAACTTTCAACTATAAATAAACATTTGCCCTTGTTGAATGACAGGTATCATAGGAAAAATAACTGAACAAATAAAGATGAAACAAAATGAGAAAAAAAATGTTGAGAGAGATTTCATAACATGAATTAACATTGATAGTAAGTGAGGAATAAACAGTCATACAATACAGTACAGGATCAAACAATAACAACAATACGGCCACAAGTAATATTCAAGTTACAAATCTTTTAGAGGCAGAAATAAATTGATGTACATGTTTAAAAATGTTGGTAATGAAGGAATAATTCTTAGTTGAATCTCCAAATCAGAGAATAATAGTTTGTTGGAAAACCTGGTCTCCAAAAACCACATAGATATTGTCATTCAGAAACTCAAGCATCTTTTTTATGTCAACTTCAGAGTATTTGTGTGTACAATCAGAATGTTTTTAACAAAATAATTTTGCAAATGACCAGTGACAAGGTATGTAAATTTACGAGTTCCATTTTTATTGAAAAAGCAGCTGTCGATGATATCTTTTTTTTAATTACATTTAAGCATTTCTATTCTATGAAAGATAACGGGTGATAACTCTTCAATCTTTAAAATAGTTTGTAAGTTTAGATGTTTTATACATCATTTCATCGTAAATTATTTCTATTCTCGTGCAATTTTGATTATCTTCCAAATAACTTTATATACTCAAGGAGAATTATTATGCTTTAAAGGCATAGATATTTGAAATATGATTAAAATAAAATGTGAGATTTACACACTGTGTAAATTTATGTTTATTTTTAAAAAAAAAAAATTATGAGCAACGCAAACATGGACCTCTGAAAAGCAATGTGGGATCAGGTGCTATCGAGGTATTGTACATGTAATTTTTATTCAGAAAAGTGTAATACTGCTGTCCAAAAACACCCGACATAAGCTTACTTCTGTAAAAACACGATGTATCAAATTAATGCAACTTAATAATCTATGAGATTAAAATAACAATAGCTAATAAATTTATTTACAAATATATATCGTTGCTACACAGTTGATTATTTTCAAGTCTAAAAAACGTACAGTACACGAAAAACGCTTAAGATATGTTAATGGTATTTTCCTTTTCCCTTTCATACACTGTTTAATAAAAACCAAGTAGTTAGCAACATTAAGAGAAAATGGATGAAAACGACATCTTCGATACGGGTTCGTTAAAATTTAATATACAAAGGTTGTGATATAAATCTGTATAAGCCTGCAAATCCATATAAACTTATAAACTATATATCAGTTAACACTTCATATTTACATACATGTACTATTTACATCTAGAAAATCCTATCAAGACACATAAATTTCTGTTAAAGATATGAGAATAGTCTACGGAATTTAATTATAACTCGTGATACCATTAAAAAACTTATTTGAGTTAATAACCTTATTGATGTTTCCATATACAAAAATTTTCACTCAAGTATAAAAAAGAAGAAAAAGTAAACAATAGGAGGAAACAGTATCAATGAAAACAATTTCAATTGCATATCAAATATATTTAGCCTGGAAGGTCGTTTAATGTAAATATATATCATTATTTATTTTAACCTGGTTTTATTGGATATCAACAAATCTGTGTTCATATGAAAACTTTGATTCCTTTTGTGTAAATTTACAATATCGATAAAAATGTTTAATCATATCAAGTTGTCCTTGAAAAGTTCTTCAAGAAAGAGCATGTTAAATCGTATTTATATTTGGTTTTCATGTGCAAATAATTGCTTATATTTAAAAACGAAATTCAAAAGTGTGGGTATGAAAAAGGTTTGGTTATTCTATTTTTTTTCATATTAAGTTTCCACTCGCAAAGACACTTGTATATATACACACACAGGCTGGTTACGGACTCCGTGGAAGAAATAAATCAATTGCAAGACATGGAACCCTTTTCTTTTAACAATTCTGGCACGAAGCCATTCTCGTATATGAATTATAGAGAACATCATGGGGGTTTTTGCGATCCATTTAGCCACAACTTACATAGTCCTCTTTAAATTCACTTTAAGACGTAAAATTGTTTTTGATAGTTAATATACAAAATTTATTTGCCTGTCAAATTTCATAATTTTTTTTATTGATGGAAAAAAGCATAAAAAAAAATAAATGGATTGAATGTCGACTGTCTTTTTCTATGTAAATTGTTATAATTATTAGGCCATTACTTTCATAACTGATCAAGACATGGGGCTAAGAGCGGATGTGACGTCAGCGAAAGCTACCACAAGATACTAGTATAACAACTTGAACATGTAGATGTTTTCCAGAGGTCCATGCTTTTCATGTTTTCGATTTGAAGCTCAGTGTTCACATTCCGTGTGAAATATTTTGAATATTAATTTACATGTATCGTCATATACTGATAATAATTTTTAAGATATTTAATGGAAGCATTATATTTTATGTTATTTGAAAGTAAGTATGTCCTTTTTAAAGTATGGTCAATTAGGAAATTCAACCCCATTTAAAAAAAAAAAAAAAACTTTTTTATTGACACCCCATGTATTGGATCCTATTTAAGTGATTTTAGCTTTGCATGATATTTGTTCGTCTCCGGAAAAGATTAAACAATTATCCAATAATAAACAAATATATATCCTCAGGAGGTGTAGACTCTGTTGAAAATTCCTTTGAGTCACCTGTGCAAAATAAAACTCTGATATATATCAGTAAGAAAGGTAGTGGGTAAAAATAGTATATAAGCATCATTTTAGATTATTACCTAACCTTTTACATGTACAAATTGTAATAAGGCATTTTGAACTATTTCCTGCTTCATTGAAATGTTTTGCATATCATGCAACATTTAAAACTGTTTATCTGGTCACAGAATGAACTGTTGGATGGCTTAACTATAGTCCAATATGATGCCACAATTAATTTCCCGTATATAACAGCTATAATATTGAATTATGTATAAACTGAAGCATTTTCATGGCATTCAATTTAAAATTATCATTTGAAACTAAATAATCTCAATATACACCAGATATTCGATTACATTTCATTTCAAAGAAGTGGCAAAGAACACCTTTTCTGAGGGTAACTTTGGGGAAAATGTAGGCCCCTTTCACTCATTGTAGATCTTTAAACGTCCCACTTACAGTATTATTATACAATTATTGCTGGTTTTTGAGGTCAATACAATGATTTAGCCATCTGAGGAGTAACTTTGGGCGAGGTGAATATTGTAAAATTGACCTGATTCACTTATAAAATGATACAGCTCATTACTTGTTTGCATTTTATTAAGTCCTAGCCAAATACAAGAGAGAAGCAGAATTAAAATCGTATTAATTTGAATTTTTTTTTTAAAATCAATTTAAGTAGCCATGAAAGAAATGTATAATTTTACAGTATTATATTGTTGGAGGGGGAGGGGTCCCTGCATCCCCTCTTACCACCCTCACCTAAAATATACACAATGTATTCGCTTATGCTTTGTTCACATGAAAATAAAAATCATAGTCGTTTAAATAGCTTTCTAAAACAATTTGTATCAATTTGGAATTCCCCAATCTATTTTTAGATCAATGTAGAGGAAATAAATCATTGTATTGACCTGGAACGTCACGTGCAAGTCAATACAACGTAATATTTTTCTAACATAGTTGGATCTCAGCCAATCAGAGAGATGGAAATTATTCAATCATATAATAAATTCAAATATTCAAGTCAGCATTATGTTTTGTGAGAATTTGATTAATATTCATCTTGTTTATTTTGGTTAAAATAAGGATACACATATTAAAATCCAATTGATTATTATATCAGTTTATTTTTATCATTTTTTAAAGAAATTATACATAGTAGGTCACACCATAACACACTTATTTCATGCCAGCTCTGGAAACAGTGAAACTGTTGTCCCTCAATACATTGTAATTGGGAAAACCTTCGGCCTCGGGCAACAGTTTCCCAGGTCTTCTCTATTACCTCGGGACAACAGTTTGACTGTCCCCATCGTAGTCATGAATAAGTGTATACTATATAGATTTTAAAAATAATATTCCAATATTGAATCAAAGATTTAGAGGAAATCTTACATTATTGAAAATTATAATATATTGATTTTCAAAACTTTTTCAACATGTTCAAGGAAGGTTTTATCAGTAAAAATGATGCTGTTATTTATGAAATATGGAAATTGTCCATAACAAGGAGCTCTCAGAACATTAAAGGTGGGATCAGGTCCCATGTAGGAGTAAGCATCCCCTGTCGGTCAGACAGCTTTTCTATCGTCAACTTTCCTTATGATTGTAGTACTTAATATTCCGCTTTTACCTGCATATAATGTTGTCTCTTAACTTATCCGTTACTCAACAGAATGCTCTGAGTATGATTCATTTTTAAACAAAGGTAGGTTACTTGCACATAAGTTGATGTTGCAGGGATTAAATAATCTCGTTAAAAATTAGCGCTTCTGTAGTTCTTTGGCCGTTTTAATGAACTTATTAGCAAATACAACTTATTACTTGGTATTCTGACTGAATTGTTTTATACCAATTGTTACTAGCTTTTTTTTTAACTAAATTTGACTACGGAATGTTGTGTTAACTTGATCAATACATAAGGCTCAAGGCGGTGTGACACCGATCACAGGGGATGCTTTCTTTTCCTAAGCATTTGATCCCACCTCTGGTTTTTCCGGAGGTCCATGTTTATGCCATGTTCACACGTTTTGTATTGATTGAAGTTTTGAGAAGATCAATCACTGTTACTTATTTTCACCCTTTTTCATTTATGAATTCTCCATACGAAGAGAATGCTAAAATGTGTATCAAACCAACTGCAAGATGAAAACTACTTAACTGTGCAACTATAAGCGATATTTGTTTGCAATATTGTAGAATGTTTGTGAAGTCTTTTCGAGTGAGTTATTTGGTCAATTGTTTACAGTGTATGCAATAATCTCTTCAAACAAAGTCATTTTATTGTCCACAGAATTTACAAAATTCTGACTTTAAACAAAACAGTTGAAAGCTATGTAACCAATTAATTTGTCAGTGGTCTACCTCGGTTTGAAAAGGTATATTTCTCAAACCATGCTCTTGCTTACTGAAATAGTTGAATGAAGCACATTATATGAATGCAGGTAGTAATGCTATCAATATACTGAATGGATAGGAGAATAACAAGGTAAAACTGGTCATGAACAGTCAGTTAAGGGGCACATTTGGTGACTTCTGAATTCCAAAGATTTGTTGAAGATCTTGTCTCTATTGATAACATGGATATTGTCAGTGAGGAACCCCGCGTCTTTAATATCAAACTCAGAATACTATTATGAAGAGTCAGAATTGTTATTGACATAATTTTCGAATTCCACTTTCGTTAAATTAGCAATTTTGAATGTTAAACAGACATATCTTAAACTTATAGTTTAAGAATGGTTCTTTATACCCCCGGTAGCGTTGAAAACACATGTTTTATTTATTTTTCTTCTTTTTCAGCGCAGTTAGCTTGTTTAGGGTTATGGATAGGGGCTTGTTTGAACAGACATGTAAACTAGATCCTAAAAAATATGTAAGAATATTGATTAAATGAAAAACGTAAATATTACAAAACAGAGATCCATCTTTAAAGAACTATAAGCAATACAAATCTGTGAAGCGAGCATTAACACATCTTCAATGCTATATTAATTCATTTCAAATTCATTTTCATTGACTGGAAATCAATATGTACATGTATATTGAAAATTTAAGCATATTTTCTTGTAATCTTTCCAGTTTCTTTATCACCCTCTGTATTCTGTAAACAGACAAATAGATATTTAAGGGTTTGATTTAACTAGGTGTAATTTATTCTTCGCTTTTTATCAATGTAAATATTAAATATTGAAAGATTTATTCAAGTACTTATAAATGATTTTTACAACATTGAAGATTGTTCCTCATACTGGGATATGGACGAAATGACAAGGAGGGCAGTTTAAGTTTATAAGGGAAGGTAAACTTCCTTCACGAATATTCAGAATTGCTTTGCAACAAGCTTTGTCGGACATTTTTAAAGAAAAAAAATTCTAAAAGAAATTTGTTAAACGGGTAGATAACTTAATAATTGTTTGTTTTATAATGAACTTGTTTCCTGTAAAGGTCTCCTTGTTCTAGAAATGATATATAAGACTTCCTGGGAAATGCTCTTGATTCCTTCTTATGTGATTAATAAAAGTCAATCTCAAATAAAGCACTATCTAAAAACGCTATATCTATGGTTTTGCATTAATATCACTTGTTAATGGAAAAAAAAAGGTGTATTGAGTGAATGGAAGAATAGGGTGGCTTTAAAGGAAAAATTGTGCTATGTACTAATAAAGAATGTGCAGACTGTTCTGATACATATTTTATACCCCCTTCTTCAAAAGCGTCCGTCTGTATGTACGTCCCTCCGTTACACTTTGGGGTACCTATCTCTTATTCGCAACTCCTCTTACAGCACTGAATGGATTTAATGAAAATTTCACAGAATGTTTTTACACATAGCCATTGTGCCCGTCCTATTTTACTTTTTGATCGGACACATATTTCTGGGTGTCCCACAGCAAAACATGGACACTGCCATTCTTTATATACATGTATGAATATGTTTATTCAAAAATCAAGTGCCCTCAGGGGCGCATAAACAAATTGTTACAATATGATTACAATGATCACAATTGAATAGTATAGATGTATAATGTAATATGACATAATAATTAAGTCTATCATGGAGAAGTGCAATACCACAAGTTGAATCATCATGAAAATGTAGGATTTGTTACATATTCACAGTATAGTCTGACACTGGATAAAAAAATATAGAAAACCACAGGATGATAAAAAAAAATAATAAATAAATAAAATTAACATTTTTGTAATAATGGCAGTTCGAAGGGTACCCATCTCGTATCCGCAACTCCCCCTACAAGTATACCATTAAATGAAACTTTCACAGATTCTATACTCTTCAAAAAAAGAAACGCATAGTAGGAACAATGCCCTGAAAATTTGTGATAGTTTTGTCATACCTTTTATTTTTGTATGGATACGAAGTATTCGAGTGAAATAAAGGATTTTTTAATGCAATTGTTAACTTTACAGCTATTCTACAAGTCTCACCGACAAAAAGGCCTGATTTTGCAAAATTTCCCCCAAAA